>NC_091489.1:14857281-15169197 GCF_947461875.1 Haliaeetus albicilla | reverse complement strand
TGCTGTCTCTTAGCACTACTCTAAGCCTAATGTATGTTATTACGGCTGTGAAAATCTATATTCACATTTAGTTTCCATGAAGAGGCCATATAGAAGAAAGCATCAACCTGTTAGTTTACCATCCTTAACAAATGACATAATTTGGACTTAACTGCTTTCAATATCAGTTATGGAAGAATTTTTATAGTGGTCATGGACAGGACATATGCAGTTCCAACCTGGTTTATTATTTAGTTCAACTCCACAGGTCACTGGAACAAACAATAAACTCCTACTTTTTGTTTAATTGGCTTCTTGGCCAATACATCAATGGATTGTTATCCTTTTTGTCCCACATTAAGTGTTAAGAATGTTCCAGTGAACATAGCACCACAGTCAATATATTCCACTTTATTAAGTACACATAAATAGATCCAATACTAGTAGGATTCTAAGGGATTTTGAGAGGCAAAGATCGTCACAAAGATAAAAGAGATTAATAGGCACAGCAACACCTTCGATAGCCATCATGTATGTGCTGTCATCATGTATGTGTATAATTATATTCTGCAATTTGTTTGGGTTTTTGAATTCGACAGATGAATGAAAGTGTTTTCTGCAGAAACCAGCAAAACATTCAACAGTAGTGCTAAAACAACTAGTGCAGTATTTTCTTTTCTATTGAATGTTAATATTAAAATGTTGCTAACTGTTGAACCTAAACTGTGGGCCTTAGCACCTTGAAATTTGCTAAACGTTGTGCTCAAATTGTAACAAACCATGAATTTATAAATTATTCATCTAGATTTGAATCTTGCTCCTGGTTACTCTATGTCAATCATGCAGTTACATCGATAGCTTCACAGTAAAAATAACAGTATAACTCTTCTCCAGCATGTAACTAGAGGTATTTTTATTATTATTTCATGGTAGTAGATAATTATTTTGTACAAACTTTAAGTACAATTCCATCTCTCCAAGTCACAGATAATTTTTTCTCTTACCTGAGACATTTTCTTGTTTAACAGAAAAATATTTCATAGATGTGGAGTCACACACTGTCACAATAGAAAATTGTGTCACACAACACTGGGTGTGGAAAGAGCAGCCAAGTTCATCTGTCTCAGGTATTCTTCTTTGCTCTTGTTTTGAGAGATGGTGTCTGGTTGCTTCCAGCAGCATCAGCTCAGGTGGGAGAATATCTACATGGAGTTTTCCAGAATGATTAAAAGTTCATATCCAAAGAGCACTTCTTTGTCTATTGACGTTACTTAATGAGTGTTGTCATTTTGAACACTGGGCTCAACAGCATTCAGAGTGAAGGGGTAACAGAACAGTTGGCTCAAGGAGGTTTACCTTTCTCTCAGATCTTGGAGCAAATATGTTAAATAGTATAGCTACGCTTTTGGAGAGTGGGTAGCATAAACTGAAGCTGAATCCATAGCCCTGCCTTGGCCTCTATTCCCTTACGCACAATGCTCCATCCAGAGCTTTTTGGTTCAGAAAGCTCATCCTCAGCACATCTTGTGGCCCACGTGTCTGTGACTGGGTAAGGTCAAGGATCAGCCTCTCCCAAGCAGCAACAAGGGCCACATCTCCCAACTTGACTGACAACTAGGAAAGCTGAAGAGCTTATTAATATTCAGTGTAGTCATATTTTACTCCTAGCTATCTACTATGTGCAGTACCCAGTAAATAACTGTGTGTACTTGTACAGTTGCATACAATTCTGCTTGCTGAGTTTGTGCACACAGTAAAGGATACCCAAATAAAAGTGTCCTGATAGTGAAAAGGTTACAAGATCACTCAGCAATGCATGTCATCTACAAATTTAAGCATATGAAAACAAGCCAAAAGCAGGAGTCACTAAAACAATTCCAGACTCCTTTCTGCCTCGTCCTCCAGACAGCTCCAGGCAAAGCTGAACCCAAAGCGAGATCTCTCAGGATCTATCAGAATGTAACGCATTTTGGCAATTCCTCATGCTGTCTAGAGGCAGTAGAGATTAGAGACAATCTTTTTATAAGTCCGTAAGAGATTGTCCTGCTGGGGACAGTTTGTCTTCAGACAATCTTGATTACCAGCAGGATCGCTGTAATGTTGGCCTCAACAGCCAGAGGAGAGACTGGCTATCTGATGCTAGAACTGTCTTTGCTCAGCTTTGCTTTCCAAAGCTACCTCTAAAATGTCCCCCCAGATGGTTCCCAGAAGTGATTTTTAGGAGAGAGAGACTCTAGAAAAACTTCTCTTTAGCCTTTCTCACTGTCATCATACTTCATAAGCACATCATCCAGAGAGATGAGATGATGCAAAAAACACCTTTGTCGAACAATGGAAGTGCCGAGACTCAAAGCTGTGATTCAGGAGTTCCTAACCCTGCTCTCACACCAAATAATAGAAAGGAATGGCCAAACACTGATTCACCATGACCTCCGTTGTCAACCCCTCATGTGTTTGCATGAGGATGTAAGGGTTCCTCGCACAACCTCGCACAACATTTTCCATGCTCAAAGAGTGACTGGGCAGGTGAGATGAGCAGAGTAGTCATCTGTTTTCACAGAGAGGAAACTTTCAACAAATAGAAATCACTTGGCAGATACAAATTTTGCTCTTAAATTAGGCTTAAACTAGTTCTTAAACTAGAAAGTTGTGGTTTATGGAATTATATTTTGATACAGCAGTTATTAAATATATGAGCAATCTCATTCCAGTCAATAATAGAGCAATATAGAGTAAATCATGAGTGGTCAGCCAGAGCATCTGGGACGTTAAGGGTTAAGTGTGAACAAGCTGTTTTGCTGGATTGGGCTTGTGTAGCAAGGCCTTCAGTTGTGTGTCTAGCACACCCCATTTGCAAATCTACCCCTAAGAACATCAATATATAATACAGTATATTTCTTACTTTCTTTTGATTCACTGTTCTGTTGTACTGATAAATAAACAGTTAGCCTTGAAAGTTTTTGATCACTAATGACTCAGATTTTGAGTACAATGTCAAGCTCAACAAGATTGTCTGAAACATTCTTGGTCTGTTTTTAAATCTTTGTCATGCCCAACTCTGGAAGCAGCTTTTAAATCACCTAGGCATTCAGTGTCTTACAGGTGCCTTGAAAGAAGCAGGAACACCTATTCATACCTCCGTGAACCAAGTAAATGCATTTAAATGTATGTGATGATGTCTAGCCTTCAGTACCCATAAAATGTCTGTGAGAAGGCATGCAGATGCATATGCTTTGTTAGGGATTAGGGGTGACCGAATCAGGAGAGACCCTTTCAAGCATGGTAAATCTGCCGTTCTCCAACTTCTTTGGATTAGTTGAAGCCTGTCTTAACCTATGCTGAGCTTTCTCAGTCCCCGTTTCTCTCCTCTATATTTTTGGTTTTACTGGGAATATCTCTGGCCTAGACCAGGTTCCTTGGGTTGATGGAAGAGATGAAAAGCTGAAAATGCTTAACTTTGGTGTCTCAGAGACAGTTTAAATTTTTTTTAAGATAATACATTTCAAACATGGTTACATGATGTGAGAACATATTTAATGTTCAATTTCCTTTTCAGAAGTGATTCAATGCCTAGAAGTATTTAGATGCTTTGAAAAATTTTATTTAGTGTATATACAAGCACCCAAAAATATGTTTTTGAGCATGCAGGAATTTTTACAGGAGTCAGTTTTATGTTACCCAAAATGTTCAAAAATATCTGCATCATGAATTAGTGCACTGTAGAGTTGCAAGAATTTTGCAAGGCAATTCAATTTTTACTAAATGGTGTCTGTCATTTAGTACTGACAAAAATATGTCTGTATCTTTCCATGTGTTCTGGTTTGGCTGGGCTAGAGTTAATTTTCTTCATAGTAGCTGGTATGGGGCTATGATTTGGACTTGTGCTGAAAACAGTGTTGGTAACTCAGGGATGTTTTTGTTACTGCTGAGCGGTGCTTACACAGAACCAAGGCCTTTGCTGCTTCTTGACCCACCCCGCCAGTGAGCAGGCTGGGGGGGCACAAGGAGCTGGGAGGGGACACAGCTGGGACAGCTGACCCCAACTGACCCAAGGGATATTCCATACTGTATGACGCCATGCTCAGTCTATAAAGCTGGGGAAAGAAGAAGGAAGGGAGGGATGTTTGGAGTTATGGCGTTTGTCTTCCCAAGTCACCGTTACACGTGATGGCGCCCTGCTGTCCTGGAGATGGCTGAACACCTGCCTGCCCGTGGGAAGGGGGGAATGAATTCCTTGGTTTGCTTTGCTTGCACGCGTGGCTTTTGCTTTACCTATGAAACTGTCTTTATCTCAACCCACAAGTTTTCTCACTTTTACCCTTCTGATTCTCTCCCCCATCCCACGAGGGGGGAGTGAGCAAGTGGCTGTGTGGGGCTGAGTTGCTGGCTGGGGTTAAACCACAACACCATGACATCTGCCTAAGGGATTACAGAAAAAAAAAGAAAAAAAATCAGCGCTTTGATGCTGGCAAACTACTGCTGGAGAGCTTATCACACGCAACCCAATCAATTCCTCAAAGTGATTCTCTGGATAACAAAGTCATCTTCTCTGTTACTTGGCAGAACAACAAAAGAATGGGACAGAGTGAAGACCTGTGTATTTTTATCATCATACTTATCCACAGAGAGAGAGAAGGAACTTACTATGGAACTAAATAAAGAAGCACTAAATGAGAGGGAAAAAAAAGGTACAATCCCTCTAGAAAAGGTTTCAAGGGAATTCTTCCCTTCTACAAAAATAACTTTAAAAGATCACCAGGATATACAGCACAGGAACAGAGCACAGGCGGAGAATGGGTCTCCTCCTTCTCTCTCCAGTGTGCTTCAACTCAAGCCCTTGGCTGGTCAGTCTAGAGGCTGAAGATTCATCCTATCTTAGTGCACAGCTAATCATCAGCAACTTCTTCACACATGTCCAAAGAAATGCAGATTATTGCCAGCTGTGATTTGTGCTCTTGTCAAGTTGGAACAAGAGCATCACCTTTCCTGTGCAGTCATCAATGTGATGCCTTACAATACAGAGGATCAATATGGATGCAAGTCTGCCCTGAACTAGATAGGAATAATTTTGCGTCCAGTGCCTTTCCATACTGTTCCTAGTCACAGGCACATCAGACGGTTATGTCCTACATCAGCAAATCCAATTTCCTGCTCAGTCCCATCACTGTGTATAATCCCTTTCATGATTAAGCTACTCTTGTTTAAAGAACTCTGTGCTCTAAAATAGTGCAACTGCTGCTTCACAGCCCTCAGCACACAATCACTTGATTCTGCTGCTAAATAGATGAAAACAGGTCTCTGATGCAGAATCTCACCAGGAAAGCAGACAGGAAACACGTTTACTGAAATAGCTTTGCCATTCAGTCCATGCCCATCAGACACTGCCACCCTCACGCAAGCAACGTCGTCAGAAATCTGATGGGACCCAAATGCTTCCACAGAAGTGAACGCAGAAACAAGACATGCAAACCAGACTTCTCTCTCAAGTTTCTTCCTCAGGCTGCAAACTGTTCGAGGGCAAAAGCAGGGAATAACGCACAGCCCCCACCTAGCATGGCGATGCCAGGGATCCTCAGTGGAGTTGCTGCTGCCACTGCTATGGTGTGAGGCAGAAAATCAAGCTGGAAAAGTCTCCTCTTTGTTGCCCCATGTGCTTCAAAAAGAGCTGCTGGCGTTCACCTGTTGACTGTTGCAGCAGATTTCTTAAAACTCTCTAGCCCAGCTGGATGAAAAACACCAAGTCAATTATAGTCACTATTAATATTCCACTGAAAAAGAGATTAGGGTCTTGTCATCCGTTTCAGCATTCAAAAAGGTAAATAAATAATTCCTCACAAAGCCAAACATAAACTCCAAGCACTCAACCCTTTTGAAAACTCACCTTTATTAAGAGACCCAAATGAAGATATAGGAACTTTACCTGAGTTTTCTAACACTTTGTAAGGCTGGTTTCTAGAATTTTGTTCTGCTTTGTGAAGCTGTATCAATGCTGTTTCCCTTAATCTGCTCTGGACTTGGCAGAGGTAAATTTCTAATTAGTGTTTTCTTTCTTTTTTTTTTCCAGAAGCTGTAGTGCATCATAGACATCACCTAATTTTATCAAGTGCCTATAGGTCAGGGATCTGGCATGTGTCATTTCACCTCTGAGAGCATATTTCCAGTAAATGTAGCTTTCAGTTTATACTTAGGAATGGATGTTGAGATGACTCAAAAAATTCATGGTAAATTACAAGTGAACTTTAAAAATTTGATTTGGCACAGATACTGCATGTTTGATGTGTTAGAGTATGATAATCAGTAGCTGTCTGAAGAGGTGATCAGCAGTTCTTCAGTGGGGACAGTTTAAGGAATATAGCACGAGCTACTTTTGTAAAGATGCTGGAACATAACTGTTGTCAGACAGAGAGCTGTCACATTTTGTTTCTGTTTGAAACCAGAACTGGAGCAATCGTTTTTTGTGCACACGGACGATAATGGAATACTGTTTCTCTCTGAAGAGGAGAAGTAGCTCTGCTCACCTCAGGACAAGGTGTCAGGGTATCTGGAGGTTCACCAAAGCTCTGCCTATCACTCCCTGTGTGATTCTGGGATCACCCTTTTAATCACTGCCTCTCACTGTGAAAATGTATTACATGCAAAATTGTTGTGAAGCTTAACCCATTGCTTGTGAATGCTTTGAAATCTTGAAACCTGCAGTAATACATGTTTTTAATTTATCTCTTCTTTCCAGTATTTTAAGTTGAAATAAAAGGCTAGGAAAGACCATTACAATGAGCAAGTATAATCTTTTGCACATCAAACACCCAATGATTCCTAAATCCCACAGTTCAATTTGGGGGTTGATCCTGTGCAGTATGCTTTGGTCCTAATGCAATAAAATGTGCATGAGTCCATTTAAGCATGAACCTTATAGCAATTGCTCATCTGCTTAAAGGAAGCATTTGCTCAAACACTTGTGGATTGAAGTCTAAGTACTTGGAAACTAGTGGATTTAAAATCTGTAAGCACTGTTATTTGTGAGAGACATTCTCACTTGTAATCCTCAGAACGCGTTCTCATATGGCAAATTCCAACTCCGACTTCATGTAACATCTTCAGCTTTGGGGTGTCTCCCCACAGAAGCAGAGGAAGGACCAGGTCCTCATTCACACTTCCAACTGTATCAGCTTGCATAATTAAAGGTGATACCCTTCCCTTTAAAGGATCTTTTATGCAAGTCAACACATTTATCTTTAAGGAAAAACATGAGCTTGAGATTATAAGATCTAACTTTATTTCACATTCTGAAGCTTCCAGAGTGCTTGCAAACCATTCAATTCAGACATTGTTTAAACTAGTAGTTAGGTATCTGACAGCCATACTGGTTATGCACCAAACAATCTGTGTTTTTAATCTCCCTAATCCAGGGGGCATAAAAAAATGTTTTGATATCCAGTACAGATTTCAGGAGGAAAAAAATACAGTAAATTTAAGCTTCCTTTTCTACATTGTTTACTAAATATAGTGTAATACAAGTAATAATATGCTGTGGAAAGTTCTACTGTAATGTAAATGTGCATTACAATCCAGGAGTAAAAATTTACTCATCTAAAATGATTTCACTCTCAAGGAACAAGCAGTTTTGGCCAGCTGGGTACACACTGTAGGCCAGGTTGTCTCTTCAAACAGTCCATGAAACTCAATAAGCAAAGGGAGCAAGCTTGAATTCTGCTTTTCGTAGGCAAGTTAGAATAGGCAGCATCACCTGTTCTAAAGATAGGACACTGTGAACACGTGCATGCAATGAAGTTCATCAGACTCAATAAGACTCTAAATGAAAAAAAATATTATTAATGAATGAAATAACACAACTTTCTTTCTCCAGAAGACTATTGTTTTAAGTCCATAGCCTGCAACCAGCCAAATGCAGTTTTGCAGTCTTATCAGCAAGTCCTTGATGTACTAGAACCCATAGTGTCTGCAGTGAAATGCTTTGTAAACTCTTTTAATTGTTGTTCTTCTAGCAATGACATATATCTCTCCAGAAGGGAAACTGCTGCACACTAAAAATAAAACAATAAAAGCCAGTCAGTAAATATATGCAAAATAATTTGCCTTTACAATACGGAATACTTGTGGTTTACAGTAACGCTTGTAAGCTCAATGTTGCCAGTAATATTTGCAAGTGGGGTGATACTGGGCTGGAAGATTGCAGTTCAGAGACCAATGCCAGTGCTTCCTGAGGGATGCTGAGCTTGGCGAAGGGATGCATGCTGCCAGTCTCCAAAAGCCTGGAAAGTAAGATGTTAAGCATTTTGCCCATTCTCAGAAGCTGCTGAATCTTTGTCCCTCCCAGAAGACAAATGAGGACTTGTTCTCTCTACAGGAGCACAGGACCAGCTCCCTCAGGGTCAGGAATCCTGTGGCTGGTAGTTGCCCAGCCCTTTTAGGATAAAAAGGCTTATGTGTGAGGACTAGGACTGTTCCTCTACTTGTGGAAATTCTTTATCCTTTATTTGAACATGAAATATTTAACAGGAAACTGATACAATAAGACTTAAACCGGGCCCCATTTGCCTGTGCTGTTTCCAAATCCCGGACTTCTCACATCAGTGCAATTAGTCTCTACCAAGCCAGGGGTTAGCTTGACATGATACATGTATGAGTCAAGAATATGTGTTAACCTCAACTAAATATTCCATCTTTATCTTCGTATTCCAACTAATTGTACAATCCCGGTATTCAGCCATAGATGTCTAAAATCTTGCTTTAGTGGAAGACAAGATTTCAGTGAATAATTTGCCAGGAAGAATTAAATGTTGGTACAATTTGAGAAAAACAATTTGAAATAAGGAAATGAGTAATCCCATAGCAAAACAGGAAACTTAATTAAATATAGTTGTCATTCATGCTGCTTATCTTGATAACCAGAACTAGAAAAATGAAACATGAGGAGTTCTGCTCCATACAGCCTTACTAGGTATTAAAATGTGACTACCTGTTCTGCTGGCTGCAGACAGAAAATTCTTTATAATTGTTACCGTGCATTTAATGTGTTGTTTGAAACTTCTCTTTGCGTGAAGCTTCGTATACTTCAACATTTTTCCCACAGTGGGGAATTTTATACAGGCAGCCCTAACATGGAGTCTTTTAAGATCCTCCACAATCAGCAGAACAGGATGCCTATGACCACAGCCAGGACTGTGACATTAAATCCACTACAGGGTCTGCATCTAAGGTTCCTCAGACAGAAGGGTTTCTGTGGTTATAGGAAGAAGGTGGGTAATGGAAGGTGTTCTCTGAAAATTTAACATCCTTGGGAAAATACGTAAAACCAGAACTTTTTTTTTTTAAAGAGACAGAATAGTGAAATTTGCAGAAATGTGTATATCAGTAATCCCTAACGTGATCTGTTTCTTCAAGAAATGATCTGGGTTTTGTGTGGCAGCATTTTCTTTCCTCTGAAGATTCAATGGTTACAATTAAAGATACAACACTATAAATATGCAAGCATACGGCAGAGCAGTAAATTAGAGCCAGCAGTGCAAAGACAAGTGATCCCTTGGACGGTGGGATATTGTGCTCTAAGAAATCGCCGCTACCTGCCTCTTGGCAATGTATGTCCCCTCAGCAATGGCAGCCAGAGACTTCTCAGAGATCTTCATCCCGCACGGAAAATTGCTGAGATGACTGAGGTTCCTCCTGAAATGCACGTGTGTGTTTGCAGCAGGGACCTAGCTCAGGAGTCTGGGAAAGCTTTTATGATGGTTTCGTAGGCGGGCGGGGGGGTTTGTGTGGAATGGCAGATGCGGAGGCTGTTGTTAGACCAGTGGAATTCGGGTCGACTTAAGCTGTTGGTGGTGCTTCCCACAAGGGTTGTGGTGGTGTTCGTGGGAGTGAGGGTGATGAGCTGACTGTTCGTCTCCACGGGGAGGGGAGGACACTGCAGGAAAGGGTGGAAGGTGGATGCGCGGAAGCTTGACTTCCTGGGGAAAGAGTTGGCTTGTTCTAAGGAGGCTTGCCGCTGGAAGGTGAGGCTGGCGAGGCTGAGGTTGCTCCGACGTTCGCAGCTGCTGTTGCGGTAAAATCCAGTCCTGCCAGTAGTGTGGCCATGGGAGGAGGGCCTGGACCGACGGCTGAAGGCTGAGGAGCTCCCCTGGGAAATGTGGGCACTAGCTCTGCGACGGGACAAGCAAGTGAACAAGGCCCAAATGATCCCTCCAATCACCAGTCCAACCACCATGGACACTGTGAAGGCTATTGTTATCTGCTCTGAAATACAGCAAAAACACACAGCAAAGTTATTTCATTAACTCTGAAGGATTTTCCCGCCAGAAAATGAATTCAAGATGGCAGCCTCCTAAAAAAGATGAACAAACCCTAAGATCTTTGGATGCAGTACATCAACTTTACAGCACAAACACAGTGGTTCAGGTTGCTCTCACTATATGGTGTTTTTTCTTTAATTTGCATAATTCAACAACATCCAGAAAGTAGCTTGTATTTAATATCAGTTTCTGTATCAATGCGAGGGAAAAGTCTTTAGTGTCCCAGAATCAGCCACCCACCAGCCCCAAGGTGTGTTATAAAACTGCCAAGCATTTGCTGCTGTGGGCAATATGAGGTGTGGATTTATGCAGACTTGTTGTTCTGTTTATAGACTTTTATGTTCTGTGGGTACGTGTTTGCAAACTCACCTATTACAACAGTGATGTAGCTTCTTCCGTGTTCTTAAAGGAGTAAGCCTTGTATTTATTACAACATAAGAACATGTCTCAGCCTTTTACTGCTGAGTAACAGATACTTTAAAACCTCATAGTAGTTAATGTAAATTACTATATCCTAAATTATTATGGACAGAGATAAGCATTAGTGATACTAAGCCTCTTGAATATTTCCCATCCCCAATGCCCAATTTAAAGATGCATTAATCTGCCATTAAGAAATGTAAATTTCTAGTTCTTTTCTAAATGCTTTCAAGAATTAAGAGATATGGAAAAAAAAAAAAGGAGCGTGGCTAGGATTGTTTTCTCCCCCACATGGTTTCACAGTGTGGAAGAATAAGTTTTTCCTTGTATATTTCTAAGAACAGGACAGTTACTTCAGAAAACTTCCCTTACTGTTGCAGCCAAGCACCAGCTTTATTGCTGTTCTAAAAAGTTTGGAGATACATTTGTAATCCTGGATAAGGCCTGAAATGAATGCAAAACCTTTATAGATCCCCTCAAAATTCAAGACGGAATTGGATCTCAAACAAGAAGGAACACTGTGTTGACTACTGGTGAAGCAAAAAGGGAATAAGTGAAAAAGAGCCATGGGACAGCTTGAAACGTGTTTATTCTGTCTGTGCTGTGTTATCATGTTTCTGAAGCATTTCTGCTAAAAAGGAAATTGTATTAATTAGATAGCGAAAGGTGAGTAACTTCTATAGCGTACAGAAGCGCAGGCCAGCTAACGCTGTGCGTAGCTGATCACCGTAGCAGAAGGTAGTAACTCCAGGACAGGGATGCAGATGTTAGAGCCCAAAAAGGGCAAGATGAGACTAGGTTCAAAATTTTCTTGCAAGGTAACAGCTTTTAAAGAGTTTCCCCTGAATTTATGGTGCTGCACAAACAGTCGTTCCCAGAACTCAAAATAATGACACTGAGTCCGAGCTGGGGGAATTAGCCAAAGCAGGTGCTGGAGAGGCAAAGAGAGCAAGTGGCCCAAGAGACGGCTACGGAGAGCAGCCGGCACACAGCGGGGGCAGTGGATGCCTGCCAGGCACGGCACCCCAGTACGCGCCAGCAGATACCTTTGCTCAAAGTCAGGCCTCAGTGCCTAGCAAGGCTTAAACTTAGGGCAGGTCACTGCAGGAGGGGGAAAGCAAACATTCGCTTTCCTTCCAGCAGGGGAGAGTTAAATGATTATTGGTATAATTGCACTTTAAGAATTAGTTATTGTTACC
Source organism: Haliaeetus albicilla (assembly GCF_947461875.1). NCBI lineage: Eukaryota > Metazoa > Chordata > Aves > Accipitriformes > Accipitridae > Haliaeetus > Haliaeetus albicilla. The sequence goes on along the minus strand of NC_091489.1, from coordinate 15,157,292 downwards.
TTCCTTACCTACCTTCCTACTTTTCTACCTTCAGTGAAAAATTGTTAGCTATGTGATTCATACTTGCAGTTGGGGAAAATTAGCTCCCTGAGCACAGAAAGTTTAGCATAAAATTTTTACAGGGTGGGGACCACAAGCAGCGTTACATTTGAAGCCAGCCCTTGCTGCTGCCCATCAAACCCTGTCAGAGGGACAGCATATTCACCCCACGTGTCTTTGCAGGTGTGGTTCTAGACAGGACCAGCATTATCATGAACGACTGACGTCACCGTGAATCTCCTACCCAAGTTTATTCACCTTACATTTTTCAGGATAGACTTGAAGTTCCCTGAGGCCCAGAAAATCTACGCTCTAATTAAGCCACTGATATTTTGGATGGCTACACGATCCCACTGTTGCTCGCCTGTAACCTTGGCTTTCAGATAGGCTTCTAACCATTACCTTTTTCAAATGGGATAATAAGGCAAAGACTGGAGAGGATAAAGCATGGGAAGTTGTTGCAGAGCACTGCTCCCTTTTGGGAATGCTTTGCTGTCTGTTTGTTCAGAGCTGGACTAGGCTTGACCCTAAAATATAATTTTTCTTTAAGTCCTCATTTTTACAACTAAGAAACTCTTGACTGGGCACGCTAAGTCAAAGGGTGATTGTCTGGTCTGCTTTTTGTAAGAACCCACAGGCAGCATCCTGTGCTGCAACTCCTGGCTGCAGATAGGAGCTCTGCCACCATAAGCAGCCTTCTGACAAACTCATCATGATTCTGCCCTTTATAAAACATCTTCAGAGACACAGCAGGCCTTATTGTGCCCCTTTTGGTCAGGAAGAGCCTATTATGCCATTTTAATGGATTTCATACATTCTGTTACTGCAGGTTCCTACTCATACTCCTCAAGGTGGGAAGGGAGAGCCAGGACTTAGCCACCTCCAGTTGAGTAAATCCCAGGGAGTGTCCTAAAGATGAGCACCCCTGCTGCTGTCCCTGCGTGGCTATGGGAAAGTGGAGCAAGAACTAATCCTTTCTGAGGCTGATTTTGCTCACACCTTGGCTGGAATGCTAGTTACCTTATTATATTTTGAGACTGCCAAGGGAACCCCCAGGCACAGGGCTCTGCGCTGCCACCTGATATCCCTGCTCCTGTTTGGGCTCTCAGCTCCAGCAGGGAGGAGGGGAAGGGCATCTCTGTGGGGCTCGAGCGTAAGGAGAAGCACAGCAAGCTGCACAAGTATACCTGGCTCTGGGGTCGCCATGCACCATGGTGAGGATTTGTCCCTGCATCCCTCTAGCCATAATTTTCACCACCTGCACGATCAAACCAGCATTTCACACTGTTAAAAGCAGATGAGGGAATTGACAAAAGTATCGAGTGCAGCTCTTCAGTCCTTCCCACGTGCTGTTCCCCTGTGCTGGAGGTACAGCACAAACAATTATCCCTTCATAATGTCTTCATTTTCTTTCATTTCTTTGATTCTTTTATTTTGCTACTCCTATAAATGAACACAAAAATAGAGGGTCAAAGTATTCCCTGGGGAAACTCAGCTGGGTTTACACTGACTATTGCAGTTGCCATATAGTACCCCAAATGCTCCCATTTCCATTTGGACCTACATTTAATCCTTTTAGTTCTTATTATAGAAATATCACTAGAGCCATTGGTTACAGACACTTTATTCTTTCTATTCCCAGACTCTCACTGACTTCAGTGGGAACTGTGGGTCACACTAATAAGCCCAACTTGCTTTTTGTTCACTCCCTGCAGAGGATGAATTTCACTGAAACGTAATTCAGTTCTAGAAAATTACGCTGAAGAATTGTAAATCTATGCCCATTGATTTCCTTTTTAGAACGTCCAGCGATCACAGCCCTGAGGTACATTGGAGAAAACACTACCAAACAGAGAAAAAGATCAAAGGCAGACTGGGACCTGCTGCACCTGGGATTTTGAGGGGAACGTCTGGCTTTCACAGAGTTGTTTTTCTCTTCCTTAATCTGGGCAGTGCCAGGGCAGAACTAGCCTTTCAGGAGGGTCAGAGCAATACTGACACGAAGTGTCTCCCAAGGAGCCATTATAGTACCTTATGGTTTTCTAAGCTGCGCATGTCATGGTCTCCTGAGAGCTGTGCATATCTCCATTATCATGGAGATAAAGTAAGGATGCTGCCAATAACAATAACTCCCCAGGTGCTGGTCCCCTAAGTATGTTTTGGTCTGCATGTTTCTCAGGCTGCTCACACTGCCTGCTTTATTTAATTGTGCCATAACCAAAAAGATTTGGTATCCCACCTCAGTCAGTTTTCTCCACTCTCACCTCTAACACCAGCTGAGGTGAAGGGCAAAGGTTTTTTTCAACAATGCATGACAGACTTTGAGGTACAAAGCCAGAAATAAAAGGATAAGGAGACAAAGAAACTGGATATCTTAGCTACTTTACCTTTATTATCTATAGTACTTCCAATGTGTCCATGCAAAAAAAGGTTGGAGGTTCAGAACCCACAGTAACACCCCTGACTTCTGGATGTTACCCCCAGATCTGAACACCAAGCCAGCATGTGTCTGTCAGCCCAACATCTATCCAGATTAGGCAATTCCTTCTGAAGCCTCTCTATTCTCTTCTCTCTGACTGCTGCATGCAATGTTAAGCAAATGTAGTGCTACAGGTTTGTGCAGGGGATTATTTCCTCTGCTATGAAAAACTTTTTCTTGGCTGTTCCAGCTTTCTTTAAGGCTTTCATAACTTTCCAGGAACTGTATATATGAAGTGTTAGTGTATATCCTATCAAGTTGATACCCTCTAGCAAGTTCTTAACACTCTATAGAATCCACACAGAAGAAATTTGGACATGTTCTTAGTAAAGATGACAGACAGGCTGATAAGGTGCTTTTCCTAGTTACGGCCCTGAAACAAGTTCTTCCCATCCAGCCTGGACATCAGTAGCAAGGCCAACCAAAGGGGGCTTATACCAATCTGTAAGTCTTCTGAGAAGTGGACTACGTTCTCTCCCTCCTCACCTTGGGGTATACCTCACAAAAAATTAGCAACACAGTCCCTACCTAGACTTGTCAGTCCCTGGATCAGCCAAAATCTTTATAAAATAGATTTGCTTTTTGTGATGGAGGATCCTGCCTCTATCATGGAGTTTAGCAGGATCCTTGCAGACATACTCAGGTCAATCTCTTGTTTCTGTGAGGGTTTCATTTTACTTTCATGTGTATAGACCACATCAGATAGCAAGACATCCCTTTGGATTCAAAACATGTTTGCATTGAGGATTCATTTTTCCCAAGGAACGTCCCTCTTACCCTCAGCTCTGCCTGGGCTGGGCTGGAACAACATTTTACTGCCTGAACTTAGGAAATACTTGGGACTTGCATCTTTCCTATAGCCTTTTGATAAATTCCCCAAAGTGTAAAGTTAAGGTGGGCATGAGATCTTCCTTGCCTCATGCTCACAAATATATACATTTGTAAACTTTTCACCTGGCCAAGTATATGAAGGGGTAGTAGTACCTTTCAAATCATGTAAGTAGCAGCTTCAATGAGAGCATCTCAGAGCAAGAACCGGGGCGGGGGAAGATGGGATAAAGTAGCAAATGCAAAGGAGAGAGAAGTGGAAAAGCATCTCTTAGTCAGGCTGTGCACACGACTTGAATTTGAACTTCATCTTTGCCAATAACAGCTAATAAAGCTAAAAAAGAGCCAGCTTTCCGAGCATTTGTTCTGCTCATGCTATTGCTAAGCTCAAGGAGGCAGAAAACACCCATAGGGTGAGATGATACCTACACATTTGATTTGATTTAGTGGGTGACTTTCAAATATTACAATCTTTATGTTTTGGAGCTGTTAATTTTTTGTTATTGCTTTATTAAAAGGAAAATAATTAAGTAGTTTTATCTTAAAGTTATCAGAAGTGGTAAGGTAGCTTGTCAGTCAAGAATGGCATTGTTCAGCATTCAAACTCAGCTTGCTTTGGAGATGTTTTACTCATATTAAATTAGAGCAAGATTCTGTTCATTTACTTAAGCAACTGAGTAATTTTGCCAGTTTTCTTTTCTTCCACCTGCCCAAAACTAGCATGAGGCATCACGTACCTGACATGCAACCTTTATTCTATGTGGGCTCCAGCCAGCTTGTGTGCAGAACATACAAGCTCACTGATTTCAGCTGTATTAGCAAAAAGAAGTATCAGAACATATCACCACGTTGTATAGTGGAAAAGACCTATTTTTATAATTTCAATCAAAATTCTAGAATTCTAAATTTATTTCCATTTTAATTCTTTCCTTCTCACATTTTTGTGAGCTCTCTTTCCTTTAAGTGATGTCATATGCCAGTGACTCAAAACTTGTCTAAGTTAGTAGAGCATCCCTCCCCCTACATGCACACACACTTGTGCGCACACACATTGCCTTGACCCAAAGCTGAAAAGCCTTGACAACTGGTAGAGGCTTTGATCTCAGACATGGAAAGATCCAGCTCAGCCTCTGCCTCACCCTATACTTTTTCCCAAAATGAAAGCTCAGTGACAAAAGCTGGTATAAAACCCGTACAAACCAGTATGGGAATTGATACCTGAACATTGCACGTCTTAGTGTAGAGCACCAGCTAGTGTATTAAAGTATGAATTGCATTTTACAAATGACAAATCTAGTAACCGGACTAGTAAGAATGGTTCAGACACTGTTTTATGGGAGTCTCGGTGTCTCAGGTTTCAAGTGAGGTTCAGGTAAGTCATCAGCAGATATTCATAACACAGCCTCATTTTTACGAAACCAGACAGGAGCAGCCAGGGTCCATCACAGTTTGAACACACTCATAGCATCTTCCTACAGCTATAGCAAATGTATGTCTCTAAGCTGGACAGGCTGCAGCTACTCTTCCTCACACATCCCAGACAGCAAGCTTGGAAAGGAAGCATACCCTGGGCTCAGAGAGCCACCACTTTTTCCCACCGCAGAAGGTTTGAAGTGATTTGAGCTACTTGAAATTTTATGCCGGTTCTACTGACTCCAAGAAAACTTTGTTTAAAGCTGGGGCTGGTATCAGTAGCCAAATCCTGTACTGTTGTTGTCGTGCTGAGTTCAAAAAAGCAATTCGTCTGTATCTGACAAGTGTTGAGAGTACTATCTTCCCCATTTTTGTCACTAATTGTATTAGCAAAACAGCCTCTCATTAATCATTTGTAGGCTGTCCATGATTCAGTTGGGTGGGCGAATCCATTGCTGTGTAATATCAACCAGCTGTGATCTTAGTCATGGCAAAAGTTTAAGAAAGGTCACACAAGACTCTTGTGGAAAGAGTGACAGTGACAGGCTACAACAGCACAAGGTGGTTCAGGTAGTTGTGACGTCCAGAAAACAAACAGAGGAGGATGGTGGCATCTGGAGAACAGAATCTGTGGGAAAAAAAAAGGTGAAGGAGAAGCAGACTGTGCAGGACGTGAGAACTAATAAACAAAATAAGTAAGACAGGCTGCCAGAAATGTCAGTGCTCTGCATTCAGATACAGCTTGCTAGAGGGATGTTTTATTCGGCTTGTGCTAGTGCGAGATTCTTTTCTGCAGCAACAAAGAGTAATTCTCCCACTTCACTTAATAACTAAACAGTTGTTTTTATGTCCAGTACAGATAAAAAAAAAGACTGGATTTAAAATAGAGCAAAGGAAATAAAAAAAATATATTTCTATCTGTGAGGACAGGTAAGAACTACAATAGATAATCCATGTAGGTGGTGCATCTACCCCCATTAAAGATTTTAAAAACCAGTATCAGTCAAGAGTTGTTGTAATATAGTTAATACTGTCTTGAAAAAAGGAGGTACAGATGACAGCTCAAGGTCCATACTGACGTTATTTTGTGCAGTTTCTAATACTTTCTTCGATCAGGTAATCAAATAGGCTCTGGAAGCGTCTGAAAAATTGTTAGGTAAACGGCAAGGAAAAAAAATGCAGTCTGTGCCCTTGGATTAATTCTCAGTTTGAAACGCAGAGGGGACGGCTCTTTATTAGAGGGTTAACTTCACCAACGAGCAACCTGCTAGGAACAAGATTGCCCTCTGCTGGAAATTTGTGCTGGAAATCTGAACAATACATAAACCACCTTAATTCTAATAAAATAGGGTGTCAGAAAAAACCAACAAGAAACATTCCAACGAAACATTACAGAGACGTTACTAGTACCTCAAAGCTCAGAAAAACTCTATTACATTGCCATAAACACTTAGGACTAGCATTTTGCAGAGGCTTTGAAAGTAGACTGAGGCACAGCAAAAGTGTTCAGAAGGTTGGTGAAGTAAAGCTTGTACAGTTTTGTGCAAATATCTGTGCTGATGGAGAAGCATGAGGCTAAGTCTGTTTTTAAAGTCATATTTCTTGCCATCGGCAGCAAAGTCCAGAATGACCTCCATGCACCAGAGTACATTTGCTTCGTTTCCTAATACCATAATTCATTGTGATAAAAAGCCAGACGAATAGAATATGCCATCTTGATATCCCACAAGCCAACTCAGAGTTAATGATGTTCCCTTGATATTACTGGCAGTTGATTTTTACTGGAATGATAAATAAGGAGTAATTGTAATAAACGGAAACATCTAAGATAGAGATGTCAGCATGTTTAATTTAATGCCTTTGGCATAACTATATAAAACAAAGCAAAGATTCCTTTATGCAGACAGAGATAGAAACTTTGTTACCGCATGGTTTCATTATGATTCCTAATGCATTACAAAGACAGTAATATAATTTTTATCTTTTCCGTGTGTGCAGCAAATAATCCTCTGGCAAGGCAGTCTTACCAACCTCTCAAAACCAGAGTATAAGGCCTAAGCTATAGCCGCTGCATGAACCTAAATCAAACAGAAAATCACAATTTGCCACAGTGCAATAGGGCATTATAGTTACTACTTAATTGATGAGACTATTTCGCCTGAGAATATAATAATTTCTTATATGAACAGAGCATTAGTGACTGGAGTGAAATCTTAAAATTAAGTAGGATTTCCTAAAATTCTTGAAATTAAGGAAGAAATACCAGAGCACGTATGCTACATTTATGAAAACAGAGGATATTCAGGGTTAGAACAAAGCACAAGGTTTTCAGGTTGCTGGGAAGACTGTAGGGTAAGGAATACGTTGAAATCATCCTCAGTCCCACCACAGCAATGCTGTTGTCTGTGGTCTGGGAAGAGCCTACCTGACCCAGACACAGCCTCAGGTGGAGCTTGTCCTTACTGTGAGAACCCACAAAAGGCCACGAAGTATTCGTACTGAAAGTCCAAGTTTTATCAGAATATGAAGTAGAACATTTTAAAAGAGAAAAAACTTAGAGTGACGAGGCACACCCAGTACCTTGAGACACTAGGTATACTAGAAATAAAGACTGCATTTCAGCCCGCCCAGTACATCCTATAAACAGAGGTTCTCAATGCAGTGCTTTTCAGAAGTGCTGCAACCTCTGCACATTTGCCTCTGGGTCTCAAGTGTCTCTCTGCCACCTGAGAGGCAGGACCTTGTTTCTGCTCCTGGCCCTCAGCTGCGCAGTCTCTCTCCCTCTCCCCCTGCAACCTGCTCAGCTGCTTCCCAGGAGAGGAGCCATCTCCTCTTCCCAGTTCCATCCCTCTTACCTCCATTTTACATGTACATCATGTATTAGCATAGACAAAAGGAATGAAACAGATACATACAACATAGTGTCTCGGCAGAAGCTGAAGGAAATCTACTGGGGCCCCAAACTGTAAAGTTTCTCAGAAACACTCTCACTCAGAAATATATTGCCTTTGAAATACTGCCACAGGGTATTCTGCTGACAGGTCTAACTTGTGTATTGCTTGTTCAAAAATAGCCATCAATGAAAGTAGTGTTTAGTGTTCTATTTATCGTCTCATTATTTTTTGAGATTGCTAAAACTAGGGTCTTCTTCAGGTGAAAATTAAGAAAGTTGTAAGAAAGTGGAAGAATGGGAGGAAGAGGAGCTGTTTGTGAACTTCACTGAATACTGATCTAAAGTACCCAATAAACAAGTATTCAAGGAGCAGGAAGAGGGATCTGTATTTAAATCAGATTTTCCTACATTTTCACTGCGGTAAGACCTGAGCTACATCCAGTAACACAAAAAATCTGCTACATTTATCTTCCTCAGGGAACAGGTGTAACAGCGAACATTTTGAGAATACAGAAGGATGTCCATATGTGGTAGTACTGTACTCTTCAATTAGTTAACTGCAGTTCAGAAATTTGAGCTTTCTTTCTCCTAGTACTTCCTGTGTGACCATCAATCAGTTTCAGAGATTTCTCTTGTATGAAATACCTCTGTGAGTATCCATTTCAGTGTGGGCTAGGAGACCTAATTACATTGTGCTCACAAGAATCTGTGCAAACACAAGCTGATGAATACTGGTGTCATTTCTAAGTGAGACTGTCGTGGTTTAACCCCAGCCAGCAACTAAGCACCACGCAGCCGCTCACTCACTCCCCCCCACCCAGTGGGATGGGAGAGAAAATCGGGAAAAGAAGCAAAACTCATGGGTTGAGATAAGAACGGTTTAATAGAACAGAAAAGAAGAAACTAATAATGATAATGATAACACTAATAAAATGACAACAGCAGTAATAAAAGGATTGGAATGTACAAATGATGCGCAGGGCAATTGCTCACCACCCGCCGATCGACACCCAGTTAGTCCCCGAGCGGCGATTCCCCGCCCCGACTCCCCAGTTTATACACTAGGTGTGGCGTCCCATGGTATGGAATACACCCTTGGCCAGTTTGGGTCAGCTGCCCTGGCTGCGTCCTGTGCCGACTTCTTGTGCCCCTCCAGCTTTCTCGCTGGCTGGGCATGAGAAGCTGAAAAATCCTTGACTTAGTCTAAACACTACTGAGCAACAACTGAAAACATCAGTGTTATCAACATTCTTCACATACTGAACTCAAAACATAGCACCCTACCAGCTACTAGGAAGACAATTAGCTCTATCCCAGCTGAAACCAGGACAGGGGGACACGATTACTGATCTGGAGTATTAGCCAACTCTTGATGACCCAGGACAGATGATCCAGGCTGGAGATTCAGTGTGAAGTGTGACACTGGTGCTTGTCCCACACGAGCCAGCGGTGCCTGGGAGGCTGTGTCTGCTCCAGGCTGGTCCAGGTCCTACTTGCCTGGAGACTCCTGTGCTTCTCAATCAATAGAGCCATCAATGGTCTCCGTCTTCATTTATACTCTGTGTAACTTATGCACCTTCCACAGAAGCTATGTGTCTGCTTGATTGGCTCATCCTTCCGTTACCCTGGATAACTGAGAGATGGCATCAATATAACATAATTTTTTAAAGCAAAGGGTTTAAAATTAAAAGATGTCAGTTTAATGGTCAAATATGCCATAAGTCTGTGTTAAGATGTTGGATTGTGAATTCAAATGTCTGAAACAGGGAATTAATTTTCTTCTGCGAATAAGGTGCCAGAGAAGCAAAGCAGAGGCTTCTGCTGAGAAGCAGAAACAGCCCTGGCTGTTTGCTTCCGCAAGCAAGTGTGAGAGCCCAAAAAAGTTTTTGCATTGCATTGAACTGACTATTTTTTTCTCCCCTAATTATTTTGCTGAAAATTTCCTAGACATTATTTCATAACAATGTTGTATAAATTTCTATTGTTGATGGAGTTTTGGTTGAGGTTATTTAACGGATAAATCTTAAGTTACTATTGTCCCATTTTCAGTACAGGAAAACGCAACTCACATAAGTCTCTTTTCCGTCTCCTCAGGTAGAAGGGGAATAAATTATGTTAGGAGAACAACTTAGGATTGCTTGGTGCAAATTTAACTACTATACAGCAGGCTTCAAAATCTGAACAAGTACCTTTTATTAAGTTTGTATAGGAAGTGAAGCTTCTACCTTGAAAAGCAGGGAAAAATGAACTTGTCTGTACTAACTGTTATTGATAGTTTTTTCTGATTTTGTTTTTCTTCCCAGACAAAAGGATAAGGTTATGAAATGAAGATAATCTTACAAAGGCAAAAGGGTCAGTCTTGAGTCTTGATTTTACTTTGTGCTCTTCTTTTGTGATTGTGGACATCTCATTCCATCTCCGTGCTTCAGATTAATCTTTTGTATAAGGGAGATGGCACCACTCACAGCCACTCATTTGCGTCACAAAGATCTTTGACTCCTGGTTAAATGAATTACAATGGTAAAATGGGATATTATGGATCAATACAGAGCATTTTCCTTCAACAGGTTCTACAAGAAGAACTGAGGCAGAATGATTACACCTATCATGTGCTGAGACTAAGTCATGAGTATGAATCTTGCCAGGCTCTAGCAGCTGCGTATGCAGCTACAGGGAGTTTGTCCCGGGGAGAAAGCACAGCACTAAGCTCCTTTTTTTTTACGTGACACATACACATGCTTACATATGCATTGGTGTGGTGCTTGGAAGAAGAAATATACTTCATTTCGTAGAGATGAGATTCCTGTATTTGGTGGAAAAATAAAGAATGATGCTTCTGGCAGCTCATGTGACAACGGGCAGCACCACATACTCAGTGAATACAGTAGATGTAATTGCCAAAAAGTGTATGCGCTGTGTGTTTGATTAATATTTAAATAATACTCTGAAGAAACTTTGCTTCTTTCTTCTACTACCTCAGATCTGTGCCCTTCCTGCTAAAGATGGTTAAGAATTTGATAAATTAGTGGTTGTATGGGGGGGTGGGGAAAGCAGGAAAGAAGCAGTAATTAGGATGCAACAAAACACAGCCTGAGGATGACAGACTCACTTTAAAAGAATAATTTATATACAAGGAAGAAATCGTGCTCTGAATAGATAGCGTGCAAGAATAAGACTGGTCTCTCCTCTTCATGACTTAGTTGTTGCTTTCATCCAGCTACAGTAACACGCTTTTCTTTTGGCTTGCCAGAATAAGGGCAAGGAAAAAAATAGGTCCCTCATTAATATCTACTTTTATCTCTCTGACAGGTCTGCACATAAGATCTTGGAATGGATTTACATATTATCTTCCTAAATGTAAGCTCTGACTATTGATATAATCCCCTTTGCTTCAGTATTGGAAGTGATAACTTTCACGTGCTTGTCAAATCTTTTACTTAACTGATAGCAAAATAAGCATAATCATATTAAATTTGGAATAGTTTGATCATTCTGCCCCTTGAGAAGACAGTATACGATTTATCTGATAAATTTTTAAGTAGGGTTTATACAAAACAATAGTAGTCTAGTAGCTGATACAAAATGGTACCTCCAAAAGCTAGCTGGAAAATAAAATACAGTGTAAGGCTAAGACACAGTTCTGTGTCCTGGAGAAATCAGTGTGGGCAGAGTACGTTTAGGTTTGACATATGACCTTGACTCCTGTCCTTGATGGAGCACAGAGGAAGTGGTGGCTTCCTGCAATAGTTTGGCACCAGCATAAGCAGCATTAGGAGGTGCAGTGCAGCATCTCTTGCCTGGCTGCTTCAGGCTCCCTGTAGCACTCCTGGAAGAGAATGAAGCACACAGACACAGCCGCTCCAGCAAACAGTGCTGCCACATGCGTAAGACATCCAACCGAAAAGCTGCATACAAACCAGCCCTTCTCAAACACAGCTGAGGGGGAACAGAAACATGGTGACTGCTGAAGCTGAGAGGGGGAAGATGAGCAATGCCTTCCTTTTTAATTACCTCACAAGTCATAGATTGATTTCTCATTTGGTGTAAGAATAGTTCTGGAGGACTTCAGAGGAGGAGCCAGGGACCCTGAGTGTTAGAGAGGAATGAGATTCAGGGCTGTCATGTTGCCACTGAAGGGCTGATGTTCAAACACAGTTGCTGCCATTGCTAATGCCTCACCATCACATGCTATCTTTTATCTTCCATCAGTTAAAACCACATCCTTGTTGCCATTTCTCTCTGTATTAGCACTATTTATATGGAAGCTGTGTCCTGTTTGAGTCACTGGCCCAGGCTGCTCTGCTGCTGCCTTGTGACACATCCTAAGTCAGCTCACACGGTGGTCGGGGAGCTGGAAACGGGAAGATCTTCTGGTGACCTTGACCTGGTACATAGGACATAACCCTTCTCCTTGCAGAGATCTTAACAGGTTCAGGCAGAGGAAAGATCGTATGTGTAGGTCTCCCTTGCCCCAGCAGTCCTCTAGCTACCATGATCGTTATCAAAATTGTGTGGAATACTTAAATCAGCTTCTGACCACCTGAGCACTTGAGAAGTGATTTAGTTATGTGACATTTTTTACATCTCTATCGCAGGATTTTCATGTGGACCAGTATCTCATCTGAAGGGGGAAAAAAAGAGATTGCCATGGGGAAATCTCTGTTGCTCCGGAAGCCGTGCAGCAAAAGTTACTTTGATGCTGCTGGGCCTGGGAGGATGCACAACCCTCTCCAAGAGGTGAAAAAGAAGTCTGTCTCAGGTAGTATATAGGTGAAACTGAGTTTTACTGATGTTGCCGATTTTGGGGTTTTTGTCTGTGTGCTATGTTCTCAGAGTCTGACTGAATTCCCAGTGTGTGGCATTTGTAACAGACAAAACCAAAACTGGTCCCTGCCCTAAAAACTCTGCTGAGCTGTGTAGGATTTTCACAGTCCTGATTTCTGTGAATTCACTGTGCAGATACATTGCAATTATTCTTCAGCAATATGAAAAAAGTTACTCATTCAAACGAAATCTTTGGTTATCTGGAAATATGGCTTCACTATTAAATTTGTGGCATCATGTAACATTTCACCGAGGAGCAGGAGGGAGAACTTGTAGGTACACTAGATTTAAGACTGGTAATAAGAAGGGAAATATTTCACGGATGTAACATTACCATAAAGATCTCCTTGTCTTTCATAGTGTTGTTGAAATATATCATATTTTATATCTGTGTTGTACACGTGCTCCTCAGATAAATGTACTTGAAAAAACTGAGTGTGTTTACAAGAAACATTTGCAAAACCAGAACCAGCTTTCTGTCTGGTTCTGAATCACATTTTACCTCATCCTCTTTCTCTTGACAATATTCCTACAAAGCAGCACAAGGAAGTTTTCTCCATTTTTCAAATAGGGACCTCCTCCAAAACCTGGAGGAACCATCTGTCTTATCTTCCAGCAACCCAACTAAAAATCTGCCTCCCAGTATGCTTATTCCCACAAACATCTTTTGGGGGATCCGACCTGCTCTAAGTTCAAGTTGACCATAGGAAAATAAAATAATTCTAGTTTGTGAATTTGGGAAGACTCAATGTATTTTACTCCATGTTAGGAACCTTACATGGGAGGAGGCTTTATGTCACCATTGCCTTTACTCAACACAGCTACACAGCCACTAAAAACCAGGTATGCTTGCAGGTGCATTATTTAATAGAATTGGGGAAATCTGCAGCCCCAAGGATGTGGACTTTACATACCAGACTGACACAAAGAGGTATAAGCATATTCTGCTTCTTTCTGCAGTATACCTTGTATTATGAACTCACACCATTCACACAAGTAGAAATTTCTAGTGCAGACAACATTTTGCACATATTTTAGAGGAATAATGTTCTAATTAATCCATCTGATCAATATCTTCTGGGCTAAGAAACAGAGAAAAAGTCTCCAAGGCTCTATTTTTCCACCAGTTTTCCTAGCCATTTCGTGCAGCGAATTCTGAGAGCTTTCTGACTAAACTAAGAAATGCATCCCTCTTTCCTATTTATTATTTTATGCATTAGACTACCTTTATATTGGCTTGTCCAAATTCATTTGCCACTGACATACTAAAACCAATTAATGAAAGCATTTGCATTATATGGTCTTCAAAACAAGCTCTTTTTCCACCATCCGTAGATATACTTGGCTGTGAAATGGGAATGAAAGACAAGGTCTTAAGGGCATGGAAAGTTAGCTTTGGACATGTACAAGTTTTGCTTTTTTTAAAGGCTCCAGCTTGAATAAATAAAGTAAAGTATAAGTATAGTAAAGAATAAGTAAAGGAGAAAATATTAGTCAGAAGATGGAAGGTTAGGCAAGCAATAAAGAACTAGCAGAGCTCTAGAAAATCTATAATAACAAACATGGAAGTATGAGCCATGTATTTGGTTGGAAAAGATAGGTGAAGAGCTGGAAGGAGGGTTTGTTCACATACAATTGGCTCTCATATTAACTCCATCAGGACGGGGACAGAAGTCTGCTCAGTGATTTGAGTCCTTTAACACCACACACCATGAGGTAAAGCCCTGAATTGCAAGTCTTGAGTGATGGATCAGTATGCCTAATGAGCCAGAAGCCAGACTCTGAAATTCAAATGTTAAGCAAACAGACTTGTTAAGGTAGTGCATGATGAAGCACTCTGGGAAGTCTGAGCAGGAAAGTTGTCAATGTAGACATAGTCAGTGTATGCCAGATGGGGGAGATGCAGATTCAGTGTGAAGACTGCATTTTATATACATATATATATATATATATGGCCACCTGTGACATGGGAGAGGTATTAATACAGCCTCCTGGCCAAAGAACTCAGATATATTTTTTCAGATATGTTTGACCTCACCAAATCAATATGGATCATCCCTTCCTCTGATAACACTTGCTGGGACCATTCTGCTCCTTTCCCTCTCTCTCACCATGTATTGATGAATTTGGCTTGCTTTTAATTTTTTTTCTTATTGGGTAATTTTGTCTATTGTTTATATATTATTTTAACTAAATGCAAAAATGCAATGAGGTTAAAGAAATTCAAAACTGACAAAAAGTCAGTTATCATTGGAATACATTTTTCATTTATTGTCCCCAGTAGTAGTACGAATGGAGAACTGCTTACTTAGTCATCGAAAATACAGTGTGGAATTTTGGGTCATGGCAATACTCATACTTGCGCACTAAAAGGCTCTATCCTCATTTCCAGTCTCTGTTTTCTGAAGGAGGACAATGTCCTACTTCTTTGGATAAGCACTGGAAGGAATTATTCCCTAAAATACTAGAGGAGGAGTGCATCATGAAGTTGGAAGAAAGAATTTTGCCTCTCCCTCTCTCTCTTCTCCCATTGGGGCTGCTTCCAACAACAAGAGCCTGTAAAGTCTGAAGCTGTTTGTCTCCAGCAGAGTGATTTCAAAAGAAAGAAGCTCACTTATTCACATCCCCCTTCCAAACTTTTGCAGGCACCAGTGATCTAACCCAAAGACTCTGCAGAAAGAGTGAAGGCATTTATTCCTTGTGCTATGAGCTCCTTATGATGTGTGATACACTGCCAAGTATTGCACTTTTAAAATCACTGGGGTTTTCCAAAACACAGAGACGTGACAAAAAAGAGACCAACTTCAAGAAAAAATTCCAGTTGATGCAGCGTCTTCAATCACCTTGCTCTATTTTGACTAGCTGTCGCAAATTAAAATACCAGGAAGAATATGCACACTAGGGTGAAATTTTTAAAAAAGGAGAGAAGGGAATGGAAGAGAAGAAGAAAAATAGCAATTCAGGAAATACATCCTTGAGGTTGATACTACACCTGAACCCAAGGCTCTACTTTTGTCATGTTTTCCTCCTACTTTGTTCCACTTCAACCCTGAAGGTTTTCTCTGCCAAGAAGGAAATCTCCAGTGGTGTAAAGCATCTGTAAGTGGCTCTGTGTCATGCCTTCTCTTCCTCCTATCTGCCAGCAAAGGAATCGCATCTTCAGCTTAATGAAGTCCTCTGCCCTATCAGCAATGCCCAGTCTACCAGGATAAAGGCCCTCTGGGGTATTCGGGTTTATGCTGGTCTTTTCCAGCCATCAAACTAGGAAGAGCAGTAGCCTGGTAGAAGCTACCACTGCCACATCTGCTGTCAAGTGCTCCACAGCTGGCTCCAAATTGGAGCTGTCATGTCCACATCTCCAGCACGACAGCCGAGGCAGCTCCCAGAGTCTTTATTTGCTGCTGCTAAAGCTAGACTGGAAGGGTCCAAAGGGTGTGAAGAGGAGCAAAGGGAATGAGGAGAGACCACCCAGTGGGTATGCTGGAAATGCATTGACACAGTCATCAGAGTGGAAGCCAGCAGGCTGAACCTGGCCACCACACAGGTAGCCAAACGCTTCTTTTCTCACTTGCAAAGGACTGCACTGGATTTGCTGCTCTTGCTTCTACTCTGCCATGGCTACCACCCATGAAGGATCCCAGAAGAGAAATCAGGTCCCATGGCTGTCTAGGTTGGACTTTCCTCTGTTTGACAGCTGTGTTACTGGTCATGTCAGTGCTGCCCTTCACAAGCAGTATTTCAGTTCATAAAAAGCATGACGCAAAGTCCTTAACCACCTTTATTACTACACTACTAACATGACGTCACAACACAGTGTCAGACGTCAGAATATGTTCATCCCTAAGGGCCATCTTTTCCAGCAGAGTATATAGTCTGACTTCTTTCAAGCAAACAGACACATTTTAATGAGGAGATCAGTGGGTTGCGGGAGAAACAAGGCAAAATTTGACATTATATTTAAAACCATGAGTGCATTTGTAGCTTATGAAGTCAAGTGATAACATTTAAAGTATTAGTGCCAGGCAGTTTGCAATATTAAAATGCTGGAAGCCAGCAGATATACGGCATTGTTTCCACACACTGGACAAAAACCACCCTGGATTCTGATTCAAGAAAAGAAAAATTGTCCTTAATGTTTTCAAGGTATTAAATTGTAATGTTGCATTTTTAAATAGATAGTTGAGAAAAACTAGACTGAAGGATAGTCTAGGGATCTGAGTTTATGTTGATTAATATCTGCTTACAGTTTTTCTCTCTGCTGCTGTCATATTGATCAAATGTACTATTTAAATTAAATTTCCTGATTTGAAAGTATATTACTATCTGCACTGGAGAAATAGGATTGTCTCGAAGCCATTTATTGTATTTAATTGTGTGCGACTGAAAATGCTTTTAGGAATTACAAGAAATGCACTCCTCGTTAAAATGGAAACATCTTTGCTTCCACTGTTAACTTACAAATCAAAATTAACTCAATAAAAACTATATTAAAACATAAAAAATGAGATTAGTAGTTGACGGATGGGTACCAAACCCTGAATTTCTCACTCAGCTATTGCCAAACCTCCTTTTGAAACTACCAATAAAAAAATAAATAAATCCAGATTCTCTGTCTACAGTCCTATGTGATACCAACGGTGCTGAAGTTCAGCAGAGGCTGCCTTTAAGTGCTTCTCTTCCTGCCTCTGCCAAAGTACTGTACTACGGAATCCTACTGCAAAGTAGGGTGACCGGAGGTAACACAGCTTCATAGAAGCTGGCACCTGAAAGAGATTAGCTCCTGCATCCTTGGAGTAGGTCAGACAACTTGTCTGAAACAGGCATGTACGTCTACAAAGACCGCACGATGTCTGTAGTAGTGAACACCTCTAGCAAAGTGAGAATTGGAATCCCAATTTTGTGCTTGTGACACATTACACAGAGGATATTTACTGACAGGGCCAGGAGCTCTATCATGAAACTCATGATCTAAAACCAGAAGAGGAGGTTAATATTGCATTTTTTTTTTCCAGCAGAATTGATTTTAGGCCAGCAAAACTATTGGTTTGCTGCTTCTGTTTGCTGCCTAATTTAGCATTTCAAAAATACTGCAGAATGATGATGGTGAAGACTGAATTCAAAAGAAGAATTCCTGCAAGATCTGCAGCTAAGCATGTTATCGACTCTCCAGGATGTCACTGACTCTACACTGAGCTTGCAAAAAAGTGTGCTAATTTTTTTTTTTTAATATTATTATTTGTTAAGGTCTTTGCATTAATATAGAGAGAGGATTTAGACTACTTAGACAATCCATGGAGCATGGCTTATATCAAGGTGCATATATCTTGGTTTTATCTACACAGCTTTATTCATATCCACTTCCACTAGCCTGGAGCAGTTGTAAAAAGATTTATATGTGCTCACACATAAATAAGTGGAGGACAGTTTAGTTTGTTCATTGTTTTAAAATTCTTAGAGTCACTTCTAAGATGCTATTGTGTGAAGTTACAATTGGAAACTGGACAGCTTTAGAAAACAGGATGCCTGTATATTTTCCAGACCAAGGAACCAGCTGTTAGACAATAGATGGCTTATAAAAATGTGAGAGATTAAATATCATTATGAATAGTTTCTTTAACAATTTTTACAGCATTTCTTTTTTTCTCAAAAAAGTTAGTTCCTCTCAGACCTTTGCACACATTTTGAACTTTACACTTTGGCTGAGTCCATGGGAGCTGCTGAGGAGTCACACAGGCATGGAAGAGGATCTGCATCTTGGTAACGTATTCATGCTCACAGCACTACGTGGTGGGTGGCTTAGAAAAACAGTGAAAGGAGCCTGTAAGCCATATCCTGAAAAATCACAGTTTCAAGTACTGTATTCTCATTTAATAAAGAACTCCATGTTATTTATATCTATCATGTGCAGTTTTATTTTCACCTCAGGTCATGTATCTCCAAGGATGTCAGAAAATACACTTCTATCATTTTAAGTGAAGTTTCCTCACAGTGAGCTTGTGTCAGCCACTGTCTTCCGACACAGACTATATACCGTCCCTCCCTAGTCTACCACTGTCCTGGTTTCAGCTGGGATGTAGTTAACTGTCTTCCTAGTAGCTGGTAGGGTGCTATGTTTTGAGTTCAATATGTGAAGAATGTTGATAACACTGATGTTTTCAGTTGTTGCTCAGTAGTGTTTAGACTAGAGTCAAGGATTTTTCAGCTTCTCATGCCCAGCCAGGGCACCTGACCCAAACTGGCCAACAGTGTATTCCATACCATGGGACGTCCCATCTAGTTTAGGAACTGGGGGGAGTGGGGGCGGGGAATCGCCGCTGGGGGACTGGCTGGGTGTCGGTCAGCGGGTGGTGAGCAATTGCCCTGCGCATCATTTGTACATTCCAATCCTTTTATTACTACTGTTGTCATTTTATTAGTGTTATCATTATCATTATTAGTTTCTTCTTTTCTGTTCTATTAAACCATTCTTATCTCAACCCAGGAGTTTTACTTCTTTTCCTGATTTTCTCCCCCATCCCACTGGATGGGGGGGGAGTGAGTGAGCGGCTGCGTGGTGCTTAGTTGCTGGCTGGGGTTAAACCACGACAACCACATATGATACACCTACAGGAAAGGAAGAGGAAATGCTATTAACTCTTCTAAAATCTGCCAGAAAAATAAGAACGACCACGCAAGCTCCTCACAAACCCCCGAGCTGTGAGGCCCATCTGCTGTCAGAGCGTAAGCAAATGGGAGGTGATCGGGGCTGGGGACAGCAGCGGGCCCTGGCAAGCCAGGGGGGCAATGCTGGTGGAAGGAGATGCTGGCCCTGTCAGCGGTGAGGGAGCTCACACATGCCCTGCTCTGTGGTGTCAAAAGCAGCTCTTGACACCGAAGGACAGGGGCTTGGTGCACCTGGAGAGGTACCTTAAATGGAACCACAGGGTAACAGCAGTACCAGCAGGGCCAGCCACGTGCAATAGGCTGTGGAATTTAAGCGTTCGCTTCTTAGGTGCTTTTTTTGACTCTTCATGAAGATGGAGAACACCTTTCCCACAGTCTGAGCAGTGTGGTTAATGAATCCTTAGAGTTTCATATGACTTTGCTGTTTCTTGTGGATGTTTCCATGACAGTAAGGCAATAATTTACCTCAGAATGAAAGCAAATCTGCAGTAACAAGGGGCAGCACCTTTTACACAAGGATTTTTAAAGTACATGTTGATGAAAGCACTTTCATTTTTGTTCTGAAAGAGCCATTTTAGAATTACATGTAGTTCCACTCTACAAAAATGATAGTTATTCTTCAGAGTCCAGCAGACAACCTCCAGACAACAAGAGACTATGAAACAGTAATAACAGTATTTTTTCCTCAGTTAATCTATAAGTATTTCTCAAAGACATTCAGTAACATTATCCTACTCTTTAGCCCAAGACACAAAAATAAAAAGTGAGTTGCTCATGGTGCCCCAGTAGGAAAATATATGTGTCACTGCAGGAAACATGTGGATGGCATTCAACAGATTCTTGTTTCTTATGTTAAGGAAATGGAGGAACTTCTTTAAATCTTCTCATATAGTTATTTTCCACTCTTTTCTCAAGGCACTTCTATGCAACAAAAGTCCTATTTTGCTAATGCATATTATTTTTTAGTTTAAGTTAGTGCACAGATTCTTGGAGGGGTCATTGCTCAATAGCGATAACATAAAAAAATAGACAAAACCAGATCATATGATTCCCTCTAATGCTAAATGCTAATACATGTTAATGTTAAACATAGCAAACAATAGAGCTTTTTGGATGGAAAGGTTCTCCACAGTGGTTCACAGAACACTTTAGGCTCAAGTCACTGAATCTAATTACCTTGAAGGAATTTCAGTATAACATATACTTCCACCTCACACTCTATACATTTCAGTTAATGAACCATTCCCAGGTTTGGGTGAAAGAAAACAGTCTTAATGGATAATAATCAAAACACACATTGAGGAAAAAGCAAGGAAAATCTGACCATGAGGCACCACAACAAATTACAAATAATTTTTCATTCTGGAGGAGTAAGAGTTTATTCCAAAGGTTGCAACACGTTTAGTTTTTGCTATCTCTTTTTTCTTCAGAAGATGAAACAGATCATGTCTGCTGTGTAGGTACATCCATTAAACAGTTGAGAATGTCTACCTGATCTAAAACATACTGAAGTCAATAGACACCTTTTCAACCGACTTCAGTAATGAATTTTGTCAAACAATCAATTCTGCCCTGGCAGATCCTGCTGTCTTGATTAGTTTAAAAACATGATAAAACTTTGTCAAGGAAAGATTTGGAAAACAATCTTTTGCACTGCAAAAAATACAAAATCTATTAATTACTTTTGCTTCCAACATGAGGCTTGAAAGTATCTAGACGTATTTTTTAAGGCAATCACCAGCAAATCTCAGCAGCTACTTTAACAATACTCTAGAAAAAGAAACGAAATCCTTACCCCAAAACTTTGGTGGCCATGTGATTGGAGAGTAAGTACTGTTTCTATCCATAACATCCAAATAACAAATATAGAATGGTATGTCCACAGAGGAGCAATGGGTTTCTGAACGTTTGAGATTTAGCAGTAGAAGCAATGCTTTTGTGCTGCCAGGGAACTGTGTTGTTTGCCTGAAAGGAAATGGATGTATCGCGTTTCCTGCTTGTGGACTCGAATTAGCAAGTGCTTGCCTTATCTTGGAACACCACATGGTTCCCCAGACGAGGAAATAGTTTCCTTCTCGTCATTTCCTCAGCCAGAGCAAATTGACTCAGAACAATACCAAATCTCCTCCTTCGCTGAAACTTTTTGAACCCCAAAATGTCCAGAGATAGAGAGATGAAAATTCTTTTCTCTTTCCTTTAATGATTTTCTATGTTGAAGACTGTCCTTAAACATTCAAAAGCACTTGTATTTGGTAGGAATTTTCAGCAAGGAAGGAATGTGACAGGAAGCTTTTGATAAACACCATGCCACTAGTATATTAACTTAGGGTATGAGGATTGTTAAGTATTCGCCGTTGTTCCTTGGCTAGTTTGAGGAACTAGCTGGGCCTGACAGTGTAACTGTTGGCATTAATATTTTAATGAGTGTACTTCAAATTTCCTTTGCCAATTCTTTTCCTTTCCACACCCCATTCTAAAATATGAGTTCCGTGCAACACAAACAGGCGTTGAGCTAATTGTTTGGACAGTTTTAATACAATGCAGTGTTAATTCCCTGTTGGAATTTGTAGGTACTGCTGCTAAATATAACAAATAGCAATAATAACAGCCCTACAAAAGAAAATAGCCAAGATATTTAATGACACAGACCCAGAATTAATGGAGAATGTATGGGGATCAATAAAATATATGATTTTGTATTTACGTGATAAATTCTGTAGGACCTGATTTTAACTATTTTCCTCTTAAATATATGGCAGATAATGGATGTCCATAAACATTCTGCTGTGATTGTCAAACTCTGTTCTTTGAAGAGTTGTATGAGGTTTTGTTTTGCCCATTGTTAAAAAGAACAGAATCAGCTACATCTATTTTTCACAATGAATATCAGGACTCCCCAAAATTTAGGAATATTCTAATCTTAAGATTTGGATCTGGCATGATTTTAAGGTTGAATCTTTTTTTGTTTGGGACTTCTTTGCATGAAACAGATTTTTAAAAGTACTGAGTAAAGATACCCTGATGGTTAATGGAAGACTGATGGCTTTCAAAAGTGGTGCTTAAAATGACATATCCAAATACTGAGTTAAGCACCTGAATGAGAAATATCTGGTTTTCAGATGTCTATGAACAAGGTACAACTTGATAAGAAAGATTATTTAGTTTGTTCGGGACACAGATACCAGAGCAGATGTTAAAAATATACAAATTAAAGAATTCTATGACTGGGGTTAGTTTTGTGCTCTGAGGAGTAGATGGAAATACAACAAAACTGAATTATTGTAAACTATAAAATGAAGAAATGTAGTGATTTTAGTTTACTGAATGCATCTATTGAGATAATAATTGTAAAACAGAATTAAACACTGACTTTAATCCAGTTGAAAAGCAGCTGAGTTCAGACATGGACACTTATACAGATAATTAAATCTTCCATATTATCAAGTGTATTAAATATGAACCTTAATGCTTTGTGAGGAATTCAACAGCAATGAGAAGCAGCATGACAGTTTCTCTCTGGACAGGGTATTCCAAGGTGGGAGTTCTCTCATTTTCCTCAGAAACAAACAGCTGATATGGGCAACTGTCAGCAGCAGCAGATCAGAGAAGCTGGACCACCAAAAGTGTTGCCTGGTCCATACACCTGTAATGCTTATCAGCAAGTTGCAGCAAATAAAGTTTTAAATGAATCAAGGTGATGTGGGCTTACAATGACTTGCAAAGCAGGAGGCTCTCTCAGATCAGTTTCAAACTCTTTTTCCACTATTTACTCTTGCAAGAAAATGAAAGAATTGCAAGTTTTTGCAACAGAACTCATCTAAAATAGGTACAGTGTATCAAATCCTGAGATGTCATAATTAAAATGTCATCTTCTTCAACAAAAAGCAAAAGCAGATTGGTACATCATAAACCTTGTCTTAGTTTATTATCTCAAATATTAAACTAATTTTGTTTCTGTTCATTTTATTTCTGAGTATTGCAAGAATTCATTTTCTTGGTAACCCCATTAGTCCTTTCATTTTTCTGTATTGAGAAGTATCATTTCCTGAAAATAGAATGGTCATAACTTGAGGTACCCTCATGGATAAAAATGCTCATCACCATTCATTATACTGGCAAGTATAACACACTGATGGGAGACAGTGGTATGTAGAGGATGAGCTGTCAAACACATTGCTGATATAAGTGAGTTCAATGCCAATGAAATGAGCAGCCTTTTACCCCTTGAAAAGAGGAACTGAATTCTGTCCTTAAGGTTTTGAATGTATTGATTAAATGAGGGGAGGTGCTTTGAATTTACAACAGCACAAGCCCTAACCCTGAAGAGAGAGAAGAACTGTCAGGGGAAATAAATGTGATGGGTATCATCAAGTATTAGGAAAATTGTGGGCAACCAAATGGTAGGTACACAGGGTAGTCCCGGCAGGTGAGGAGCTGCCGGCTTCCTCGGCCATGTGCAGCCACGGGGGGAGGACTTAGCACCATTGCCAGCTTGCTCCGGCAGGGCTGGCAGTTGCTTTCTCTGAGGCATTTATGCTTTCTCCATTGATATATTATGACTGTTACATTTTTCTTTGCCCTCCAATAAACCCCTGAACGGCTAGATGTTTTCTGTTTAACAAAACACTTAGAGCAGAGAGATACTTTACTGGGTGCATAGAGATTAATTTAGTTGAAACCATTTTTTCAGCTGGCCAGGGCTCATGGTGATGATGTTTAAGTATGGTCAGTAAGCCCTACAGATTGAACCCAGATCTTAGCTACTGTCAATCACTGCTAGACAGAAGGGTCGTACCACTGTCGCTGAAAGCAAAAAAGGAACACCATGTCAGATTTTTAAAGAAACTTGCTGAAAACTCATTTTCCGTTTTTCAGTTGCTTCCTGGTACTGGCACGTCTCGAGGAAACATAGGTATATCTGCTGAATTGTCCTGCATGAACACACAAAATCTTTTTATTTAAAATGTAAGCGGAGTTCACTGAAAAAAAAAGAATGAAAAAGAGTAGAATGACCAGCCAGTAAAACTTTTTCTTTTTTTTTACACTTTCCATCTGGAGATTATGATTTAGGCTGGGATTTCCTTTAATTGTTTCATATTTCAGCAGCCTCATATTTGTCCTTGGTTAGTTTTACAGCTCTCCGGATGCATGAAGAAAAACTCAGGAATTTTTGTTCTTTGACCAGTGATGAAAAATGTTCCTGTCTCCCATCAAACTATCCATTTTAAATGCTGCTCATAATGTGACAAAAGATAGAGAAACTACAGCTTGACTTTACTGCCTATAATGACTCACAGCAATCCTCTTCAAGATCAAACAACCGATTTCTTCAGTTTACCTGCTACAGGTTAAATAACCTACTTCAAATGCTGGCTCTGTCAGAATACACCTTTTGATATGATATGTCTGTTATGAATGAAAAGAAATATAACTGCATGAATGTCGTCATCTCAGAAAAGACTTTGGTTTCCAGGAGTGTATTAGATGTAACTAATTTTTCTCCAGATTTTTCAGAGAAAGAATCATGGGTAGGAAACACATGAGAATTTCAGACATTCAATATTTTTGGGACGTGTGAAATCCTAAGGACATAACATAAAAAGAAGGTCTCTATTGCTAATTATGTACCATTACATGATTGGGAAGATAATGTCACTGGGCAGAATGTGAATACACTTTCTAGTTACTGGAAGATGTAAAAAAATTTCAGATCCAATATTCAACTTAAAGCTCTGAAACCATATTTTTTCCCTAACATGGAAGTCTTATATAGTCTAGTGAAAGGTGACTGAGAGACATAAAAAGAGGCAGAGGAGAGCCCTCCCCTTCTGCCAGCCAGACACTTTCAGATTACTGATCTTTTTAATGATATTTGTGATGTTAAAGACTGTGTTTGTGTATTTACATGTGTGTGGGAAAGCGAGGGGGAGACAATTAAAAAAAGGGTACACAGCAATATGTATTTTACGTTAATGCATTTCCGCACTGGTTAAACTTAAGGCCAGAGAGAAAAAAATTTTGTTTGAGCCAGGTTTGTAGATCTCAAATACTTAACATTAAAAGGGATGGGGGGTCCTGCTGCAAGCAATAGTGGTAAGTCATGTGGGCAAAAGCCAGTTTTAGCATCTCTGCACCGTATTGCCGCAGCCAGGTAATAGCCAGGGAGTATGATGCTGAGAGCTGGCGTTATGGGGCTTGTGTGGGTCCAGCTGTGCACCAGGGTAATGTGGGTCGCCCCTGCGGACACAAGGAGGTGAAAGGGGGAGGGGGCAAAGGTGAGCTCTTTGGGTCTAACAGAAAGTCAGGAATTTCCTCTCTCACTCTTTTGTATCTAACAGCTTGCATGATATTTTGTGGTGGCCCACGTGGAGCTAGCAGTTTGGACTCTAACTTGAAAACCCCAAACTCAAACTTTTATTTTATCAGGAGACTAAATTGTGAGTTACCATCCCAGAACAGAAGAAAACAAGGTACTATCGTTATCTAAGATTTCTTTCCTCACAAGCAATTAATTGGGTAAACCAGAAGCATAAACTCACCTAGCTTCAACCTTCAAGTTGAAGCTTGATAAATTACTAAAGAGGATTATATGATATGATTGCTCATAGGGGCAGAGAACTGGAGTCAATAAGCCAAAAAATCCCTCCTGGCTCCCTGGTCTCCTACAAATGCATCCTGTGAACCACTTCCCGTTCAGCAGATGAAGACGAAATCCAACAATATGCTTTCCAAAGGGTGGAAAATTTTTATACAATGGCCAAATTTGCCAGTTTTGCACAAATTTACAATCTAGGAAAGAGATTTGCCATTATTTCTTCAGAGTGCAGTATTTCCTTGTCTTCAGCTATGATGGTAGAGGTAAAAGGACAGGGCAATACAACTCAGAGTCTTTCTATCCAGTTCTGCTCCCCTGAACCTCCTGACAGCAGCAGTGCTGAAGCATGACATTCAGTAGACTCATTACCTTAATTCAGATTACCATCCTATTCTTTTACTGCCCATTAAGAAAGGGACCAAGTAAGGGGGGAGAAAGAAACAATGCCCAAATGCAATTCACTATGACAACAAAATCATATTGTTAACATTTTCGTAGTAACCGATATAGCTCTACAGTTGAGCTGTAAATTTTACATCCAGCTACCAGAGCTGGACAAAAAAATAATCTCTTGCTGTTGTATTCTGTCCTACCTGCTGTTAAAAAGATGGAATGAAATGGAATCCATTTTTCCCACTCCCTAGGGTGGTCTGAAATTTTTTATTTCATTGACAAATAATGTTTACAGTTGTCACATGGAATTTAATGGACTTGACTCATCATGCGGCATTGCCTTAGAACAGGAAAAAATCTTCCTGCATGCTACCATTTGCATGTGGACTTGTGGATCTGTGTGGATATTCAGTACCTCTGCAGTGTTGCCGTCCCTAGATAGGCAGAGACCCTTATCTGTAATCCTTTTGCTGAGACGTAAACTGGGACTTACCACTGACATGGTCTTCATTTTATCACACAGTTAGGCACACCAAGAAACATAGCATAGTGGATTCAGGGTATGTTTCTGGGACCTATTTTTATATTCATTTTAGCAGAAATAGTTCCCTGCTGTCATTTCATTATGTGTGTTAGATAAGAGCTTAATCCAAACACATTGCTGCTAATGAAAATATCCCTACACATACTGAGATATCATAATAGGTGCGGCATGGGCAGATAAGCATTTAGAGGGTATTTATATCTCTTGTATATCTGAAATATCTTCCAGAAATGAGAATAGAAGGATGGTAAGAACAAAATCTTTACTGTCCATATGTTTTTAGTAAGGCTGTTTCCAAAGCTATATTCTTCCTTAGATTCCAATGCTTAAAAAAAATAATTCAGAGCCACTTTCTAACAGGATTTTTCCCAGTCTAATGCATTACGCCTGGATTACTTCATTATTTTTCCCAGACCTATAACTGGTCTACCAGGCTAGTCACGAAAAAATAGTCTTTGTGGAATCATACACCACCACAGATACCATTTTGGTTTGATTTAGTTAGATTTACTGTGGGTATACTGCTTAATTTTCATGACTGCATTTGTTTGATAGATTGAAACAGATTGAAAATTCTTCTTTCATTTTTCTAGGCAAATGGCTTATGACAGTACAAATCTGCTTTCTGAGTCACACCATAGGTAAAAGAGTAACACGAAGCAAAACAACAACAAATATTTGATCATGATGACCCCCTTCATCACTTTACTAGTACCATAAAAAAAAATCTAGAAAAACAAAACCTTTTCTGAAGTTTAGAGCAAGAGGAAATCCTATGGGGAAGGTTTAAGAATGGAGGCATGATGAACAATTGAAGGAAATTGCCTTTCAGTAGTCATGAATGTTTAATCTTCTCTTCCTCTGATTGACAGGATCACACCGTAGTCACAGAATATTCATTTATTCCTATAAATCCAACAAGACTGAAATGCAACTCATGAGGAAATTAGCTGGACTTGCATTTCTCTGTTACACTACTTTTGATTTGCCCAAGGAAAATTAAAGTGTACGTTATGTCAGAATGTTCTGAAGTATCTAAAGCCAGGATAAATCACCCACGAAAGTACAGAGTGCCACAATACTTCATAACACTGTAAGTAAAGGTTCTGAGGGCTACAAAGTCCATGGGCAATGTCCTGTATGCCAACTTAGCTTGCCTGGTTTTGTTATTATTTATTATTCTTATTATAGTTTCCCCAAGGCATCCCATATGGCAATCATGAGTCTGTTGTACTTAAGCACTGTACAAATTGCAGTGAGACTAGGTGATTTGCTTTTCTTTGTTGTGCAGATGATTGTTTCCTGTACTCTGCAAGAAAATATCATATTGAAAAGCAAAAGTCCAAACCTTCAGTCACTGATATATTTTCTTTGATGATTTTCTTTGCCCTTCCCTTGAGAGCAATATTTGAGGTTTAAAGGCATTTCACAAGGTGCGTATTTGGCAGGTCTGTCATCCTCACCTTGCATGTCAAGCTGCAGTTCATTAGAGCAGGCCCATTACCAACTGCTGTGAAGACAAGATGCGAGCAGCAAGCTCTTTGTCTGTTGCACCTCAGCTTAAGCAGACAAGTAGCCAAAAGCAAAAACAGGTACTTGAAGAGTTTTTAGTGGGAAAAAGATAAAAGCGCCCTGTCAAGGAAGCTGTATTTCCCTCAGCATACCCACGCGTCCCAGAGAATTTCTCTCCCAAACTAACTACAGAAATTTTACTCTGATGAAAGACCACAGTAGTCGTTCCTTCCACTTATCCCTTCCTTCTTATTGCAGCAAATCTAGACATCCCAATACTCTTCAGAGCCACAAAACATCCAAACCTTTGCCCTCACCCATGTAGCCATCCTAGCCACCCCTGACAATCCCCACTACTCCCTCTCTCCCGAGCACCCACGCAAACATCTGTACTTGTACCCTCCACGCTGCTGAGCACCCCAGTCCCTCAGCAAGCTAATGAGAGAGCTCCACAGAGAATGGAAATGCAATTATGGCCCTTTGGAAACTGGTGAATAATTAATTTAACCATTTTCTATTGCAGGTCATTAATTTTTACTGCTCTCAGATGGCTTGCTATTATGGAGAGTAAGATGAATAAATCTTGAGCTGTAAGGGCCAGGAGTTGTGGACACAGGCATCCAAGCAGAGTGACTGCAGAAACTCCAGATGTAGAGGATCATTTACCACTAAGTACAAGGAGCTTGATACTGATTTCATGTACACTTTCATGTATGCTTTCAGTTTTACACTGATGAAACTTTCAGTAGAATAACTCCTGATTCATTCTGGAAAAGACCTGGGGGACAAGCACTTCTAAGATGTAAGACTTCTGAAGCAGATTTTTAGCATACAGAAATCCGCATCAATAAATTGAATTTCATTGACTTACAACAGTGATCTGAACAGTTAAAAAGATCAGGAAATAAAATGATGAGAGATGATGAAAATGTAAGGGAACAGACAATTTACAAAAACAAAGCTTATAGCTTATAAAAGTAAAGCAGTCAACAATCTGACTACTTGACATGGGCCAGTCAAACAACGAAAGCAAGCATCAGGTAAGACTGAAATGTGCAATAGAAGGGCATACACCAGAAATGACTCCTGACCCTTTCAATTAAGATCACCTGATCTTAACCAAAGAGCTCTGGGAACAGTCCTAAGGCATAAATAAGACTGAGATGATAGGGCATGGATTGAGATTAAAAAAATAAGCAATACCATGGAGATTTCATCAACTTCATCAACTAGACAACCATCACAAATGGTAAGGGGAAGCAGTAATAGGGGAATTAATGTCAGCAAGAATGCTTCCACTTTCCAGTTCTGAAGACAAAGATAGTAGAGACAAAGATAGTCACATGTCTTTTGAAACGAGTGTTGCCAGCTCTCAGGAATATATTATGAAAGATTCTTCTTTGGTGATGACAATCTACATCTAATCTTCAGGTAATATCAGAGAAAGATACCCTCAGACAGGGTGATTAATCCCTTACTGCTGCCTTCTTTTGAAGAACAGTCAATAAACTAAGCAGGCAGACTTCACATTCCTACTCCTCAGCCACAGAATGAAATCTGTTTGGATTTTTCTTGGGATGGGTTGAGCTGACTGGAGCTGAGCTGGGAATTTTGAGATGAGAGAAGAGGGATGGGAAGCATCTAACATGGTTTTCATCAGAAGACAACAGAAAACAGAAAAATTCCAAGGATTCAGTGAGGATCAACTCTGGCTCCTCCCTAGTCTACTCTGAAAACTATCAGGTGGCTCATCTCTACAGCTGCAAATTAAGGTGGAAATTGGAGAACAGAAGAACCTGGTAGGCTCTGCCTTACATTCAGGCCTCAGAGCTCAGGTTCAGCTGGATCAACAGAGGTATTTGTGGGACTACAGAGGATTCAAGATTGTTGGACCACTGGGCACATTATCCAGTTTGTGGTTAAAAGTGTAGCATAGTTTCAGAGCCTTGTACTTAACCCTATGTTCTGCCAGAAACTGGCAAAACAAAAATGCTTTGGAGCTAGGCAGGGGGAGCTATATAGACCCCCAAAATTAAAAATGCCTCAGTATCATTTAGTGCTTCATCATTATACCTGAAGCCCTGAGGCTTATAATATTGAAACATTGAAGAATAGAAAATCAGAGTGGCCTGGAGCTGTCAAAGCCTGGGCAGAAACAAAATGACCAGAAAAAATTCAGTGAAAAAGGCAGATATGGTCAGCTCTATGTAACTCTTATGCTCCCACTTGTGTAAGCCACCACTGACCATATTGCTAACTCTTTTCTGTGTCCAGAGGACATGAGTCTGTAGCAACTCTGTGCTGCAGAGTATTGGTGGTCCAGGTAATTCTGTAGCAGGTTGCCCTTTTATTTCTGGGGTGCTGTACTTCAGAGTCAGAGGTACTAGTTGAAATGATGGCTGGTATAGTTATCCCCATCAACACAACCTGAACACAAAATCAGGCCACTGTTCTGGTAGTATTTTATATCTGCTCTGAACTCCTTTTGTAAAAACTGTGTAAACAACAAAAAAACCTGTCTCTGGAGAACTCACAGTTTATGAAATCTCCAGAGACGAGCACTGAGGAGCTAGAAGCTTCTGGGCTTTTATCCTGTAAATTTGACTCTGACTGACAGGCATCTGCGAACAGCACTACCAATATCAAAATGCATGGTGCTCCCCATAATACGGAGGAGCAGTTTTAGAAAAGGTGCTATTGGCAATTTGAAGAAAAACACTGGCAATTTAAAGGAAACACTGTAAGGATATATATCACCAGTAGGCAGTCTGAGCTTCTTTTTCAGCTATAAATTTTCATTTTTGGAGGTCAGAGAAACACAGTTAGGAGAGATTTTTGTCAAGAGAAGCACTTTTTCAAAAGCTTGTTTGTCCTCCCAAGCATGTCATTTGGCAATTATTTACTCTAGACATGAAAAGATACTCACCCAAAGCAGTGAGGTAGCAAGAAAGAGTTCCCCTGGGGACTTTTTGTCCTAGTGGAGGAGCATATTTACTGAATAATTATTGTGAAGAATTTTAACTACATTCTGTATAGTTGTATTGTAACACAGTATTTTCCTGAAGTAAGCATTGCAGTGCAGAAGAGCTGTAGTCTTGAAACTGCCTAATTAACTCCTAGTCACAGCTGAACATGGGAGACACAGTGAAAAAATATTCAGCCATTGCAGGGATGAATGACTCACATGAATTGCAGCCACCTTCAGGATAAAGCACAGCACCGTGAAACAGCAGACAGAGACAGCTAAAGCCAAGAGATGGGTAACATATAATTTTGGAAAGCAAAAAAAGATATTTTGTAGGCACACTAACTTTTTCTTTCAATATTGCTTGGCCTTTCTACAGGCCAATTAGAAGTCTTACAATTTTATTCTTAGATTCGATCTATCAATTCAAAACGTGTTTGTTCTTATTCAAATTCCTGTCTGTTTCTGCATATGTGAGATTTGTGTACCATTATTTTTCACTGTCTCTGTATTCTATTATACTCTTTCTTCCTGAAATTCTTCTTTTAAATCAGCATTTTTTTACAGGATTTGTAATATAGTTTTAAACAACACCGTCTGAAAAAAAAGTCTCTCTATGCTTCAGCTTTTCATAGAAAACACCAAGCTTCCCATTCATTATGTGTTATTTGACAAGACAGAGTTTCACACTCCTGAATGAAAATGATCATGATGAAAATCATGGATGTCTCATAGAAGAATCCTGACGTTGTTCAGAAGAACTTCTGGTGCTATCTGTCAACATCAAAAGGTAGAAAATAATATCTGATAAGATTAATTGCATAGAGATGACAGATTACTGCCCATGGAAGTTCTCATGAATACCAAGATGCTTCTCCTACCTAATGAATTTAAGATATATTCAAAGTGAGGTCAGGAAAGACTTTGGATAAATTCTTTCACTCACACATAGTGTACACTGGCTGAGATACATGTCTTGTCATTTAAAATATTTAACATATTTTACATATTTTACATTTAACAGATTTATCATCTTTTAAATATTTATTTTTTTAAATAGCTTTTTGATACATTTTGTATCAAGACCAGTATAGAAGTCAGCAAATATAGATATGGAACTGCAAGCATAATGACAGTGACAGAGAATAGTCACTGACTATCAGTCAGTCGATAGTCAGGTAATGAAAGTGATGGACAAGAATCCTACATGTGTTGATTACGGGTCACAAAAAATCATGGGACCAGGGTTTCCTTTAGGTACATATTGTAGGATCAGTGAGATAAGCCTTACGCTAGACCCATATACTGCTTGGAACAACTGAAGTGGAGAGGATCAAAACCCAATTCTTCTTAAAAAAAAAAAGCTTTCTCAAGGGGTACTGACTGATTTCATCTTCCTTCTCATGTCTTGGCAACATCAGGTTTGCTCCTGTCAGGTGCTGTGGCTGCCTCAAGTGGCACACCAAGCTTCTCACCCCTTCTTAAACACCCTGTTCTCCATTTCTGTTTAGACGTCCGTTCAGGTTAGACCTTACAAGACACCTCCGCATCTTCTGATGTCCCCAACATTCCTGTAAGCCCTCCCTTCCTACCAGGTTAGTCTTTTCCTTTAGTGTCCAAAGCATCATTTTACTGTGACCACTGACATCCTCTGTGGTTTCAGTCTTGTTTAATATTTTTACCACAATGAATTGCTGTTTGCCTGTAGTGTATTTCAGAGAAGCAATTATTTTAATTTCTTTATATTTTAAGCTAAATTATTTTTCTGTTCACACATGTAATTCCAAAGAAGTAAAGAAATGCAATTATTCTGCCTAGCGTTACATAACAAGGTTAATTCACCAAGTTTTTATGACTTTTCCTGATAAGATATTTGTCCAGGTTTGCTTGAAATAGGTGCCAGCTGAAATTCTGCCCAGTGCTGTTCAAAGGCACAGCTGATAAAGATATCTTGTCTCTATTAGAATGTAAGGAAGTTCCAAATAACTTCAGTTTTGGTAGCTGAGAGTTTCTTGGACTGTTCCTGCAGCATCTTTTTAGCCCAGCACGAGAGGAAAGCCCTTTTTGATAGAGTCCACATGGTGGCAATATCCGATCATGTTTGCTTTGTAATACTGGTTCATGTCAAACAAGTTACTTTTTTATCACGTTCGATTTTTTTTTTCTTTTTCTAAGCTGAAGCGTTATGAAAAAAAGTGTTAGGTTATGTGTTTAAAGACTCATCTCCACGACAGACAGGAGCCTGGAGGCACAAGGGTGGGTGGAGGAGCATGGGAAAATAAAGGGATAAAGGGATAAAATGTGTCCTGTAACCAGGCTGCTGGTCAGTACGCTTGTATGGCCGTTCCCTGCATCTGATCTGTGCGGTCTGCCCTGGCTTCTCATTAAACTCCATTTCTAACTATTTTCGGGGTGAGGGGCTCCCTATTCTGTGTGCACCTGTGCGTGCAGCAACCAGAGCGGATCAGGGGCCACAGGGGCTGCGGCATCTCTGCTGCCGGCGCCTGGAGACACTGGACGAGGTGCACAGTGTGCATGGGTGTGAACGTCAACGTGTGTAATCACCAACAAACATCAAACTCCATCAGCCAGAAAGTAGGATAAGTGGCCAACGAGTCAGATACTGGAGTGTCTGTAATACCAGAAGGACCAGGGGTCTGAGAGTTGGCTACTGGAGGGGCCAGGAGGTCCAGCCCAGCTACTGGGGGAACCTGAGATCTGCCATAGGGAGTCCGGGGTCAGCTGCTGGAGAGAATAAATGGCTAAAGCCAGCTCTTTGAGGGGAGTATGGGGTGTCCTTGTGTGTTTGTCCATGCCCGTGTGTAGGTGTGTGTGGCTCAGGCCTTGGGACCTGGTATGCCCAGGTGCCGGCAGGTGTGGAGACTGGAATCCAGGGGCTAGGCATGGCCCCACGGAGTGTTTAAAGTCAGCTACCAGAGGGAGCCACACTTTAGGGATGTATATGCATTTGCATATACTTTCCGCTAACAGGCTTTGAACCTGATCAGCCAGGAGAGAAACACGATCAGTCCAGACCTGTCATTAGTGTCTGCACGAGTGCTGTGGTTTTGGTCCCTGTTGAACTGTGCTTGCAGCCATGCGTATATGTGTATGTGTATGGTATGTGCACCTACTGGGAGCACACACTCAGCCTTGCTACTGGCTGGATCTGGGGATGTGGAGCTGTGGCAGCCTTGCTGCTATTCAACTACTGGATTTGGCAGCTCCTAACAGAACGTATATAATTTTGAGATTGCTAGTACTTCTGCTTGCTTATGACCTTTAAGTAATATAACCTGTTAGTCCTATTTTAAACAATACCGGGGTGCCCACTTTTCATTCTTGCTTAGGAGTTTGAGTTTTTAGAAATGTTTTCCAATTTAGTGTAACTTATGAAGCATAAATGAGGAAAAATTGGCACAACAATAAGTTTCAAATACATATAATGAGTTTCTTGACAATAATGAGGTGACTAACATTAGAAATAAATGCCATTTGTTTTAGCTTGACTCTTGCCATATGCTAGACTGAGCTCATTCTGTACATTTAGAGCTTTAAACCTACTTAGGCATTTCTAAGCTGTTAAAAGTTTGATAACTCCACTTACAAGAACATATTGTATACCATGGTATTATATGCTAGTTTAACAGATGATTTTTTTTCTGATTTTTTTTTCTACTCCCACTTCATTTTTGTGTAATCTCATCCCATTACTTTCATTTATTTCAGCACAATGCAAGGAAAGTTAAATGGTCTGTTGCTACACTTCATGTAATTCAGTATATTTTATATTAGAGGGGATGTATTCTTTGGCTTCTACTTGTATCTTTAATTTATTGTCAAAGTTTGTTCACCCCAGTTTTGTTACATTTAAATATAAAACATAAACACACACAAGTATGTTTACATATAATATACAAAACCTTTATGTAGAAAAATTCATGCAGTTACACAGCTTATAAATTTATACTTGATACAGTACATGAAAAGGAGATGTAGGACTGCACACATCTCTCAGGAGGTGTGTGGCAATGTTTTAAGGTTGCACATCGATACTGTGTGGCGGTTTAGGACAGGAAGGAAGTGGCAACTGCTGCTTGCTGCAAAACCTGCAGAAAGAAGGGTATGCTCTGTTGCTCAAACCAGCCTCAACATTCACAGAGTCACAGCAAATGGACTCAGCAGAGATCAAGACACCTAAAGAGATATCCTGTTCTGCACCCTGACTAAGTATCACAAAAATAAAAACGCTTTCCAGGAAGACGCTTGGCTCGTCTGTACATTAAAATCTCCTGTGACTCAAACTGCACTTCCTCCTTACAGTATGTGGTGCAGAGCTTTATTTCCTCCTAAAATTTTTGGTTCCGTTATGACAATCTTACCTGCTGCAAGGTAGGCACATTACTTCTTGTCCCATGCACTGTGGACACCGAGAAGGGGTTATTCCCTTCCTTTTGTAGCGCTCCTTTATGGTTCTGCATGCTTTTAAACATCCCATCGCTTTCTAATCTCTAGATTAAACAGCTATTTCAGTGCCTTCTAGACCTCCTGCCATTCTCGCAGCGGTCCTCTGGGTTGTCTCCGCTTGGTTTAGATCTTTCTGGCGACCAGAATTGGACAGCGCACAGCGAGATACAACAGTGAGGCAAACCGAAACGTTACCTCCTCTAAAGGCAGTATTTCTCTTCTGAGGAAGAGTGCCCTGAATTCTTCAGTGCCAAAGACCTCACTCGTGTCTCAGCTAAAAGCAGCAGCCCTCAGGGGTGCTGTGCCGTCCGTTACACGGAGCCAGCCTTGGTGATACTGGCTGTATTTCTTTCTTTGCCGTTTGTCACGCTTTACCCGAGTACTCTGAAGCTGGGTTTGTTAGAGGAGGGACGCTATCCTTCAGGGCCTGGCTAGACTTGTCCATCAGGGCAGTTCTTCTGGCTGCCACCTGTCCTTAGCTGAGGCCTTCTTACCTGACTGCTCGTGGAAGTGTGCTGCACACTAAAGAATTTGCTTCGGACACAGCAAGGGGCCTCTAATTACCTACGTTACTATACTTCCTGTCTTTCCTGTGTCTACTCTTCGCGTCTTTTACTTCTCGCCTTAAACAATGCCAAGATGTAGTAAAGAATCCTCATTTAATATGACCATTGAACGTTAAGCATGTTTGAAATCATAGTGGAATCAAGTATATGCTTAGAGTAAGGATGTCATTAATTTAAAATTAATAAAAACATCTGAATATGTTTCTAGCTTTTCCTTTCCAGAAATTCCCAGTCATGATGACAGAGCATGCATGGAAAGTGAGGTGGCCCCTTGCTACAATTGCTATATATTAGCAAATATAATCCCCTTTCCTTCCAGAAGGGCTATCTACAAACACCATAGTGGCAACACTTTCAGTTTGTGATTTTTTAACAATTAAAAGCAAAATAAGAAAAGTAATGATGATAAATTGTAGTGCATTGTCCCAAGGATGGTGAGGACAGTTTTTTTCTAACAAAAAAATCTGGGTAAGTACAGTGAAGCTTACAATGTCTACCACTTTAGTTTGGAATATATTTTTCATACAAGGTGTACTCCAGCCCTGTCCGCAGCTGGAGTTGATTATTTGGTATAAGAACAAATAGGCTGAAGTGGAGTGACATTATATTCTAGTGTAATATACAGAGAGGAAGAGATTTAAATAAGCCACATCTTTTTTTCCTGCATATTAAACTCAAAATAGCTTTACAGAAATCAGTAAGCTTTCTGTGGGTTTCCTGCTATAACTGATAGGCAGGATATACCTCAATCATTTTAGCTGAACATTCAAAACATACAGTGCAGCATATAGTGCTGCAATTTAGAGAAAGAAGGAAGCTTACACTAGCAAGTACTTTGCTGAATTGCTTCAAATTATAGTAGTAGTATTATATGAAGTCTAAGCTTTTGTAGCAAAGATGTCTCTCATGTTGACCCAGGAAGATAAAATAAAATGGCATTTGCTGAAAGAGATGGCAAAGTGAGGAATTTATTCAGCAAAAAAGATGTATGTGGAAAGGGCAAACTCAGAAGCATGTCAGCATCTACTTCCTTTGCCACCTTTGATGCTGCAACTGGCATGGAGTAAAACAAAGAAGCAGGACAAACAATAGAGGTAAGAAAGCACTGGATGAAAAAGGCTTTGCAGTTCCCCTCCTGCACAAAACCCATCCCAACCCAAACCAAAAAACCCACAACCGTCAAGAGGAGGAAAATGTGAGGTCCAATATGCCTGGCTACACTCATTTTCAGGAAGAGAGAATTTTTGTGGATGGCTGGAGGTGACCTAGATACATACCCCCCAGTTTCACAAGAATCCTTGCTGTAGCTCCTGGTACGTCTGCTTCTTCCACGCAGTATCCCGGCTCCAAGCACGTGATCCGTAACTGCGTGTTGTGTCGGGATAGGTGCCACAAGTGTAAGTGCTCCTATCGCAAGGGTAGCACCCATGTTAACATGCCTAGCGCTAAAGGAAGGGATGATGCTGAGTAATCTCTGCTGCCTAACTCAGATTTCATCCATCCACTCAGTAAACACCCTGCATGCTAATGTTGCAGAATCACTGCAGCACTGCCAGAAAAGACGAAAACTGAGAGGTGTATTGGCACTGATTCTCCCAACTTCTCCATTTCAGCTCTATATGAGTGTTTTTCTTTCCCAGTGATACAGACCAGAGATGATCCACCCCTTAAGCAGAAAAATATCCTTCTGCCTTCTGCATGAAGCTAGCCTCAACTGTAACAATAAAAACGAAGGAGGGAAAAAGGATAACTGAGTCTCAGGGTTTGCGCAATGTCTTTTGAAGAGGCAGAATCACGTTTTCTACCGGCGGCGTAAATGCCGTTGCACGGCTAGTGTGATTCGAGCTCAGAAGTGGCAGACCGTCTTGCTGGCTCCTTCGAATATTTCTGTCCTCCTGCCGTTACGTAAGTGCCGGCGTCCCAGTTTGCTTGTGCAGCTCCCTGCCTTAGGCACGATGATGCTCTGGAGCCTACGCCGAAGGTAATGCCCTACAGAACACCATGTCACGCAACAATAATAACAGTAATAGGACTAGGAATAGTAATTAGGGGCGACAGGTCGGTACAGTCAATTTCAGAAGTAGTTTGGTTGCTCGCCAGAGCGCACTTCGGGGTGGGGTGGGGGGGGGATGTTTAGGCTCGGGGCTGAGGCCGGTGCCTCATCCCCCGGTTCCCGGGCAGAGCGGCCAAAGCAGCCGCCCCCGACAAGCTGCCCCGGCCTTGCTGCTGCTGCTGCAGCCGCCGCGGGGCGGGGCTCGGCCCCCCCCATTCCTCCCCCGCGATGCGCGCAAGGACAGCGGGCTCCGGGGCACGGCACGGCACGGCACGGGGGGCGGTTACAGAAGGGACAGCGCGGCCGCGGCCTGGGACGCGCCGCAAGGGCACGGCACACGCACTCGCTGCCCACCCCCGCACCTGCTTCCTCGCCGCGGGGCGGGGCGGGGCGGGGCGGGCTGTTGTGGTCGGTAACCAGGGAGCCGCGCCGGGCGCACCGAGGCGCGGAGGAGCGCGGTACCGAGGGCGCAGGTAGGCGGTAGGGCGCCGAGCCGGGGGGCAGGAATGAGGGACAACCCCCCCCCCCCCGCCGGAGCAGGCTCTCCCGGCTGCAGCTCCCCCCGCCCCCGTCCTCCTCCTCTTCTTCCTCCTCCTCCTCCCCGCCAAGGCCAAACTATCTTTAGTTAATGCGAAAGCCGCCGCCGTGATTGCGGAGTTTGCCCGTTTTCCCGGGGGGATTTGAGTTTTTGCCCGTTCTGAGTACGGGGGTGGGAAATCCCGGAGGAGGGCTGCGGTTCGCCTCCCGAAGCGCACGTGTGCGTGTTGCAGAGACCCGGGTTTATGCTCAGTCACACGCTGCAGGCCAAAATGTGGTTCATCTAGGAAGATGTGACTGTTCGTGTGCGCTCCCAAGAAGCGGGTTTCGGGCTGGGTTGTGGGCAGTGATGATGCAAAAAGGACGAGTGCACCGCGACAAAGATGCATAGAGTCCCGGTGTGTGTGGTAACTCCCCGGAGGTAAGACCTGCTGAAATACTGACGGACGAGGTTGTTACTAGGATGCTGACAACCGTATTTTCAGCCGTATTCGTGCTGGGGAAGAGTGCTTGTAAGGACTATTAGTAGTCTGCTATAAGAGAC
Source organism: Haliaeetus albicilla (assembly GCF_947461875.1). Lineage (NCBI taxonomy): Eukaryota > Metazoa > Chordata > Aves > Accipitriformes > Accipitridae > Haliaeetus > Haliaeetus albicilla. The sequence continues at coordinate 15,117,977 of NC_091489.1, read as the reverse complement.
CAGATTTTGCAAATTGATGAGGAATTACTTATGTAAATCATGTGAAGCTGAGAGGAGCTCCAGTGCTCATCACTGTGAGCGATTTATACCTGTGTGGATTGTAGGGAAATAGTATGGGGTGTTTCTGGCTGCTTGCCAGCACTTTTCAAGTGCCGAGACTGTTGAAAGGCTCTTAACAGGCACACGCTTTCCTGTAGTAGTACTAGCGATGGACTGTCTGATTTCTATGATCTCTGATAATTATTTTCATGATTCTTGTGTGCTCTTTAACACCTAAACAGGTCCCAAGCTATAAATGCTGATGAGCTATGTTAAAATATTGCCACCGGACAGAGGCTATCAGGTTGCTATGTTATTTTAACTGGTAAACAATTGCTTTTTTGCTTGCTGTACTAAGTTTTGTGTGCTGAATGACATGACGAAACAGGTTTAGGAGGTATAGTGTTAACATTTGTAGAGTTACTCACTTTTTTTTCTGGTAGGAGTCCATATCCATTGTCATATGGGGTGTTTAACATATTCCTTAAAGCACCAGTTTCCCCTGGAAAAAACAGCTCTCCAGAATGAGCATCGTGTTGCATGTTGGAGTGATTCAATCCTCACCTTTGCAAACTGTGCTAGATGTGAAAGTAGAAGTAATAGTCTCTCCGCTTCCCTCCTGTTCTTTCAATTCCTGTTCCTAGTGTCTGGGTTGGTTTGTTTGTTTACTATTACTTTCAGAGATTATATATGCCAATGGCAATTCTCTGTTGCTAAGTTTAAAGTACCAATGGATAGGTATTAATAACTGATGAACCCAAATACTTTTGAGGGTGGGATTTTAAATTTTATTTTATTTTTACTTTAAATTAAGTAATTGTGATAAGTGCCAGTAGTGATTTGGACTGCTGCACTTAATACAGTCACAAGAATCTCATCATGACTGTACACCTTCATGCAGCATTACTTTCTCTTTATTAAATATGAGAATCCTCAGAGGATTTTTTTTTTTTTTTTGTACTTGGGGACCTTAGGAGCATCTTCCTGTGAACTTCACTAGAGCCACGCTGAGTTACACAGCCTGCCAGTGAGCACACTGCACAAAGAAACTAGCACTTTGATACTGGGTCAGGGAGAGCAGAGGCACACAGGGAAGGAGGAGCAGAACCCTGCTAGTATTTAAATGCATTTGAGGAGAAGGTAAGAGTGCCTGGCCCCAAGGAGGGTCTTGCTGGGTGAGGCACTGAACAAGGCATGAATCCCTGGAGAACTTCCAAGGTCAGCGCAGTGAGAGTGATCGCTGTGGGTCTACAGGGTTTCGGGGGATCCGGCCCCAAGAGACATACACATACATTCACCCTTCGGACAGACACCACATTAACCCATCTCAGTTATGCTTTGTTAAAGGAAGTCAGTTGTGGCTCAGGGTTTTTTTTTTTTTTCAAGTAGTGGCTGTAGTTATTGGGAAAGTAAGTACATCAAACATAAACAGTTATTTGCATACTTCCTCATTACCATGGCTAGTGACAAAACTTTAGAGCTCTTTTGTCTCCTTGTAGGTCACAAAAACAACAGCAGTGGGGTACCTCTGAAGCAACTGAACTTTTGCCTTTTTTCACTCAAAGGCGCAGATTTAATAGGGAAAACAGAGGTATTTCTGCTTTTCCATTCATATGGCAGCTGTATCTGCCCCTTGCTCACAAGTTATACTTCAGCTAAGCTTTCTTGCCTGAGAGATGTGCAGAAATACCAAACACTTGATGGTTACTTGCTTATCTCAGACTCAGTTTGACCCACCCTTTCCTGAGATACTTCACTGTTTTCTATTTTAGTGGTCTTTCATTTTTATTTTTTTTTTTCTCCTGCAGATGTACCTCTGTAAGAGCCTTCTGCTATGGGTCATATTATGCCACAGTAACCCTAGATGCCATATCAGTATTAAAACTGAAAGATCAGAATGGCTCTTCTACCATTAACCAGCTTACACGTTATATCTGCACTTCACTCTGTCCTATTTGCTTGTGTATTGTGACCTCTGATCTTAATCTTGGCCTGTCTTTGTCTGCGCAGATAGTAAACCCTTTGAGGCAGGGATTATATCCTGTGTTTGTAGAAGGTAATGAGCTACTCATCCCAGTCTCCTGCTATTACCAACATCTATATAAACTATAATATATTGTTGCAGAATTTCAATAGCAGGATTACTAAACTGTAGTATGCACTGTATTTAAGTTTTCATATCAGAAAGACAGTGAATGACCTTTCTTTGAATACATCTAACAATGTATACTCTGCCAATTTTTTCTAAAAAAATAGCGAGTTTCTGCCTTCTATTTTCTCCTAGAACACTTCGCATTTTCTGTTCAAATGGACTTACAGCTTTCAAGACAAGAAACTGTTTCACACCACTGGATTTTTGCCCATCCCCCCAAAACCTAATAGAAAGTAGAAAATAAAATGCTCACTTGCTGAAATGTAAATACATACATAGGCATGTGCATGACTACGGTCCTACAAATAATTTTTAAATACTAGAGTACAGTTATAGGTAAACTATAGAGAAATTGTGTGCCATATATGCTACAGATTTAAATTTCAGATGTGCAAATTACCTTGAATCTTCCAAACTATTAATTGCTGTTGCAGACCTTTAACCTTCTGCAAAATGAAGAACTTTTGTTCAGCTCCAAACAATGCTAAAGCGTAACTAGAGGAACCAAAATAATGCGGAGCTCCAGAAAGGATCCAAACTTCTCTCTCTCTTCTTCCCGATGCTCCCCAAGAATAACAAATTTCAATACCTCCAGGTAACTACTGCACATCAAGTCAGTTTGGGGTTGGATAGTCAGTGAGAACATCTTGTTTCAGTGTTCCTGTTTCAGTGTGTTCTTTGTCAAAGGTTGTAATCTGTCTCTTCTTCCACCTTTTTCTATTCAAAAGCAGTCCATGCAGTAGAGAAAGGAAGCACAGAGTGACAGTTTTGGGAATCAACTATCAAAAACACCTTTCAGAGCCAAAATTGCATTTTCCGTGATCTTATGTGGTGCACAGTTATGTCCCATTGGACTTGGGAAAGTTCCAGTATGCACTGGCTTGTGCTGCGTTGGGCTTAAGCATACAGCTACAGATTTGCAATTCAACCATCTGTAACGATTACCAAAGGGACTCTTCTGCTGGCCTGGATTTGGAAGACCAGTGAGGAGGTACCACATTTTCTTCGAAGATAGTATAAGAATCATTTTGGATCACTCTAGCCCACTTCTTCATTCTAGCTCCTAATTTTAATATATCTGGTAGGCATTACCTGCAGCTCGACAGATTTATTCAAATAAGTTTACAAATGGATTCTCAATTCATCAGCTACTACTTTTCAGTATTCTGGGATTAATTTTATCATGTTTTTCCATTTTTAACTTTGGTTTTATTTCAGATGGTGCTATTTCCATTTCTGTTGTGCCTTTGTCTATTAGAATTGTCTTCAGTGGAAAAATCAGTATAATACTAACTGAGGCAAATTAATCTCTCCTTGATCTTATTTTCTACTTTCTTTTTACTTATCTGGCTAAGAACCATTTGCTTTCTGCCTTTAGTTCCTTAGTCTAACTCAGCTGGTCTTTCAGCAAGTGACTCTTTGTCACTGTAGACAGCACGCGCTATGGCAGAGCTCTTCACTTCTCATCCTTTATTTCTGCCTACTGCGTGATGGCTTTTCCAATTATGTCTGGAGCAGTTTTATTCTGCCCTGCATAGGTGTACAGTTACTGGACCTTGGACTTAAAGAAATCCCCAGCCTGCTTCACAGGGGAGACACTGTGCTCTTAAGTCTAGTTGACTTCTGTAACTGATTTCCCTTTTATTTATTTTTTAAGCGCTGTCTCTTTAGATCATCTCCTGACCTGCTTACGTGCTTTGGGTTATTCTTCTAATAGTATGGACTACATCAATCACTTCCTTAGTCAGAGCTGTTTTCTATGATTAGCTTTTTTTTTTTCCCCCACTACTAACTAAAACCCAACCTAAAATAGCTGCTTCTGTGATGGTTTGATGTTTAAAAATGCAGTTATGACCTCCAGAAAATTCTGGTTCCTACCTTTATGTGAATCATTTATTCTGCACTGACAGGGTCACCACTGCCTCATAGAATCACATCAATTCCAACAGCATCTATTGCTCTGGCAGCATTTCCAAGATCTCTTAAGTTTCAGAAACAGAACCTGTGGATCAAAGTGGACTTCTAGCACTACCGTAGTAAACCATACTCAGAAATTCTTTCCTGGAAATGTTTTTTTACTTGATCAGTTCTGTACCACTGTTTCTTACCACGGAAGTCTGCCTCTTTGTTAACATATAATGGCACTCCAGCACCTGACCTTATTTCTGTCATTCCTGAGATTCTGTTCAGTTCATGTGCTATAGTTACTTTAGTTATTCCACTGTATTTCTTATATCTATGTAGCATTTGAAAATGGATTCTAGCTGCAGGAGTTCCTTGAATTATAGTACTCTGTTTTTGTCCTCTCAAATATCTCTTTTTAATATGTCCCAGATTAGAAACAGTCCTTTCACCGTCTGCCACCTGTCTCTTTCTTGCTCTCATCAATATCTTTACTTATTTATCTGTGTTTATCCTTGTTTGTCTGGAGTTTCTTTATCTATTGCTGCTGTAATGGGTGATTATAGAAGTCTAAAACTCTATTTTCAGGTAGAACCATGCTTTCACATCAGTAGCAAACTTCCCCAGGCTGCTATATGTGGCATCAAGCTGGTGTAGTGGGAATCTGCAATTTGTGCCAACATGAAGGACAGTCAGAGAATTTTTTACCCTTTCTTTGGTCAGGTTTATCTTCAGCTGTTGCTGCCCTTCTTATATGTTGTCTGCACCTAGCACAGGTCTCTCTGGTTTTCTGGAACAACGCTTCTGACATGCTGGTCTGTTTTCCTTTAATATGTTTTATAAACCTTAAGAACTAAAAGATAAAATGCAACTCTAGGTTTACCAACAGAAGGAAAATACAGCCTCTTTTTTACTTGCAGATAGTTCAAAGCACTCCTGAGCACAACAAAAAAATAAGAATTACACTGGGCACCTGGAAGAAGTTAACCCATAATAGATTTATTGTTTTTCTTACCTCTTCCATATAACAGACATCCTAGTTTTCTGGCATTTGAAGGGAGAAGCAACACAATCCAGAGAATTTTAAACTGCATATTACTATAGCCGATTGCTAGGCCTAATGGTTTTTATATGAGAGAAAAAGTTCATGTTTCCTCTTTTCATCTAAAAACAGAGTACCAGGATATTAATACAGGAAAATGGTGTCAGCGTAACTTTATCCATTAAATCCAGATAAGTGGCAAATATAATTTAAAAAATTATCTAATTTATATGCAAAAACATTCAATTTCACTCTTGTGTATTCATTCCCTGTATGTTCAGACGAAAAAATTAATATTAATGAAAAATCAATTGTTGAATGCTAAAGCAGGGAATAGCTCATATAGTTCTTCAGGTTTATTTCAGGCTAAGACTTATGAGATTTAAGCCATAGGCTTTTTTTTTTAAAACCTGTGCATTTTGAAAACATATCCATCTGAAGAGACACCTTTGTGTCTAGCACTGAAATGAAAAAGTCATTCCATTTATTACAAATAATTTTGTGTAACAGCTATGAGAATATTTAATTAAGATGCCAGTGTTCACAAATCTGAAAAATATAATCTTCCGGTAGGAAAAAAGATCTTTTGTTGCAGGCTTTAACTATTGGTAGAAGTCAGGAAAAATTTCCCCTCTGCATTACATTGAATAGCTGACTGTGTATGTAGGTTTTCTTGTTCTATGGAGCTTTAGATTTTGGCTGAAGACGGGTGAGAAGTGTGCATGAAGCTTCATCTATTCCGCTGATCTCTTCACTGTGCTCTGAGCTGTGGTGTTCTGCTGCTGGAGGTGACTGTGCACATGAGAATCTTTCCTTCCCACCTGTACTAACTTAGTGTCCTCTTTAAATGAGTTAATTCCCACTGCTTGCAAAGGAGCTTTTGAATAAGGAGCAATATTTAGAACCGCAGATTCTTCTTATGCAGCATATAATTTAATATCAGCTAGATAAATTATTAATTGCAAGTCTGCCATTTATCGCTGCACAGTGACTCAGCCTGCTCTAAGAGTAGATTGAACATACATCTTCATTACAGTTTCCCAGCTGCTTTTAACTTGGAGTTGGATCAGCATCTTCCACAGCTCCTCTAAATCTGCTTGTGTATAGCTGATTTACACCAGCTCTGTCACGGTGTGAGTGGGCTGATATTCTGATATTGTTACTGCTGTTAGCCAAAAACCAGTCAGACGAGGCATTTTTAATACCCCTTATCTCTGCCCAACAATGTCTAGCAGCTTGCTATTAAAAGTCACGATACCTCACTTACAGTACCGCTTGAAATGTTAGCAGTGCCGCTGCTGCAGAAACAAGGCTTCCTTCAACCTGCTTTGTTACAAATATTTCTGGTTTGGATGGCGTTAGACAACCTGATATTTCCTTTCAGTATCGCAAAGGAAGCGAAGTTTGCCAAGCTGACGTATGTGGGCACGAGCAGCAGAAAACCTTCCTCCTGCTCCCCATCCACGGAGTCAGGCACTGTTTGGTGTCAGCCGTGTGTCCTGGTTTCAGCTGGGATGTAGTTAACTGTCTTCCTAGTAGCTGGTAGGGTGCTATGTTTTGAGTTCAGTATGTGAAGAATGTTGATAACACTGACGTTTTCAGTTGTTGCTCAGTAGTGTTTAGACTAGAGTCAAGGATTTTTCAGCTTCTCATGCCCAGCCAGGGCACCTGACCCAAACTGGCCAACAGTGTATTCCATACCATGGGACGTCCCATCTAGTTTAGGAACTGGGAAGGGGGGGGCAGGGAATCGCCGCTGGGGGACTGGCTGGGGGTCAGTCAGCAGGTGGTGAGCAATTGCCCTGCGCATCATTTGTACATTCCAATCCTTTTATTACTACTGTTGTCATTTTATTAGTGTTATCATTATCATTATTAGTTTCTTCTTTTCTGTTCTATTAAACCGTTATTATCTCAACCCAGGAGTTTTACTTCTTTTCCTGATTTTCTCCCCCATCCCACTGGATGGGGGGGGAGTGAGTGAGCGGCTGCGTGGTGCTTAGTTGCTGGCTGGGGTTAAACCACGACACCGTGGAAGAGAGCTCTGCTTGTCGACGCTCTCTGGGGGGATTCAGCAATGCTGGGGACCGTCAGCCCCAGCCAGCGTTGCAGCTGAGAGGCGTGATGGTGGCATCTTTTCGGGCCTAGCTGTCGCAAGGGTGAGCCTTCCTAGCTGCCAGGGTGCCTTGCCGTGTTTGGGAAACGGTGACTGATATGCACAGTCTCTGTGCACCCCAAGAAAAGGGTGAGGGGCAAAGCCGGGAAGGCGGCAGGGGGGAGGGAAGGGAGGGGGCCCCTGAAGGAGAGAGCAGGCACGCATGGGAAGAGAGCAGAGATATGAGCGTCCAGGTGTCTCGCGTAAAGTGTAGGCATATGCAAAAATAGCAGTAATGTGGCTGGAGTAAGTATTGGTACCAGTCTGGCCACCACATGCAAGAGCGCAGCCTGTGCACACGAGTGGAGTTTACAGTCCGTTCTGCAGCTCGATCCATCGACGTGTGCTTCCCTCGGCTCCGCTAGTTTAAAGCCAGCTTGGTCTACTGACCTGAGCGGCGCTTCTGTATCCAAAATACAAGGTAAACATACAATAAAAACAGCAGTAAGAGGGAAAGCAGGGAGTTCCTTGGGTCAGGCACTGTTTGAAGGGTCAGAAATGGAAATGTTGAAATGTGATTTCCGCTGGCAGCCCTTACGTGTTGACACAGCTCCTTTGGGACAGTTCAGCATGCCTAAAGCTGTGCAGCCTAAAGGCTTGTCTGCCTGATGTTGGACTCTGTTCCCTGACAGACCTTGGGGCCAGGAAAAGAGGAAAATGCACAGTGCCAATAAACCCACTCGTATTTGTGATATTGATCAACTGCATGTCATCTTGAATTTGGGATGCACCCAGTGTGTGTAGTATGAATCCAATTATTCTTGGTGTTCTTTCTTAACAGGGAAACAGGTGAACACATACACAACATGAACTTGTTCCTCAGATAATGTTATAAATAACATCTTATCTTCTGAAGAATCTAATTTGATTTCTTTTTTAGACCAGATTTATAGTCATGTAGATCTTATTATAGTTATAACAGTGTTAAGTTCATGTAGCAGTTCTAGTTCACAGCTTTTGATGTTAAATGACCCAAAATACAGCATCATCATACACTAGAAAAGTGAATGTAAATACAATTTTATTTAATAATAAAGTATATGAATCTGAATATTTCAGGTTAGAGCACATAGACCAGTGGAATTAGGGATTATCCTGATCAATGAGTTGCTATTACATGCTCCTTTCTAGCTTGGTGAAATAGAATGAGATTTGTACAGCTTTTGGATTTTACAGGTGGTTTCATTATTCCTCCTTTATACCTAATATTAGTTATGTTAAGAAGTATTACAGTATTACTTTTAATATGTATAACATTATTGTTATTTCTAAAACAACATCCATGAGCATCCTCAGGAAAGCATTGATGTCTGGTGCCTTGCCAATTGTTTTTAATGATTTGTTTTTTGCAGCTTCGTTCCGCTGATGATTACCAAGCAAGCTTTCAGCATAAATTGTGTCCCTGGCTGGGGTGTACGCTACGGGCAATATATACTGCTCTTCGCATGTTAAAATAGCTATTAAGACTCAGATTTCCTAGTTTTGCAGAGCTGGTAAATGTTTCCTCTAAGTTTTGGTACTTTCTCTCTCAGGCGCTGAGGTTGCTTGCCAGTGCTGTTCCCTGGCCCCGTGAGGGCTGGCGTTGGACCGGAGGCGTCCGACTTCCCCAGGCATGCCGTGCCGGCGCTGAGGGTCGAACGCGAAAAGGAAGCCGTGGAGATCCTCATCGCACTGAGGTCAGCAGCTTGGAGGGAGACTTCTGTCAGGGGAAGCGGACTCGCTGCAAAGAGATCATGGCCTCCTCCCGACTAGTGGCGAGATCTAGAGATATTGCCAATGTCATGCAACGACTTCAAGGTAAGTGACTTGGGCTGGCGCTCTCTGCCATCCATTCGTAAATGGAGGTTCCTACTTTTTGCTGTAGTACACAGTCAGGATGCTATTTCTGAAGTTTAATAACTGTTCTAAACTTACCTACTGGAAAATATTTGTTGTACATCTGAAGGGCTCTGATTATATGAGTCCTTTGGTGTAGCATTAATAGTGGTGTTTAAAAGCAGCTGATACTATGAACGTGGATCCATGGGACGGGACTCTGAATTGAAGATTATGCGACTTTGGTTCTGTTTCCCCCACGTGACCTGATTGCGCATCAGTTTTCTCATAGAAAAGAGAATAGAAATTACATCTATCCTTGTCTCAGCCATGAAGTCTACAGGTAGATCCGCCCTACTGATAAACTAGTATTTATTAGTTGAGCAATACTTGCTGTCTCCAAATGAGAACTGTACCTTATTATAGCATTAAGCATTGAAGAATTCATAGGTCAAAGAGCTAATTATTAGTGCTGAAGTTGGTGACCTTTTAGCTAACATATCGCAGGATGTCTTTGCAATATTCATTGAGTATTCGTTATGGTTTTAAGTTCTTATAATAGAGCATTATTAAATGAAGTTTTTGTCTTTTTTAGAAGTTACTCACCTAAATGCTGCAGCTAAAAGCTTGCATTCAGAATATATGTTTTTGTTCAAATGATGGTATTGACTAGAAACAAATTGTCAGTGCTGCTGTAGGTTTCACTCCTGTTAACTTTTAAACTTGATCATAAATCCCTGAACTCTTACTTTCTTAACACGCCAGCTTTCACTGACTTCAGCAAAAGCTTGCATGCACAGAACCCTTGCTACCCCTTTCTGAATCTTCTAAATCTGGAAGCTTTATCTTCCCATGGCTTTTCCTTCCATTTATTGTTTTTCAGTTCAGGATATCTGAACTCAGCTTTCCAGCCACCAGCTACAACTAGCATGCATAATTTTCATGTAGCCTCAGTAGACAAATATAAGAATAAATAAAGATGCGGAGTCTGTCCTGTTTAGACCTGCTACAGCATTTCTCCAATTCCAAAATGCTTCTGTTTGATGTTTCTCAGCCTTTTATATGGTTATGATCTTTTTTCCTTGCTATTTTTATTTGTGTTTGCTAATTCTTAGGCTGCAATCTTGGACAACGGTTGTTCAAAGTGCTCACAAATATAGAGAGAGGGAATGTTCCCTGCCCAGACAATTTGTGGTTTAAACATTAGAAAAAGACACTCCAGGTAGACACAAATGAATGAGGGAGTGCAAGGGTACAGTGAGGCAACCTTGCTCACAGACCAGGCAGGGGTCTTAGTACACTGTGTGTGTGTGTATATATATATTTTTATATATATATTTATCAGTATACTATATATTTAAAAGAAGTCATGTTCTTAATAAGGATTCCGGAAAAAAAAAGAGATTTGAAGCAAGAAATGAGATAATTATGAAACTGTGAGACCTTCTAAAGAATATGAAGAAATGCATGCGAGAAATGGCAGAGGTGCTCGAAGGTTGTGGAGGCATATTGCAAAGGAAGGGATCAGGGAGCTGAGCTGTGTTCAGGGAGGATTATTCAGGCTGGTACTCTCAAGCAATGAGTAAGGAGGATGCTACAGGAGGAATTTACAGAGCATGTGGACTATTAATTATCAGACTGTTAGATACTAACTTTCTAAACATCTGTAAAGCTGTTGTTGACAAAATGGCTGTTCTGTTTATTTGTACTTTGTTTTTTTTACGTCATTGGTTTTCATTTTTATGTATTTTGCTCTGTTGTAATCTGATATATAGTTCAGTCTGCTATATGTTTGTGAGTTTTTTCTTTTTGGAAATTAAGCAAAAATAATTAAGTGAAGATATTTTAGAAGAAAATGTATGAACTAAATGCAAACTTGGCATTGCATATTAGTTTGAAGTCATACCTATAACTGGATTCTTTGCTTCTCAGATGAAGTCAGTTCAGCCTGGTATTGCTAGGGTCTGAGTTTAGCTGTAGAAGCACTACTTCAATAAATCACCTGTGCCAAGAGTGGAATGCTTGGAGCCTAAGTCTTTTTTTAGTCTGTAGTTCTGCATTATGGATGAACAAGCAATCTGCACTGCGACTACCTTAGCCCTTCTGAGTTGCTCTACCTTTCAGAATATAGTCAGCTGAAATAGGAGCAGGTATGGACATAGGAACACAGACATATTTCTTGGCACGTTTGCATGGCAGCCCAGAATCGGTGCAGTTGGAACTGGGTGCATAGTTCAAGGTGGAACTGACAGTATTTGCGGTGTAACAGGAACGGAGGTGGTTTGGGGGATCCTCAGTCAGTGCCGAGCAGCAGTTGTGCTTTAGAACATCTGCTTTTGTACCTGGCTGTACGCTGAGGCAGGAGAGTCCTTCTGGTGTGACACTGTCAGAGTGCTGCAAGATAGATGTCAGTGATGGGAATTTGTCGACATTGAAGGAGAGAGGTGAAGCAAGCTGTGCTCCCTCCTCCACATTGTTGTCTCACATTTACCTCGCAGGTTTTCAGTAAGTTTGTGGAGGGAGAGTGTAGGAAAGACCAGAAAAATGCCACTCTTCACTGGGATTCTCAACACCAGTTTTGAAATCTCTGCTATACATACTGTAAGTGTATGCAATTAAATCAGCTTTCCTAAAAACTGTCAGAGAGCAACAAGGTTGGTTCTGGTGTTGGTTTTTTATTGTTTGGTTTTGGTTTTTTTTTTAATATAAAAAAGTTTCCAGCCACTTTCCTTTGGTGATTATGACATTTGCAATGCACTCTGTAAATGTTACAGAGTTTTCAAAGAAGACTGTGTATCACTTGGGACAAACAATCATAAAGATGTGCAGTGTGCTGGGCTGTGGGTTTGTATGCAAGTGTATATACAACCTGTCTTATCCCATGGTGCCCAGGCAAAGGCTTGTTGCAATATTGCTCTCTCTGCCCAGAAGAATGGAGGATCTACTCCTTTAGGCCAGGCCAGGCAGGGCGCAGGAGAGAGGTGGGCACCGAGAATAGATTTACCATCTCTCACTTCATCATCCCTGTCATCCTAATAAAAATTGAGACAGAGGGCTATTCATTATAGCTCCATCTGCACTCAAGGGAGAGAGATGGGCCTCTCCAGAAGGAGTATGATCCCTTGCCACTTTAATTTTAATTAATAAGTGTATGGTTTTGAAGCAAAAATCCTTCCTATTATATTTTAATTCTGGGAATTTTATAACATATATAATAGGCAAAAGTTGCAGAAAGAAGTGGCCTTACCACTTTAAATGGAGAGAGAGGAGGTGTCTCTGAGGAAAGGTTAATCATAATCGGAAAGGTAGGTATAAATCCACAGAAGTCATAGTTGCCCTCTATCTCACTCTTTTGCTAGACACATACCCTTAGCTGCACGTGGCATCTTTCCCCTAGCTTCGGCTTACGGCTTAACCTTCCCTTGGCGCTCGCTCCAACGGTGCTGCCCTGCTCGGTGCTCCGGGGCTGCCAGCTCCATCCCGCCTGGGTCAAGCAAGTCAGGCTTTCAGGTACTTAAATGGTGGCGAGACTACTACAGGAGCTAATGCAACCTAAGGCAGGTGTTTAAGAAGGGTGTAATTAATTTTCTTGAAGTGCCTATCTCTCCTCATTGGCTGCAGAGAGAGATGAGAGAATAGAGAGATGACACCTGATTTTTTTCATTGCTGAATTTAAGCATGAGGAACCCATCCTCATGGTACTACAAATGAACTGATGACATCCTTTCATGTAATGGTCTTTGCATAATTTATTCCTTGCTAGAACATTTCAAGGTTTTCTACACTACCTTATGCTTCCTAGTTTACTTTTTCATATTATAAAAGCACTCACAAAACCTGAGCAGAACTGGTGTACACCACCGATTTGAGTTATGTTTCTGGGATAGTCTTTGGGATTACTCAGGGCATTAAATGCCAGTTGGCACAAAAGCACTGCTCCTCAGCCTATAGGAAGTGCAAGTTTCGCTAACGATATAGCTGGTCATACACTAAAGATTCTTATAGCATTTTTAGTAGCTGCAAAAATCAAAGCAAGAGGTGCTGGAAAACAAGCTAGTAAACCTCTTATGTCTTTGTAATCTCTGCCATCATAAAATTCAGTCTTTTCCGTAAGTACTACACAGTTACAAGCGAACTGCAGTCATGCTCATGCTGTTTTGAAAAAAAAAAAAAAAGGTAAAAAAAAAAGTGTCCCATTCTTCTGGACCTTGTCACTCCTGCATGTGACTTGCTCTTACTGGCTTGTGAGGTGACGTTGAACAGTCATTGTATCATACTAGTCCTGCAGGCTTTTCTCATTCCCACTTTTCCCTCCCTCTATTTGTTTCCTCCAATTTCTCATTTAGTTTTCTGTGCTGGGTAGAGATTCTTCTGAGTGGCATTGTCTTCATTATTGGGTAGTCCATTTAGTCAAGCAGGACATTTTTGTCTGTATCTATAGTGGGTCACAAAAATTCAGTCTGCATTACAATCCTAACATATATGCCACCTCAATTAAGTTGCTCTGGTATCACTGATATTTTGAGACTGTACACCCCAGAACTGGTTTTACTGAATGGGGTTAAAATGGATAACAAAGTACAGCAATTTAAACAATATAATGTTGCAAGACAATCACTTTGTTGCCTTAAAAACCCTCTACCAATTATATGAAAGCATAAAAAATGTCTTCTCAATCTTCTATTTGGTTCTGGGTTGCACCACTGTTCTTATTAGGCTCTTAAACTCATTTTGGCTTGTGGGTGTTTTGGGCTTTTGTAAGCTCCCTGTAGAGACACTTCATTGTGTAGGAAAAGCTATGGTGGGAAAGCAAGCAATGTGGTCATTCATGAAGACCCACTACGATGGGAAGGAGCCATAGTTCTAGTCACCCTCATACACTCCTGAAAAGCTTCCACACACAGGTCAAATGAGCTTAAAGTCCACTCCTTGTTTTATGTAAAGTTACCTACAACTGAGTATCATCTGTGATTTTAATGCCTTCCTTATATTAGCACTATTCACAGAATGCTGGGAGTTGATTTTCTTCTGGATCGTCCTTACTTCCGCCTCTCCTCTCCCCCTTAAGTTTGGGCTCTTTTTCTTCCTTTTACATCCTAGCGTTTCTTTTCCATACGATGCTAGCAGTAGCCATTAACCAAACAGTGGATTTTTTTTTTTTTCTGGTTAGCTGGTAGGCACTTTGTTAATATGTACCTTCATCAGCATTTTCCTTTGGTTGTTTTCTCTCTAAGTCAACAGTGCCAAGAGCCACAGTTTAACATTAAGCTAAGGTGATTTAACAGATACTTGCTGTTGAAAGCTACCTTGCTTCACTGCGTGCATGTTCCTAGCTTTCTTTCCACTAGTGCTCTTCCTCCTCTTACCTTAGACCTGAACCAGCTGAAACTTGGTTTGTAGAGGTCAGATGAGCTCCTGGCAAAAAGGCAAGTCATAGGGTCTCCACTTTCAGTACTGTTCACCATTTTATCGTCTGCAAAATCAAACTGCAAGATCACATTTGTAAATGTGAGCAAAATTGAAAAGGTGTGCTCGGTCAGGAAGGGCATGCTGCACAGCTTGCACAGTTGAGTTTTACCCCCAGGTCACACATACTACCGTGGTTAAGGCTTCGTTCTGTCTAGTTTGCAGGCGTATACTGGTTCCATGTAGTCCTGCTGGTGCGGCCCTTTCTTTGCAATCTTTCACGCTCTGAAATGTCCCACCTCAATTCCTGCAGCTTCCTTGCATCTAGAAGATTCTTGAGTTGCAAAAGATGCCAGTGTACGTTATTAGTGTGTCAGGTGAGCAAGTCTTGTGACTAAGGCAATTCATTACCCATTGGCAGTGCATTAAGGGAAAATATACTCCTTTGACTCTATTGAACCTGTAGAGTATATGACCTGAAGGCCAAGTAAATCTAAATGATGAATTGGGAATCTGAATAACACTACAGCCCACGTGTTACTTAACAGGAGGAATTCAAGCAGGATTTCTTTTTTTTTTTTAGTGTGAGAAAATGTAAGTTAATATTATTTCAGAACAAAATATTGAATTATAAGATTTATGCATGAAAGTCAGGACAGCTGGAAAAAACATCATAGCTGGAAAGAAAACCATTAAACAGTAAAAAAGAAAAAGAGATCGAGTGTATTCATTTGTTACAACAAAAACATGTGAAAGGCCTAGGCTGCAGCCAGGGATATTCAGGTTAAATATTAGTTAACATTGGATAAGGAAAGTTGCTAAGGCTAGCTGCAAAATAACCATTGGTAGAAGTATTTAATTCTGGTTTATGCATATGGAGACAAGTCCTGTGAGAATCCAGTTCAGATTTCTTCTGACCTGGGTAACTGATAGTAATAATCTGATGCATTGCCGGCAAAGGTAAGTTCTGAGCTACCTGCAGGTATTGCAAAAACACAGGGGAAAGGATACAGTCAAAACATTTCACTAGTAGCACAGATGACTAAAGTATGCACTGAATTCTAGGTATCATGTTGTATTAGAATGTTTCATCATATAGACCAATAAGTATCTCAGTGAAAAGAACCTTTTTTTTTTTTTTTTTTTTTTTTTTTTGACTGCAGTTAGCTTTCATTTTGTGTTCTCCTCAATGAGAACACAGTCCTGGGGCAGTTCGTGCAATGCAGCATTTGTTTTAGTGAAGTGTGGCCCTATTTTTTTATTTTTAGAGTTTTTTTCTTTGTTAACAAATTCCAAGTTAGTGATCTAAAATACTTTTTTAAAATTTATTTCAATATTGCCACCTCATTGCTTAGACTTTTCTACTGCTTTTTCTCCCAGAATTAATAATGCAATGTAAATCAACATATTCCTACTTACCTTTTTTTTTTTCTTGCTTGCACTTTTGGTGATCACAGCACAGTTCTCACAGGTTGGTAAACTAATCTGTGCTCCTCTTTCCAGTTGGTTGATGGTCAACCAGGATACAAAGCACTAAAGATCACACAGGTGGTATAAATGACAAACATGTATTTACATTTGAGTTGCTATTTAAGAAAAATCAACATATTTTTTTCAATTTTCATCTGGGATAAAGTATATATTTAGGACAGAAAATGGTTGACATGGTAGTGTCTCACACCAAGATTGCTTTCGTTTGGTTCTGGAGGAACACAGATCAAAAATTGAAATTCTTCTCATATGCTACTATTAAAACACTGAGGACAAGATTCATTACACAAAATGCAGGAGGCAAGTGCAAGAAGCAAATCTTCCTTGGATTGTTTTAAAGACAGTAGTTAAAAATGGTGCTTCTGAAATATAGTGGGTATTCAAAATATGTCAGGCGAGTTGTGTTTCATACGAACCTGTCTTCAGCAGCTCCACTCCACTCAGTCTAGTGCGACAAGCTCGTATGTAGGCATCCACACCACAGCTGTTGAACACTGGTTGTGTTAAATCCCTGTCCAACGCTCAGAAACAGTTTTCAGTTAAGACTCTATCTTAAAATAACATCTGCCACGTTTGTTACTAGTGTGAAAGGGGTGATATTTCAAGAAGTCTAAATAGGAACAATTATGTGTCAGTTTTGAGGGTTTAGTGAAGATAAAGATTTTGAGAAGGAAAATATTATAGTGATGAGTATTTTTGAGAGCACCCCCTCTCTTCTTCTTCTGACAGGCTGCTAGACAGACAGTTATTTTAGTAATAGCGTTGGGTTGGGGGTATCGGGAAGCAGAATGTCTTCAAAGTGTTATGATGTCAGGTTTTTCTGTGCAGGTTTGACATTTGTCATTTGTCTGTTTTGTGGCATCTAATTAATATCCTGTTTATATTAGCGTATACTGCAGGCTTGAAAAATTAAACTTTATCTTCTCCCAGCTGTGTATCTTCCTACAATATATCTTGTACATTTTGGTGTATTATTAAATTTGACCATAGCAAATTGTCATCATCATAAATAACCCTCTCTTTCGGAATGCCACCTCTCATTTTTTAATACTAGAGGAACTGAACATTGCAGGAGGACATGTCTCTTGTCCCTAGTTACTAATTAATAAGCATTAAAATAGTTTTGTAGAGGAACTATTCCTGGTCATGCTTGTATACTGACGTAGAGGCTTCTGTAGTATAAAGCCAAAGTATTTTGGTGAGAAAGTTCTACTGTTTTCCTGTAATCCTGTTTTGCCCTTTTGTGGAAACCAGAAGCTTCACCACCTTTAATTATCGGGATGATAATATACTTTAGAGGGTATATTTGCAGGCAGATAAAACACACAGATAAAAAATAACACCTAACAATTATTAGTAATTTATTCCACAGACTATTTCTAGAATGCAGTTTTTATTTTGCAGTTTAGACTTCATTTGCTTAAAAATATCCTAGTTTCTCTCACAAAGCTTTTCCTTGTGAGTCATATCACAGAATTCTAATTTTAGACTCACACTGAGGTTTTTTAGATGGCAGTCATATGTATCCAAGTGAATCGTCTATTACTGCGTGCAAGAAAACAGGCTACTTGTTCTGTCTTTCATCTAAGATGACATGGAGCCTTATGGGGGAAGTGTCAACAACCTATTAAGAATCCAACAGTCTATTTGAAAAAGAAGAAAAAAAGAAAAAAACAAGAAAAAAACCCAACAAACCAAACCACCCCCCCCACCCCCCCCCCCCCCAGCTCTTTGGAATTTATTTCTCCATGGAAAACTAAGAAGACATGTTTGAAATATATTGCAGGAAGTTATAACTGATTACTTAATTGCACAACTAATGTTTATATTCAAATTTTGGTTGCTTTTTTGGGGGGGTGTATGTTTTATTTTTCTCATTTGTTAGTAGACTTTAATTTGGGGCCGGTCCACACATAATTTTTTTTTCAGAAGATGTGTAAAGGCACTAAGGCTAATTGTAAAAGCTAGCCTCCACCCTGTCCATTGAACCAGATCCTGATTTATTTTGGGTTCCCAGTGATTATTTTAATTCAATGTCAGAACTGTTAGGGAACTAGTAGAATAGCATCCTGATGTTTCGGGGTAAGTAACCTCCAGGTAAGCGTGGACGAAGGAGCAATGCCGAGTTACTGCACGGTGAGGATGGTTTCTTTTGGGCTCCAGCCCAGCCCCGGCGCAGCCTGCCGGAGGCCAAGAGCCCACACCTCAGCCTGCTCTCCCCTCTCGCTCCGGTTTATCTGTCTTTCATGCTTTCCCTGCTGAGGAGTCATCGTTGTTAACATAGAGCATTGTGAAATGTCGTTTTGAGTTTCATTACATGGAGCGTAAAAGTTAATATATTAAGCGACATAATCTGTGAAGCTTCTTTTACTGTAATTTCACTAGATTTTATGTAATTACATTTCAGTATTTGTTACATAGTCGTTAGTACTTTTAAGAGGATTATGCCCTCGCTGATGCACATTGGTTTAAGTGTCTATGGAGAACGTATGTAATCTCTTTATAGCAGTTAGGCTTGTGACACAAACCTGCAAAACCTATGAATCTCCAAGCTAAAGACTGTCATTGTATTCACCCTGATAGGAGATACATCTGGAACATTTAATAACATCTTGTATCTACGTAGCTGTTGCTGCAGAAAGAGAGTTACAATTTAATTTACCCAAATCGCTGAGTTTCTTTTTAGCTATTCGAGTATCATTCCCAGGGAAACTTCATCATCCCTTTACAGAGATGCCGAAGGCCTGTACAAATGTGGTATGCTGTTCCCATGCTTTCTGCACCTTATTTGTATAGGCCAGCTGCATAGGCTGTCATGCCTCCACCAGCTTGCTTGGAGGTTATCGTTGGCATACTTGGAGAGGTACAGCTTCTTGACCATATAGTGCAAGGACCGTGCATCGGTGTGGACTTTCTGCACCTCTTTACTCAAGGCGCTATTGCGAGAAAGCCGCTCACTTCCAGACCTTGTGAATGCAGCAGCTGTTCTGTAAAGGCTTTATCTTAAGCTCATTAAAACAAAGGAAAAATCTTCTTTCCATAAGGTGAAGGGAATGAACTGTAACAGCGGTAGTAGATGAAGAGTATTACTGTTAGCTTTCCGGTCTTGGAGGGGAAAAAACCCACCTTATGTACAAGATCACAGTATTCAAGAAGATATGAGGCCAAGCCAGTGTAGCAAAGCAAAGCAAAATATTTACTTGCTTATAATGCCTAATAGATGAAAAAAAGAAGAAAGGAAAAAGCTCACTTAGGAATGGAGACTGCAGTCTTCAGACTTGACTGTTGCTAAGAAATGATGGTTATTTGCGGTAAATTCAGGTTTTGGACTGTGCTTTCATTCTCCCGAGGAAATAAAAGTAAATCATTATTACAGTTGAGCTTGTGTAAAGGCCCATCTCTTCATTCTGTTTGTTTTGGGCAGGGTTCCTATTTTATTGTCTCATTTGCCAAGATGTCTTTAGGCTTTTCCAGGTTCAAGTGGTGCAGCCATTCCTGGTACTGAGTCAGAACTGAGACTGCAAACTGACACTTGCTTGGTAGAGAGTTGCAGATAATAGCCGAATTTTCTCTCGTACTTGACTCCTGTTAATAACAACGACAAAAAACCCCCACCTGTTTAGGTCCACTGGGTAGTCCAGAAACACTACGTGGTTTTTCAGGAGAGAATGGAGAATCAGCATCACCAGTTACGACAGTTATGAGCTACTAAGCCAGTCACTGTACCGGCCTAATCGTTCTCTGTTGTTAGTCGGATTGGCTACCTACTCGAGTGCTGTTTTGCAGCCTGGATGCTGCTGTTCCATTCACACATGGGTGAAGCTGGTGGACCTTGTTACAGTGAGGAGGACAAGAAATACCTTTTAATGGAAGTCACAAAGCTTGTGCTCCCATCCAAATGAGGAGAGAAATGTTTGGGAGTGGACCCTTTGTTGAGCTTTGCAGCCCAGCTGGCGTTTTTCCCCCAGTGGAGCACATTGTCAGAGAACCTCAGGCCATGCTGGGGTGAGGGGATGCTTAAGGAAGCCGAAAGTCAAGCTTGTGGGCAGGAGAGACAGTTGAGACTATCCAATGATCAATCACAAATCCGTGAAAAAGCAAATGTGATCAAGCCGCCGTGTTAGCAGAAGTCTTCTGGGCATAAAGGTTTGTTAGCAGATGTGAGTTGCAGTAATAAAACATGGATAATCATACCGTGGTTTGAGACTGATTAGACAGGACACAAGGCTAATTAACCTGGATTTCTGGCTGCTTTGCATTACTGAAGTTGTGCAATGCAGGAAGAACAAGATTTGAAAAGGCATTTGGGTACCTAGAGATAGATATCGTCATAAAAAGGCATGATGTGTATTTTTTTGTACTTCTTTAGGTGTCTGTCTTCAAAGATTTAAGTATTCTATAATCTGATCCATAAACATACAAATAAAGTGGATTAAAAATCTTCAATGGTATTAGCATTCAGAAATCAGAAATCTGTAAATATATTTAGTACCCTCAATGTAGTTAATATTTCTAAACCTAGATACTTAGTTATCAGCAGTTGTGAGCTGAGTCAGTGGGCTATCCTGGAATTACTAATTTTGTTCTTTAGTGCCATGTCCACAAAAGTGAAGCCATGTGACAACCTTGTTTACATTTCTAAAAAACATATCCATCCTACCAAAACCCAGTAGCCATAATGAAAGATTGGAATGCTGCTTTTTGATTCAAATTAAACCTTTTTTGAATACAGGGCTCTGACTCTTACTGTGAAGCTTCTGCTTTCTGCTTCCCAAAGAGACAGAAGTTCATTTTGGGTTTTTACTGGCTGACTGACTCTCTCAGGAGCAGAAAATCTGCTGCTTCTCCATCGCAATGTGTCGTGGAAGGGAGAAGACTTTAGCTGTATAATCTTCTTTCTTGGTCTTGCTTTCCAGAATCGCCTTTTGTTTGGATGCTTTGGTGAGCTTGTACACAGCCTTGTTGCGTAATTCTTCTTTCATAATCCTGAGCCTGCCTTTTCATTTGTGTGGTTACTAAGAAAGCTGGAGGTGTGACCAACTGCCAGAAGTGATTTGATTAAATAAAAGGAATCACGAACAGTTAATTGTTGTGTTTACATCTAGTTTCTAAGAGACTAATAGTTCATGCTTACTGTCTCTGTGTGTTTGTATTTGAGATCTTGGGCACATTTAAATCCTGTCTTCCCTGGGGAAACTTGTGCCTGCACAAAAAAATTATAATTCATATTTATATTTATCAGTCAGAAGTCTTCAGGTTTGAATAGGAAATTACAAACATTTATGAATGAGATTAGATAATGGTATGTCATTGTGCTAATTCTTAAGTAGTCAAGGATGTTTTTCTAATTTTTTTTTTCATTGTTGGATTTTGAAAGAGGTATGCAAATACCTAATGAAGTAGCACATTTTGACCTGTGATGGTGGCAAGGATAGTTAGTGTCACTTTCCAGATGGGAATTGGAACAGAGGAAGGTCTCATTGTCACCCACTGCTATGAAAATGTAGGATGAAACGTGGCCTTTACTGCAGTCAGGAAGAATAAATTGGTTCCTAAAACTCTAGTACCAGCTTGGATCTAGAAATCAGGTGCACATCTATCTACCACTAGAAATCAGGTACACATGTACCTACCAGTAGCTACTAATAGCTATTTCTGTTTATTATTAATAGCTGGTTGTTCCTATTGAAGGCCCAAAATAGTGGGAACTGTGTCATCAGGAATAGGAAGTAGCTTGAAATTTGGCTTAAAAATGGCAACTTAGACATTCAGCAGAACATTTGAAGAGTCAATTTATTCTTGGCATAGTTAAAATGGCAAATCTCATAGTAATATAAATAAAATAATAAATATAAATATGCATAAATATGCAGCTATTTAAAACAACAGGCATGACAATACAGTGATTGTTTTCCAACTGAAACGCAAACTGCCAGCAGATCTGTATTCTGAATGAGACCAAATCTGGAATCTATGCCATTTCTCTTACAGAGTTCAGTGACATAGTTAATTAACATAACATTAGTGCCAGTGGTTAAGGAGCTCTGGTTGTTCTCACAGGCTTATGATGAAGTTTAAAAGTATCAAGCTGAATTATGGTAATGTCACAGGTAAAGCAAAAGAAAGATATAAACAGATTTACATGAAAATGTGTATTGAGCTTCCTTTGTAGGGAAAGAAAAGATTGGAGTCGATTGATCAAAATTCTGGACACTTAGCTACTTCTTGTTGCCAGAGGAGAATGTGTAAAGCACAGAAATCAGAGCCGAGTGGAAGATTAAATGGCCTTAAAGAGAAAAAGCCCATTTCACAAAAAACCAAAACAAAACAACAAAAAAAACCAAACAAAAAATCTTTTAATGCTTTCTTTGCATCTACCAGCAAGATAAACTTGTAATTGGAAGTTAGGTAAAAAGCTATGAATAATGTTTTCAAGGAAACAGAACAAACTAACATGTAAGAATACACACAGAAGTGAAAGAAAAAGTGAAATGAAAGTAAAAGGAACCCATATAGTCTTCTGATAGGTAGAAATGTTGAAAAAAATTAGTGAGGAAGGGAAATTGGATATCAAGAACATTAATGACATTGCCTTGAAAAAATGTAAATGGAGAAAGAAGCTGCTTTACATCTCTAAACATAAAAAATACATGGCAAGAGTTTTAACTGTATTATTGGTTGTGAACCGTCTCGGTCTCAATCAACATCTAAGAGCATGTTTGCCCTAAGGTTTGGTTTTATTCTAGTAGTTTATTGTGGAGGCACTGTACAACATCTGCTAGCAAAAGTCATACTTGCATTCCTCTGAGGACCCACATCAGTGAGAAGTCAAACCTAGATTTCTGACTCTGGTCTCAGTATTCTGTTTCAAAATCGTTGCAGTCAAAAAGGAGAAGTCTTTTGTCTAAATTAGTAAATTCAGTTCTGAGTACAATCAAAATGTCTATACCATTGTTACTTGCTTGCTCCCTATCAGGATTTGACTGTTTGCTAATTACTGGGTGATGGGTGGATGCTGGGTCGTGCGTCCTTGATCCTGCAGCATTCTCTTGCACTTGCTCTGGTGGTGAGTTCTGAATTATACAATGAGAGCTGTTCATTGGTCTGTTATAAAGAAGTACCTCCATTTCTTCTCCCTTCCTGATAAAGGCGCATTGTTTTCTAGGTCATTACTTCAGTTTCCAAATAATTTGAATCCCTGAGTCTGTGTAATTGGACTAGTTTCAGACTAGTCAATTGTTACCTTCTGGTTTTCTTTGGCCTCTTTTACTAAAACTTATGGCTTGGATTCCTTTACACTTTAAAAACTTCCAATTTCATTACATCTTTTACTAATAATTGACTTAGATACATATGCAGTGTGATACACTCATCTTATTTTAGTATTATCTAAATTTCAACATTTTTTATCTTTTTGCTGCAGAACAAGAAAGAATTAAAAGCTTGTTAATAGCCGATATTTGCATATAATTTAGACTGTGCAGTGGTTATTGGTTCGGATTTATTTTTAGGTGTTTTCATCTAGATTTATAGGCATTGTCATCTAGGTTTATATTCTGGCATAGAAACATTTATCTTGAGATGCTGAGATCTAAAGATACAACTCAATAGCTTGTCACTGAGAGCCATATGCTTCATTTACATGACCTCTTTCGTTCTGTCTCAAACCAGTGGTACAGGATGCTGATCATCTGTTCTCCAGAAATCTTTTTTCCTCAGTGACTGGACAGAATTGGTGGCTGATTGCCAGCAATGCTGGACATAAGCTGCTTTGGCAGATTTACCCTTTAAAAGCTGTGCTTTATTTGGAGGGAAAATTGTCTCCTTTCCCACACACACAACAAGCAAAACCAAAGAAAAAAACCCTTCAGAATGAGACTGAGATAAACCTAGTGCTAAAGAGAAAAAGTCACTATGGCAAATGAATCCCAAGCTTAAGATTTTTAAGTTCACTAGGCCTCAGTAACCACGAAATCAGATTAAGTTGTTGGCTAGCGATATAATGTATAATCTAATAATCTAATTCTCTAGTTTCCCTTTTCCCACCCATTTTAGCATCAAAATTAAGAGATGTATACATCTAAATGTTTTTCTGCAACTAAGACTCAAATACAGATTGAAAATATAGTCAATGTACTAGTATAAGCCTCTTATTGCTGTACAGAAAAAAATGCAGGGCTTGCAGCTGGTGTGTTGTCCTTGAGGAAGAACCTAAGTAGTTTGGTGAAGGCTGAGGCAGACATTTTGGAGAAGCTAGCACAAGATGCACCAGATAAGACTGTGACTTAAGCTGACATAATTCATAATTGTGAAGCCAGGAGAGGATGTGATCACCTTGCCCTATCACCTACATTATTTCAGAATTCAGTCCTGAGTGACAATGTGTCACTTGTGAGCACGTAAACGTGAGAAGTGGAGTGGAAAAGGGCACAAGGAATCTCTTCTCCATTTGGCAAATATTATCAGGTTGAATAACTTTACACTGAAGTAAATGTGTGTGTGTTCACAGATGTGAAAGGCTGGATGCCTATGAAGGGACAGACCTCGAACTGTGAACCGGGCAGTGAGCAATGCATTTCACTGGTTTTTCTTGTGCTCAAAGGTAGTTGCAGGTTGGACGCATGCTGCCTCAGGTAATCCAGACAAAAAGTACACAAGACTGTGCTGGGAAAATGAAAAAGGGAACACATAAGGACATAGAAGGGAGGAAGTTGTCCAAATGAATAAGTTCCTCTTACCTCTTTTGATAAGGAGTTCGCATTTTGCAAGTTGAGGTTACCTAACGTGGTAAATTTACAGAAATAGCAGAAGTTGCTCTGTTCAAAGGCAGCATCTCTCAACATAGGCTTAGTGGAGCCCAGATATAATGAAACCATACTGGAGGGGAAAGCGTTTGAAAGTATAACTTCATGTTGTGGAGTTCAGCATTTTAGGGGCTGCATGCACTTCTGCTTGTCGGCACGAGTTTGTATGGATGGGAATCAGGAAGAGATCTCTTTGCTTGTTTATCCTCTGCTAATCAGGTTTTGGGACAGCTTGAATATTGAAGCTTGGATAGCATATGCAGTGTGATACACTCATCTTCATTTTTGTACTGATTTTTGTTAATAGGAATACTGTGCTCCTGTGCACTTCTTTCAGCAAGTCTTGGGTTCCTGGTGGCCACGTTTAGGTCTTCAGTCTGGAATTAAAATGTTAAGCAGCGTAAAGTTGGAGATTTGATCTAACAAATTCATATGTAAATCTAAGTGTGTGTGCATACATATACATACATAATAAAGCAACAGATACAGATGTTTCAAGTCTAGTTGATCAAATTATTATCTAAACCAAAAATCTTTACTACATCCCAAATATAAAATGAGTACTTAATGGAGTACATAGTTCATTATCTATTGGCAAAGCCTGAACACAGCAAAAGTAGAAGTGATATGATATTATGTTTAAATTAAGTACTAAAACCGATTGAAACATCCTTTTATTCCTTTTTATGAAGTAGAGCTCTGCTGACAAGTAATGGCAACCTATTCGTAGCAAATTCATAGCATTTTATTGCAACTGTATGTTCCTCACTACTATGTTGTTTAAGTTTCTCCAAGCTTTTAAGGCATTTATGTTTACAACATCCCTTCTTGGAAGGCAAACCAGCTTTTCTTACACTTGTGGAGTAAAAACAGTAAAGACCTGCTTATGAGGGCAGAAGTGAAGTACCTGTAGTTGCAGATTTCCCTACTTTTCTATAATTATTATGTAATAATTATGACTGATAAATAAACAGGATAAACACACTTCTGTTTTCATCCTGTATCTCTGTCATATAGTAATGTGCAGTGACGTTTCATTTAAAAAAAAACCAAACAACCCCAAACCAAAAATACTGGGAAGTGACACCCCATAAAGAGCCTCACAAATCGTAAACACTTAACTGTAGAAAAGGCACCGACCCCTCTCCTGCTTTAATGAGAGTTGTAACTGAGGTCATAGCTGCCCTTTCCAGTCTGCGCGGTACTCCACCCATATGTTGTTTTCATGAAGAACTTGAAATCATGACAAAAACATCAGAAGGAAATAATGCTTGTCTTGAATTTATGTTTGGAATTTTGTTTGTTTTCTTGAAAGGAGGTTCTTCTTCAGATGATGGTTATTTTTAGTGCTTATGAAACCAAAAGACAATGAACACTGGATGGAGCCAGGAAAGCTGTGAGCAAATATAGTATTAGTGAAAACTTGCAGACAGAGAATAACTCAGTTGCCTTTGTCCTAAGCACCACCAATTCTGGATATTGGCTTCTTTTAAAACAAAACTATCCTATTGTTGGGAGACTGTGGGGTGGGTGGGTGGTCTTTCTGCAAGAGATTATAAATTACTGTCTTCTGTGAACTCTCTCCCCCTATGTTTAAATATATCAAATTCTGTCCTGTTAAGCTTTGAGATAATTTAATAGGGCTATTGAGTTTTTATAGTATTTTAAAAATATTTTATGGCATGCTATGTGGTTTTAAATTGTATTTTTTTTTTACATTAGCCTGATATAATTTAGGTTTCACATCTGCCCTAAAGTTCTCAGTATGAAACTTTTCTCTAAAACCTAAAAAGAGCTGAAAAGATTACTAGAGTGTTAAAAAATGCTGCCATCTCTGATGGTGATATTAGGTTCTTCAGATCAGTGGCACCTAGCAAAAAAAAGAGGAGCTGGTGAGGTGTCACAAGTTCTTTTGTGGTTTGGACAAATGTTGACGGAGCTGGTGAGGTGTCACAAGTTCTTTTGTGGTTTGGACAAATGTTGACATGGAGGAATGAGAGGAATTAAGTGTGTAGTAGCAACCTGCTCCGGCATCAGCTAGCCACTGGGTCCAGTGACCATGGTAACGTTTCTGTGGGCAGTATTTACTTTCAAATGATAGTCAGAGTTAGTCATAACTGAATTGCAAAGTCTTCATATACAGGCTTGTGTTTTTGTGATTTTTCACTGAAGATGATCTGGAAACATCTTCATCAACTTCTTTGTGTTATCAACTATGCAGTTAGGAGCCGTAGATGAAAAAATTATTTCACTCAAATCTAATCTGAATTTGCAAACTGTAAACACAGCAGATGACTGGAGATACAGGAGAAGATACTGTCTTTCAAGATTTTTATTGAACCAATGAATGGTATAGTTTCTTCATGTTTGTGAGCTTTAGGGAAAGGTAATTTCAAAAGGGATTTCAAACCTGAGAGTCTCAACTGCTTGATACTGTGTGATAAGTCAGCCATTTGAGATAGAGAGAGCAGTCTGAAAGCAAAGCAAACCAAGAGAAATAAACTATATGAAAGATGAGATTTGCCATAAATGGCAGTGTAGTAACCAATGACAATTTAAAAGATTTATGGAGAGCCTTGTTTTTTTAAAAAACATATTTTTATTTCAAATGGCAGAAGAATACCAAAGAAGGTATTGGTTACGGAAATCACATTGTCAAGGAGGTTGCTGAAGAAAATTATTTTAGTAGCTGCATGCCACTTCCATTAGAGAGCCCAATGGACTGTGGAAACAAAATGCAAAAAGGAAGGTGGGTTTGGGTAGGTGAATAGATAGACCAAGTATTGGCTTTAGGGGAAGAAAGAATGTCTTTGGTATTTTAAGATGGTGTGAAGAAAAGAGTGGTACTGCAAAACAAAGAAAAAAAAATAATTTCTATGCTATAGCCAACTGACTGCAGTTAAATGTCTCTTCTGAGAAGCTTAGTTGTAGCCATGAGGGGCTAATATGCTGTCTTCATTTTACCGCAACTAGAACGCTGTAGAACTTCCTTCAAAGTGAGAACTTTTCTTTTTCCACCTTGAAAGCTTTGGAAATGCTGAAAGTGCAGAATGTACGCTTCCTCCACAATTTTGAATTATAGTTACCTTTTTCACCTCTGTACCTCTTTTGTGCTTCAGTGTATCATAGCTTATTTTATTGCAGTAGTTTCATTGCCATAGTTCCTCAGGCTGCTTGAAGCAGTGTCTGCTCAATCAGCAGTTATTTATAAGGGTGACCGCTTGACCTGCATGGCCTTGCCAAATCAGCCAGCCGTGGTGCGCTACTGATCTGCCCTGAAATAGAAAGACTGGCTTAGTCTTCAGGATGCTTCCATTACCTTGATCTGCAGAGTGCATGTTCTTATCATCCAGCTGGTGAGAAGACCCATGCACACTGTTTATCCAGCAAAATCTAGCACATTGTTTATCCAAAAAGGTGAAAATATAAATATCACTGTTTCTTTTTTTCTGGTTTTTTTTTTCTTCTTCTTTTTTTTTTTTTTAAATAAGGTGTACATTAGTAGAAAATAATGCCTGGCATCTGACAAGGCTTTCACTGACCCTCTTGGCCACATGTCCATGTGTATGGATCTCCTTCTGGTAGGGGCCTCTCTTAGGGAAAACTTTTGAGGCTGTCCTATAGATCTTTCACAACTACTAGTCCTGGCCCATATGAGAATTTAGGAGCTGCTCTTCTGAGGTCTTTAAAAAGTTTCTGAAGGATGGGATGGGTGGGTGGTTTGGCAGCTGTTGCAAGAGCTGGAGGTGGGGCATCCTACAGGAGAGTCCTACCATCCAGATCAAGTCACAGCTGGTTACTTAATAGTTATTTAAGCTCAGAATCTATTAAGTCTGATCCTACATAATATCCAAAGAGGGTTTATTTTAAGCAGTAAGACCATAATAAAAGGTTAGATTCTTACTCTGATAAGCAGTATTCTTTACTGTGAATTATCTATAAATGGTAGTGTTTCTGCATGTTTACACTTTTAAAATTGTAAATATGAACAAACTCTTTAATAAAAAACATATGGAAAAGGTAATGTCAGTAATTTATGGTCCCAAATCTATGCATTGCTACTTGTATAGCACTGGTCCTTGGTAACACTTTTCTAATATTCTGGGTTTTTTGGACTCGTTACCGAGTCATTTAAGTTTCTCCAGATTTTCTTTATAATGCTGTCAACACAGAGTGTGATTTTTTTCAGAGGAATTTGAAATCTGGGTTATTTCCTCTAGGAAGCAAACTGTTATTAATTAATCCAAATCTTTAATTAAAACTATCAAATCAAGTTTTCATTTGTAAATTATCATTTACAAATTTTAAATTCTTGTCAGTAGATTTTGAAGGGAAATATTCTTTCAAACAAAGCAATAATTAAGTTTATATTTTTCTCATATACTTCTTCAGCATTGTTGGAGGTACCTTTTTCTACCTCAGCATCCAGAAACCAATGCAAAGAAGTAATTGTATTAGTCAAGAAGAAAACACAAAGAATTTTTTGTATCAGGACAAAAGAGGATGTTTCAGCTGAAAATCTTAGTTCATCTAAGTCTACATTAAGTTATAGATGAAAGATATTTATAACACATGCAGGTGTGGTGACACAAGCCCCACCAAGCAAGCCATATACAAATATAATTGTATCATAATAATGATAATCGTAATTGAAAGTCTTTCTCAGGGAGGCCTTCTAATAAGATTGGTGAAGAAATCACTACTATATGAAAAAGCAGTCACAGAGTAGATAGCCAAGAAATACAGTTAAGATGTATGCACTTGATTCTAATGGGAATTATTCAAAAGTGGGACCCCAGAAATGTGGTCAGGAATTAAGGACATATGGAGATACCCTGCCACTGAGGACATGCTGGCAAATTTCTGAGATTCAGAAGCTGCACTGGGGATCGGAAAGGGAGTGCATACAACAGAGCAGGGCCCTAAAGAAAATGTGGGTCAAGCTGGAGAAACTTCAGGTGGGGTAAGTGGGCACAGGGACCAGATCTAGGTTGGCCAGAGCAAGCAACAAGGAAAAGGAGTGCCATTTCAGCCAAGTGGCAAATTGAACATCTTGGAACAGCTGGTGGGATGACTCAGCTGATGTTTGGGGAAACCCTCTATTCAGGCTCACAGCCCAGGCAGTGGCTTATAAGGCTTATCCTGGCTTTTGGTTCCCATTTATTGGTAGAACCTGACTGCTAAGGCAGAGCCTGACAAAGGCTGATGAAGAACCGTTATGCATTTATCTGTTTCCCTATTTATTCTTTGTGCAGAAAACTACATTTTCAAATGGAGATTTAAGGTGGCTCCCCCCCCCCCCCATACTGGAATTCTGTCTATGAAGTATTGTTAACACTGAAATGGTCACTAAAATAGTTATATCTTTCCCAAATTAAAGTGTGCATGTGAACACATATATTTAGGTTGTGCATTCATGTATACATGCATGAGCATGTAAGCTGAAGGACGTTACCCAGGAGCACTTGCAGAGACACTGTCATGTTTTATTATTCTTGTCTAAAATGTTATTTGCTGTGGGGGATGAAGATGAACTGTAATCAAACAGTTTATTTTGTAAGGACACGTGCAGCTCTGTTAATCATATTTTTAAAATGGGGGATAATTTCAAGGTTACTTAGCCTAGCTGTAATACTTTTGACTTGTAATATATCTCACTGTTTATTTTTTAAAGGCTACATTTTTAACTTGGATCCCTAGAGCTATGTCCATATTTCTGTACCTAAATACAAGTGGCCTCATTTTCAGAAATTAAGTGCACCTTCAGCCCTGTTTGACATCACTGAGATTCCTGTGCTTCTCTAATAATAAAAAATGAAGGTACCTGCAAAATATCCCATCATGCACTCTGCACTAGCATTAAAATACTGAAGTTCTAATATCCTCTGCCTCTCAGATTGTCTTCATGCAGTATTATATTGATTCATCAGGAAAGCAGACTGGTTTTGACCTTGGTAGGATGTGACAGCATGTTAGGACTCTGCTTGTTTTTAGACTGGAAACTACTAAAACCCACCATTTTGCATTCCATATTTGTGTGAAAGCTTAAGTAGTTTTAATTGCCACAGCAAGTGTCTATCTGTTTGTTTATTCTTTTTCTGGTTTTTGTAAAAGTACACGCCCAAAATCTGTAGATGTTGTCCAATTTGGCTGAGACCTAGCACAAGACAGATAATTTTTCACATTCAGTTGTTCATATTTCCCAGTTTAGCTGTTCAGAATTATTTTAACATATTTTTAAGTTGTGAAGGTCTACTATTTTCTGACCCAGGGAGATAACAGATATCCAGAAGTTTTGAATTAGATTTTTAAAAATGACATAAACCTAAACATAGTAACTTTTCCCTTGCCCAAGTCTGGGAAGAATGCTGAATGTTTTCAAAGGTTAGCAAAACCTCTTGTTAAAATTTACTTTGAAGGCAGTATTTGCAATGATACAGACAAAAACAGTTGTTGTGTTTTGGTTTTTTTAAATACTATGTTATATATTTATTATCTAGGCTTTAGTGTTATTTAAAACACAAATTTAAAAAAAACCCCAAACTGTAATTTGTGCAACTCCTGGTAGTCAACTGTAAATCCATTTTTGTGTTTGCTTTCTACCCTCCTCATTTTGTGCCTGTTTTTCCAATGTTGGATTACATTATATTTTTACCTAATGCAAAGACTTAGAGAAGGATGGAAATGACCTCAGTCAGGGTAAGTCAGCATTGCTCTATTTCACTTGAGTAGAGCGCTGAGGAGCTGGTCTGTATCATTATGCACATGCAGCTAATGCTATCAGAGGGGCTACTCATGTGTTAAAGATCGAGGCAGCCCCTTTGAGCAGGCACTGTGTGTTTTGTCTGTGTCCATATGGCACCTACCAAATGTTTGTATTGCTAGGGCATAATGCTAATATGCATCCTAAAAATCTAAATATGCTTGATCAGAATTAGAAATGGGAGTTTTATATAGGCACTCTACTGAGCTAAACATACTGTATTAAGGCCACTGAAGAGCATAATACAGTAAGTTGGTGTCCTAGAAATGACTGGGGCTTTTGCATACAGGATTATCTTGCAGCCCAAATCAGTCAGTAATGATGCCTGGCTGGGCCGACGCTCCGGGAAGGTCTCAGCAAAGCACTCAGGAGAAGTTACAGAGTTAAACCCTTCTTCCCTGAACTCCTCAGCCACGCTTCTCTCCCTGTCCCTACCCTGCCCCTATCCATATCCCCATCCCTATGGTGCCACGTCTGGGAAGAGGGAATAGTAATGTGATTTTATCTGATTGGCAGCTTCTGATTTTGCATTCCATGCAAAGCACTTCCTTGCACATCTGCTGGTGTAGAAAACCTAACTTAATGATTCTGAAAGGGTTTATATTCCCTGAAGCATGAGTCCCATGGCCTCAGCATCTTTGTTAAACATGTCCAAGTAAAAATTGGCAAGCGCCCTTCATACAAGTGTGTAAATCCATAGACGTTCCTGTATTTTTTTTTTTTTTTTAATATGTAAAGTAGTCAAAACACACTTGCATTTACACTTAATTGTCTAGCTTTAGAAAACCTAAATCTATGGTATGTGTTTTTGGTAGATTCCTCTTTTTCTGAGCTGTGGATATAGTCCAAAAATCCCAAATTTGGTTATTTCTCTGTGGCTTGATTCCTTACGTTTCCTAAATCAAAGGGAGATCACTTGTTTAAAACCAGAATTAGAGTGACATGGAACCAGATTATGGACCTCAAATGTTTCCCATTGCATGGATAACAGAATCTGTAAGGACATAGCAGGAATATAAAGACAAATGATAGAGTTTGAGAGGAGTTAGCTCTTGAAGAACATTATATTGTGCAGAAGGCTTATTCTTACTCTCTGGTGTACTCTGTCTGGGAAGATATATAGGTGACAATGAGAAAAGTCTTGAGAGCAGTTGCGTGAAGATTTTTTATGAATAATTCACTTTATGCCCTCAGAATTGCCCAGGTAGTTCAGTTATATTGAAATAACTTGAGGATAAGGGGTACAGTAGCACAACGTTTATTTTCACCTATTTCGGTTAAAGTAACGTAAATACTACTTGGAGGAATCAGTGCTCTGCTCTTTGCTCATATTACCATTTTAAAGATCTTCCATACAGTAGTAATTCATGCACCTTAATTTCTTTGCCCAATTTAAATTTTCAGGAGCAGGGGGAAGATAGATATGTGAAATATTTAACAAGATATAGGCACTGAGAATCAAAACAGTGACTTGAGTGGACTGAGGTGTAGTCTTTTTTTTTCCCCTACAGTTTCAGATGTTTTTCACAATTTGCCTTTAATTTGTGATGGTTCAGCTTGAAATGTATGGGAAATTCCCAATAAGAAGATGTTGGCAGTGTGTATTTTAGACAGGCAGTGAGTGCTGTAAACTTCTATTTAACCAGTGAAGAATCCTGAACTGTGCAGGTGTTAGAAATGACATTGTGTTAGAGGTGAGTGGTTTTGGTTGTGAGCTATAATGGTTTTATTTTAATGTGTTTTTTTTTCAGTTTCAAAGCACTGAAAGACAAATTGTAGTGAAAGACAGAATTATAGTTGGAGCAAGGACTAGACCCTCTTTGGGGGATGTTCACTTTAGCATCTTAATATTTGTGTCGGGTTTTTTTTTTGACTCTGGAATGTCTGAGGTTCTCTATCATCAACATGTTCTTAAAAGACCATTTTCAGCCTTTGATTAAGAGTGGACAGCTCTCATAATACTTGATGCTTCTTGGATTCAGTTATTAGTAAAATACTAAAATAAAACATTAAATCATCTTCTGGTCTTCATGGCTGAAGAGGAAGGCTTAAAAATTAGATGCCTGGGGTGTATGGCTCCAGAAGATAAAGATCTCAGTATCATTAAAAAAACCCAAAAAACAAACAAAACCAAACAACAAAAAACCCCACCATTTTGAGGAGTCGGTCCTTATCATATCCTGATATCTCAGTTAATCCTGAGAATGTAACTGGCTCTGGTGTGGACCCTGCAGGGGAGAATTTAAGAAACTTCCCTCATTCAGTTTGCAACTTAAATGTGAGCCTTTCTGTGGAAGCTGTCATTTGAGCTGATTCTTGGACAGAACTGTTCAATCACGCTTTTGGCTCGGGGCTGCTTGTGGTTATATTCATCTAGCCTCATGATGTGTAAATGGGGCTGGTATGATAACCATGGACTTTGGGAATAAGGTGTTTTCTGCAATGGGTCACTCAGGTGATGCTTTTACTCAAAGTTCTTGAATAATTACATTAATTGTTTTTGTACTAATCGTGTTAATACTTTGATAGTGGTTACCTACGAAAGTATTGGTGCAGTAGTTTTATTTTACACTGTGGAGGTAGCAGAGTTGTCCTTCATCTGCTGAGAGCCTGAAGGGCCTAATCCTTTCTCTTAACCCTAATGAAAGGGGGTCTTCAGGATATCTGCAGATGTTTGCCTTCAGAATCATTCTTTAGTACTCTTCTTGTCAGTGTAAAGTTTATCAGTAAGTTTGGACTAGTCTAGAGTAGCAATGGGAAACTGAATTTTTCACAGCATTCCACTATTAAGTTCTCTCCAGATTAGGACACAAGGTTCTACCTGCTGAAGTTAATAAATGCTTCTTGGACTTGGATCAAGGACTTTAAATCTTCGATGTCTTTCAGGAAGTATAACTCCTTTGCCAAAACAATTAGAAAATACTGTGGTATGCAGCTATCAGTTTTTGAGGCATAGATCAAGATACTAGGTTGTAGCACGTAATCATTTCCGTCTCTGTTTTTCTAGTTTCCTGGTATGAAATAATATCAGTAGTCAAACATCTATGCCAAGGATGTAAAAGCAGATTGAGCTGAAAACACGTTAAACAGTTTGTTGTAATGCTGTGAACGTTACATCCCATTAAGCAGCGGAGTGAAGTATTTCAGCTCTGTATGCCGTGGCAGACATGTTTGGGCTTGTTTGTTGACCAGACAGCATTTAATTTTTCTACTGTGTCACAGGCGAGGAATATTGCTTTGCCAGACTAGAGGAATAATTCAAAATTAAGAGGTGCAGTCTTTGAATGCAAACATTGTCATCATGAGAAAATCGTAAACAAATTGATACAAGAAGAGTTTGTATAAGCATAGTGTGAAACACAGCACTGAACCGGTGGGAAGGAATTTAGGTCTTGCAGTTGTTTCACAGCCAGACCTCCCTTGAGGAGGCTGCCAGTGTTTGATCCCTGTGGGGGCCAGCTCGCACATTCCCCTGATGCCCCCGGCTCCTTTGCAAGCTCTGCTGCCAAGTCCAGCCGCTCACACCATCCTCGGTGTTGGCTGCTCTCTCCACGCTGTGCTCCCTGGGCCCCCTGCTCAGGGTGCTGCTACAAATTCATCGCTTCTAGGAGGATTGACTAGAGGTCACTCAAAATTAATTACTTGAGCCGTGTGCTTCATCTGGAGTTTGGCTTCCCTTCATGAGTGAAGGGTCAGTTTCACCAGCTAGAAACCACACCAAGAAGTAAAAAGCAAGTAGCAAAGGGCTGGGTTCTCCTAGAAGTGTAGAGGTGGGAGAAATTCACCCAGTAATACATTTCTTCGTTAATGGGATTTTTTTTCTGGGATATAATTTCATGCTGGTCAGTAATACCTAAATATTATAATAATAGCTTGTCTTGGCAAAAGTAATAGAAGAAATCAAAACTTTACACTGAAATTAGGAATTAGGAACTGCTGATAATACCACATAATATGAATTACCATAAGCAAATATTTTATTATTCTGACATCATGTAGATATTTAGAAATTTATTTATTAGTTCAAAATGGCCTGAGGCCTCTTCTTCTCCAGTGGACATGCACAAAGCAGAATGAGCAGCTGACTTCTTAGGGCAGCACAAACCTTGCTTTTTTTCCTGAAACAAGTCTGAACAAATTCCGTTTTCTTTGGTTTGAATAAATATTAACAGAGAAATGCCAGCTATCTGTCCCATTCTATAAGGATAGCAAGAGGCGAATGTTGTTCCTGTGTCGCAAGTATGAATTTTATCAGTTGCTGCAGCCCGGTAGGAAATACCTATTGGTGTTGTAAATCAGGTTCACTTGTGTTCATGAGCCAGCACCCCAGTTGCATCTCAGTTACAGCATATGGCCATGCAGCTATATTTCTAAACAGGAAAGGAAATTCAGCTCTTGTACTATCCTTCCTGTTGCCATTGCATCCTTCTGCACCAGCAGTGTGCACGGTGCTTCTTTAACACCTCTTGAGAAAGTCATACATTTAACAGGAGCGCACTTGGCATACGTAAAGTAAAGGCAGCACGTTGCTGGACAGGAACAAGGTCACCGCTGTGCTGCCTACTTTGCCTGTGCCAGAGCCCTGAAAGCCCAAGCTAGAGCTGCTGCTTCCCCTGTGGAGCCGGGGTAGTGGCTACTGCTGTGGGAACAGAAGGGATGTGACTCTTTGGAAGCCGCAGTTGCTGCTCCGAATTCTTACAGGGTCCATGCTCAGATTCGGGAGGCAGCTTTACTATAATCTATCTTAACTGTTAGATACTTTGCCTGATAACCCACATCTTGGCGTGTTTTTGAAAGTTAATTTAAAACTAAAAATAAGCAAACGTTTGGGGGTGGTAGTTTTTGGTGAACTGCAGTTCCCTTTCACTGAGTTAGTTCATCATCATGATCGTGATATTCTGATCTACAGCACAATCCTCATGTTGTGCCTTTCAGTATTCTGTTATCTTTAGACAAAACTGACAAGTGCTCTTACGAGTTCTGAAAGGCCTCAGGGATTTTGCTTACTGATTATGAAATTCAGATACTTCGTGTCTGTGTGGGTTCTCATGATAATTTTATTTTGCTATTTTGAGAATACAATAGAAGAATCCTAGGGAGTATCAAAAGGAAAAAGACTTATTAAAAAAGGTAAAGTTTAAATCTTGTGTGCTTTTCATTGTTCTCTAATTTACTCTTGTGCAATGCTAATGATGTGTCCTGGTTTCAGCTGGGATAGAGTTAACTGTCTTCCTAGTAGCTGGTAGGGTGCTATGTTTTGAGTTCAGTATGTGAAGAATGTTGATAACACTGATGCTTTCAGTTGTTGCTAAGTAATGTTTAGTCTAAAGTCAAGGATTTTTCAGCTTCTCATGCCCAGCCAGCGAGAAAGCTGGAGGGGCACAAGAAGTTGGCACAGGACACAGCCAGGGCACCTGACCCAAACTGGCCAACAGGGTGTTCCGTACCATGGGACGCCCCATCTAGTATAGGAACTGGGGGAGTGGGGGTGGGAGGACCGCTGCTCGGGGACTAACGGGGTGTCAATCCGCAATTGCACTGTGCATCATTTGTATATTCCAATCCTTTTATTACTATTGCTGTCATTTTATTAGTGTTATTATCATTATTAGTTTCTTCTTTTCTGTTATATTAATCCATTCTTATCTCAACCCAGGAGTTTTACTTCTTTTCCTGATTTTCTCCCCCATCCCGCTGGGTATGGGGGGGGCGAGTGAGTAGCTGTGTGGTGCTTAGTTGCTGGCTGGGGTTAAAGCACGACATGATGTGAGTGGAATGGCTCAGGGTGAAATTGCAATCAGGCCAAGAACTTTTAGGCTTTCTAGAAGGTGGCCTCAGGTATATCATGAAAGAATGACACAGAAGAGGAAGAGAATATATGCTAAATGTAATGAATAAAAAAATAGCTGTACAAAACAAGGACAATATATAGGTTAGATTTACAACTTTTTTAAAATTCCTTTTTTTTTCTCCATACTATGGTAAGTAAAAAGAAAACAAAAGGAAGAAACATCTCGGATACAGTGAAAAACAACAACAACAACAAAAGAAGATATTGCTTTCTCAAGAATTGCTTTAATAAAGTTTTGCTCAGGTGTTTTTACCCTGATGCTAACTGCAAGCCACAATTTTATCCTCTCATTTAAAAGTAAATGATGTAAGTGATGAAGTCTGTTGTAAAGTACATATAGAAGTTAGTATCAGTGGATTTATCAGCATTTTTATTCTGACTTTGTCGAACATTTCTGGCTATTTCTTAGAAGATATATGCTTTTCACAACACATTGCCGCTTTTGTGATTCAGTAACAGTATTTTTCATGTTAAGCGAGTGTGATGAAGTATGTTATTACACAGTAATAAAGACTTTCTGTTGACTCTACTGAGCACAAAGTGAAGCTTGTAAGGAGGACAAGAGACATGGAGTTTGCAGTAATGTTTGTAACTAAGTTGAAAGTGTGTGTCCCAGACTCCTGGAGTCTTGATCATCCAGACGACACCAAGTTGGGCGGCAGGGTCGATCTGCTCGAGGGTAGGAAGACTCTACAGGGGATCTGGACAGGCTGGATCGATGGGCCGAGGCCAGTTGTATGAGGTTCAACAAGGCCAAGCGCCGGGTCCTGCACTTGGGTCACAGCAACCCCATGCAGCGCTGCAGGCTTGGGGAAGAGTGGCTGGAAAGCTGCCCGGCAGAGAAAGACCTGGGGGTGCTGGTTGACAGCCGGCTGAGTATGAGCCAGCAGTGTGCCCAGGCAGCCAAGAAGGCCAACGGCATCCTGGCTTGTGTTAGAAATAGTGTGGCCAGCAGGAGCAGGGAGGTGATTGTTCCCCTGTACTCAGCACCGGTGAGGCCGCACCTCGAGTCCTGTGTTCAGTTTTGGGCCCCTCACTGCAGGAAAGACATTGAGGTGCTGGAGCGTGTCCAGAGAAGGGCAACCAAGTTGGTGAGGGGCCTGGAGCACAAGTCTTATGAGGAGCGGCTGAGGGAACTGGGGCTGTTTAGTCTAGTAAAGAGGAGATTGAGGGGAGACCTTATCGCTCTCTACAGCTACCTGAAGGGGGGTTGTAGTGAGGTGGGTGCTGGTCTCTTCTATCAAGTAACTAGTGATAGAATGAGAGCATATGGCCTCAAGTTGCACCAGGGAAGGTTTAGACTAGATATAGAAAAAAATTTCTTTACTTGAAAGGATTGTCAGGCATTGGAACAGGCTGCCCAGGGAAGTGGTGGAGTCACCATCCCTGGAGGTGTTCAAAAAACATGTAGATGTGGCACTTCAGGACATGGTTTAGTGGGCATGGTGGTGTTGGGTTGATGGTTGGCCTCGATGATCTTAAAGGTCTTTTCCAACCTAAATGATTCTATGATTCTAAGAAGTCAGCTGGGTGGTGTCCTGTCTTTTCTGAGCCTTGCTCTTTCCTAATGAACCCAAGCTTGGGATAGTAGGGAGTTAATGCAGCCAAGTTGTCATCCCCTTATGAGTTGGGATATGTGCTTGTGTCTGGTGTGTTGGAGGACCACCAGGTCCACCAGATTATATCCAATGAGTTTCTGTAACACTTTTCCTGTGAAAGGCAGCAATTTAGGTGGAAGTCAGAGTTTGAGTTTGTAATTCAGCTCACATTTAGAGGGCTTACAGGAAATGGGGAAGAAATTTTGCCTCCACGATGAACATTCATGCACTCCATTCTTTCCTGGTCCCACAGATACATGGAAATCCTGCAGCATGTGGATATTCTACCTACCATATTCTCTCTTAGTTCATGAGGTTACTGTCTCTGTGCTTATGGATACAAACAGTATGTTATGCCCACTAGAACATGTATGGGTGTTATTATACCGATTGTTAATGTCTTCTGAACCTGTAATTAGCTGCCTGGTCATTGCCATCGATAGCAATCAGCATATACTTGCACAGCGGGAGTATAAAGATGTTTGAAAAAAATAACAAACTACGCCAGCATTGATTTGACTTCATCTTTGGATCAGATCGTTGGTTTAAGGGAACCTACTCTCGTACTGCTCCAGCAGAATAAAATGGATTTAGAGTCTGGAAGGTCTGTTAAGGGTTTTCTTTCTGTAAAGAAAAGTGCAGTAAATTCCATATTACTCTGCCTTCGCGCTCTGCAGGGGAGTTGCATCAGGGCAGACCAAAAGCTGGAATAAATACAGCCAGAGCAATATAATGTTCAGTGTAACTGTTCAACAAAATAGGAAACATTTCGATAAGTTGTTATGTTGATGGTTTTGTAGGCTTTATTGTTTACCTCATTTAGTTGCAGATAGTTCCACAGAGTGCCTTATAAAATGCACATACACATGTGTTTATAGCTTGCAGAGCTTCTCCTGAAGCTCATCTCGTGTAAGGTGTGAATGAGCTGAAGGAAAGATGTTGTGTTTTTTTCCCTTCGCAAATATATTCTTATTGTATTTTTCTGCTTAAGTATGAACTGGACCAAGACAAAGATTTTTTTTTTCTCGCAATTCGTGGCAAATCAAAATGCATGCACCTTACAGGTGCTCCTTGAGACTGATGTCACTTCTTTAACTACTAGCAGTGAAACATCAAGGGCTCTGAAATATACCTGTCAGGTTTATCTCTTCCAGGGCTGGCGATTGAGAACTGGTTTTTCTGGCAGTGGGGAGTATTAATTAGGATTATTTTGGAACCTTACGTTAGGTGAAAATTAGATGGACCTGAGGAATTTCAAACTTCTGAGATTCAACAAAATGGCACTTTCAATGAAAACTTTCTAAACGTGTGTAGTTGTGACTACTCTCCTTTTCTGTATGGACGAGTGAACAATCTCATAACTGCTTTCTGTCATGCACATGTATGCCAGTATGGGATGAACAAGCCTCCTTAAAGCAGCGTTTCTATAATTGTTTTTCCAGTTACTGTGCAGCTGTCTGGTTTACTGAATGAACTTCCCTTGGTTTTGCTCCTGTTAGTTATTTGCAGAGTGTGATTTTCATTATCTCTTTGTCTGGAGGATATGTGCCATAGGATGATAGGAAAATTCAGGCTGGAAGGAGGTCTGTAGTTCAATTTCCAGCTTACAGCTGGGTCAGCTGTGAGCTCAGACCAGGTTGCTCAGGGCTTTATCTCCATGGACAGAGACTGCACAGCCTTTCTGGGTGGCCTGATCCACTGCCTGACAGTCCTCTGAGTGAGAAAGCATTTCCTTT
Organism: Haliaeetus albicilla; assembly: GCF_947461875.1. NCBI lineage: Eukaryota > Metazoa > Chordata > Aves > Accipitriformes > Accipitridae > Haliaeetus > Haliaeetus albicilla. Next base: position 15,077,223 of record NC_091489.1, on the reverse strand, counting down.
CCTGAAACAACATCTCTTGTTTCAGCTTCTGCCCATTGTCTCTCGTCCTCTCACCATGCTGCTGAAGAACCCAGCTCCATCTTCTTACTGGCCTCCCCATAGGTGCTAGAGGGCTGCAGCTAGGTCCTCCTGAAGCCATGTCTGTCCCCGGCTGAACCAGACCCCGTCCCTTAGCTTCTCCTTACAGGGCAAGTGATGCAAGACATGGATTCCGTATGCGTAAGGTCCCCCATGTGGGGTAAAGTATTCAGGTTGCACGTTGCTATCTGTGTGCTAGTGCCTTAGTTTTAGATTTTTTAATAAACCTCTGGATTAAGTTCTGGCACTATTACTATCATTAGCAAGACAATCTGTTGCTTCAGTGGAGTGGAGTTTTCCTTCATTGTGTTTCAGATGCCCCTGTAGATAGTCTGCAGTCATTCACTTATATAAAAGCTGTGATGAAACCTTGAAGAATTTTTCTGATTAAAAATATCAATAAGAACTACTGGGTTTGACAAGGAATATATTAAATGTGAACAGCGTTTAGTCATATCATAGTTCCTGGGGAAATTTGAGTTGTCACTGTCTTTATGCATTTTGTGAGACATTTCTTTTTGTTGTGATGGTTGTTGGGTTTTTTGTTCTGTTTTGTTTATTGAACAACCTGCTCTGAATACGCTTATCATCTCTTCTTTTTCATACCATTTTAATATCTTTTTGGCTATCTAATACATGTGAAATGCCCTATGAGGAAATACCTTTTTCTGCTTATTTTTATACAGAAGAATGCATCTGTCAACATCAAGATGCAGTCAGCTTAATTAGAATTGGGTTCCCACAGGAGAACAGTAAGATTTTCTTCCTGTGACCAGTTGTGGACTTGATGAACCCAGTATATCTTCTGATTTTCAGACTTCTTGCAAAAATATTATTTCTAGGAAAAATTGATGCTAGCAGGTGGTAAGTGCAAGATTTTATTCAGCAGGGCCCAGTAATAGCAAAACTTTTTGTGTGACGGGAATATTTTCTCTTTACAAATGCATATGCTATAAAACAATAATATGAAAGAAGTGTACATTTGTACTTCACATGAGAAATGGTTGCCAATCTGATGTATAATCTCAATGACAAATGCTTGTTTCATTCACTGGCAAAATTCTCATTAGTTAGCATGGTGCAGGATTAAGGCATGAGTGATGACCAAGATCATTGTTATGTTTAAGTAAATGGTTAAGAAAATCATATATTGCTACAAAAAAAGAAAAAAAGGAACAGATATAAGAGATAGTAGCCTACTAACCGTTTAAAAAAATAATTGTCACAACACAAACTTAGCATCTCACTTCTATCTAAAGGGCAGTCCCCATGTATCATAAATGCTTTAAGTAAAGTCTTGCTTGCCCCTGGCTGTTAAGGATGAGGAGAATTATTTGCTTGCAGGCCACCGCTGCCTTTCCCTTCATGGCAGCATTCCCCAGAAACCCCACACTTTGCTGTGCGACTCTCCCCCTGAACTCCTTAAGCTCGATTTCTGCTGAGCTGGCAAGGGCAGAGGTGGGCGGGAGGCTGCTTTCCCTCTCCCAGGGCATTGGCACTACTGCTGCTGCCCTACAATAAGACTAGTGACTTCATCATTCTAACATGATGGCCGAGGTTTCCTTTGTGTCCTTTTAAGTGATGTAGTTGCCTCAAATATTCTGTTACCTGCACGGTGGTGTCTGTGATTTGCTACTACACAAAGGACTGTTTAAGGCAAACACAGTAGTGACAATACTGTTTTGATATACTTTTTATTTCAAATTGCTTGCTGTGGTGTTTTACAGAGGCATTCCACATCACATTTAAAAATACTAATCAATGCCTAGACAGGTACATTTTAATTTGAACAATGTCCAGTTTTATGCCAGAGTCATTCCATTCAGATCAATGCAGTTCCATTGAATAAACTGGTATAGTACACGAATGAATGAAACTCGTAAGTGAAGATACATAGTTGTTGATTATCAGCTTACATCCTAGGATTTTGGGGTGGAATGATATTCAGAGAACAGACTCTGATTTTGATGTATGACCAAGTCCATCATTCCTAAGATTTGTTTTCAGCTGACGAAATTGTTTTCATGAACATTCTTAACCAGTCTTCTTTTACATTTTTCTCTTCAAAAGAGTTGGGCTTTAGGGATTTTTTTTTGGTGTGTTTTCTAATGAACTTAATTACACACCCTCATCCCCACCTCACCCCACCCCTATTATTTTTCATAGGATTTTCGTATCATAGAGAAGCAATGTTACAGAAATAGTACAAGAACTGCAAAGTCACATGCTTAATCATTAGGGCTGATGGGGAGGGCAAAATTGTAAACAATACAAAAAACCCCAACTTATTTATTGACCATTTTCCATTTATGCACCAAAAATGGTAGGCAGCATTTGGATAAAACCTGTGTGGTTGTGCAATTAAAGGCTGATCTTAACACATGTGTAGAAGGGGAGAAAATAAAGTTTGTAAAGACACAATTACATGTGGCATATGTAACTTCTGTGAGTTGTCTTGGCAATGATAATAGCATCATATGTTCCAGGATAGATGTTCTATAGCATGAGCAGATTCTGCCTGTTTCTTTCACTTTTCCAGCTGCCAGTCAGAGTTTTTTCCCACCTTCTGGCTACATGCTCTCTAGATAATTCACACTTTTCTTCTTTCCTCCTTAGATTCCTCCCTTTAACCCAGCTTTTGTCCCTTCTGTGTCTGAAACAGAGAGCTACATCTAGCTGCCATCATGGGGATGGCAGGGAAAGTGGGGATAGATGCTGAGCATGCAGAAGAGTTTCTTTCTGGGATTACTTAGAGCTGAAGCAATTATGGGCAGTAAAGATTGATTTTTGCCCCATGCTCCCTGAGCTGAAGCATGTTCAGCCACTGTTTGTGGGAACAGTATATGTGCAGTCTGCTTAGTGCTTTGTCAATGTTACGAAGGTGGGCTGTTGGAGATTCTAAGTGCTAAAATTCAAGGGTATGTGAGAATTTGAAAAGGCTTGTAATTTGGACAAATTAGGATAGATTTTTGCAGAGAAAGCCGGAGCTCTGCTTCTTGCCAAATGTATAACTCTGAAGTTCCTATTTATTCATTCATGCATTGAGAAAAAAATGAAGAAGCAGCCAATCTAAAATTAAGACTCTTTGCATCACAAATAGCTTGTAGATGAATAGACAAAAAATAATTTTATTTCTATTGGCTTGTTAAACCATTGCTTGCAGTAAATCATAATCTTGTTTATATTTCTTCACTGTTTGTAGCTCTTTATCAGATAGTTTCTTTACTAGTTGCCTTTATCTATCCATGGCTGAGCAATTATACAGCCTTCCAGGCCTTGACGGTCCTTAGTTACCATAATAGAATTGTCAGTAGGAATCAAGTTTTCAGTGAAACAAATCCTAATAGAACTTCACTTTGTAGCTCACCAGTTTGTCTTGAAGTTTTAGCAGCCTCTTTTACATTTGGCTGGCTGAACTGAAAATAGGCAATAATTCTTATCACTTTGAGGGCTTCCTGAATGTTCAGGTAATTAGATGTCTTCAGTGGGGTATTTGGATGTTTAACTTGAGCATGACAGTGGTTGAAGTTCTAGATGGTTGATCCTATGCAGCTTTCATGAAAAGAACTCGTTGATGGTGAATGGACTTTATCAGACTAGGTAGTCAAAGCAGTGCACTTTTTTCCAAGATGTTCATGTAACACTGAGAGCACAGAGACTGAAAGAATGAGGATCACAAAAGTAACTGTTGCTGCAGGGAAACCTTAGTTCATATTCAGGATATTGCCTAATTTGACTTCCTTGAAAATCCCTCACTTTTGGATAGTTAGCATCTCAAATTGCTGCCTGGTGTTTGTTGGTGTCTGTCTATGTGGTGTGCTTTTTTTCATTGTACAACATAGCAGGGTATATTATTTGGTGCCAAAAAGTTGGTGTTATTTTAACCTTATTACCATGTCTGTGTTTGTTTCTTACTGAATTTGAGCTGTTCTGTTGCTTTGTTCTAGTCTTTTTATTAGTATTAGGATTATTACTAGATTTGTTACTATAAACAAAAATGTTTACTAGCGTTATTGGTGAATACTATGAATTTATGAACAGCATACTAAAAATCCTGCTAAAATAAAGGAATTGATAATGAGATCACATGTAGAGCCCTCATAAGAAACTGATACTTAGTCCCCATTTCATCAGGCTTATGAAGCTTTGGAATATTAAATAGCAACACAAGCCCACAACATGCCATTGCTGCAAAGAAAGCTGATGATAGCCTCAGCTGCATTAGACAAAGCATTGCCAGCAGGTCAAGGGAGGTGATCCTTCCCCTCTACTCAGTGCTGGTGAGGCCACCCCTGGAGCACTGTGTCCAGTTCTGGGCTGTCTGGTACAAGAGAGACATGGACATACTGGAGAGAGTCTAACGAAGGACCTCAAGGCTGATGAAGGGACTGGGGCATGTCTTCTATGAAGAGAGGCTGAGAGAGCTGGGGCTGTTCAACTTGGGGAAGAGGAGGCTCAGGGGGTCTTATCAATGTGTATAAATACCTGAAGGGAGGGTGCAAAGAGGACAGAGCCAGGCTCTTCTCAGTGGTGCCCAGTGACAGGACCAGAGGCAATGGGCACGAACTGAAACACAGGAGGTTCCCTCTGAACTTCAGGAAACGCTTTTTCACTGTGAGAGTGACTGAGCACTGGGACAAGTTGCCCAGAGAGGTTGTGGGGTCTCCATCCTTGGAGATATACAAAAGCCACCTGGACATGGTCCTGGGCAGCTGGCTGTAGGTGGCCCTGCGTGAGAAGGGCAGTTGGACCAGATGACCTCCAGACGTCCCTTCCAACCTCTGTGATTCTGTGATTCTGCAAGGTTAACTGGAATCTTGCTTTTGTCCAAGATGTACTTAATAATGAAATTGATACCCTAAGTTTCTACATTTGAGAGGAAAAAGTAGTCAGCTAGGGACTGAGCACTTCACAGTTCTGAGTGTGGTTTATTTGTCTTTCATCGTTTATTCATATCAAATCCTATACAAATACATAAGATTTCACAATTTGTATTCCATATTAAAGTACAGAAATATAATTTTTTTGTCTCTGGGTGAGTGCAGTAAAATACTGCTGACAGTAGTTGATGTAGCTCAGTTTAAGCCAACTAAATTTTACCAATTCACATCTATAGAATGTGTCTTTAAGTATGTAAGGAAAAATAATTTTATCTGTGGTATTTGATTCCCACAGATAGACTCAAGCAGTAATTAACTTACAGTCAATAGTATAAAAATCTGCAGATGATATTAAACAGCGGTGGGCGTAGATTTTTCAGCTTCTGGTTTTCAAATATAATTTTCACCAGCAAGATCTGTATGCTTCACATTACATTGTAATATTAGTATCATTTTAGCACAGAATATTGTTATTACTCCATAGTAACAAAGTTAACTTTTCATTTCCATAATTATGCTGCTTTTTTAATTTGTTTTGGTTTGGTTTTGCTTTTCTTCTGTTCAATTGATTTTGGGGTAAACTGGGACACTGTGTGATAAGGGCCTAAAATCCTACTTTAAAGGACTCATTTTGACATCAGAAAAGTGTAGGTGTACCTGTGCCATGTGGTACCCAGTACAGGGGGACAGATTCAGCCACAGAGTGAAGAGTGACATAATGTGTACTTTTCCCATACTTGCAGTGCTACTTTCGCATAGATAATTCCACCTCCTTTGGAAGTTTGTATTTTTGTGGTAGGTGTACAGGACACATTAGAATATAGGAGTGGAAAAGTCTTCTAATTCATCTATTATCTGCCTTTATAGGCTACTACCAATAAAATGGTGTTGGAGTCCTGGGAGATCGCTTCAGAGCATTGTTCTTAAGGGTGAAAATGTTCCTCTAACTCCAGCTTAAATGTATCCCTATCCCATCACAGCCTTCTGCTCTGGTGCTTTTGCATGGCTTTTAATTTGAAGAGGTTTTTCCTTTTCTGGTGCTCATTCCTTTCTCTAATATTTGCAGAGTGCAGTTACAGTCTTTCTGAGAGTAAGCAATCTACACAGTTTTAATTTTCTCTTACATCGGCTCTTCAGCCTATTAATCTCAGTATCTATTCCAGATGCTCACATTTTTTGAACATGGGTTGCCAGAACTCTGTATTATACTCCATATGTGTGCTTATTGTGTCTGGGACAATATTTTTTATTCTCCGCTTCAGCTGATTATATCTTACCTGATAGCATCGTAAGATTCCATTTGCTTTTTGTCACACTAGTGGCTTACACCACTCCTGTAGCAGAACTAAAAAAGTGTGTCTTCCTCTAGTTTGGTTTCTATATAGTGCGTTTCCACCTCACAGCAGAAATTCATGTTACTCCCTGAGTATGTAGCCTTGCATTTTGAGCTGTTTAGTAATCTGTTTCCAGTCTTCAGTCAGTTTACTTTCTTTTATTTTTAAGATACTCTGATTCCATTGGAATAGTGTTTCCCAAATATGAGTCATTGGTAAACTTCATAAGCACTGTTGTGATTTTCCTACCAAAATGATGGCTGAAAATATTAAAGACTTAGTCTTTGAGGAACTCCAACCTTTTATCCTACTTGCATCAGTATTTAAGGAAGCTTCTTCATCAAAGTAGCCTTGTTCTTGACTTCTCTACCTGCACAGTAACTTGCTTTGTGAGTTGTTTCAGTGGTAGATAGTGGGAGAACTCTGAGTTAGGTACTGCTCAGTGTAAAAGTGGCAGAATTTGTCATGTATTACTTCATAAAGAAGATAACAGTGGTATAATTTTTTAAGTGAGTGATTGTCTGTTTGGAGACGCTTAGGAAAACAAAGGAAATTAGATGAAGGTATGAAACCATCTTGAATGTGCCAAAGTAGATTCAAGTCTTCTGTGAAGGCTGGCATTCAGAAAAGGCAAATGGTTGTGGCTCTGAGAGGAATAACCATATGATCTAAGGCCATGTTATATTTGTACAAGACCCCTGTTGGAAAGATGGGTGCACATATATCTTGCACCCAGTTCTTCACTCCTAACATCTTTTCAGTACCTCCATAGATGCCAGCCATCATTCTGTTTCTGGAACTTTTTAAGTATTAATTTGTTTCAGCAGAATATGCTAGATCTCTCCCCCCCGCCCCTTTTCTTTTTTAAATTCTAGGAACAATGAAACACAGGAGTTATCATTTCCCCCAGAACTGAGTTCTTATATGTGCTCATATGTAATTTTGTTTTATTACAATTCACACTTGGAAGAGTAATTAATTTGTAAGGTCCTGGTTTGAACCTGAGTTGGAAGATATTTGGGCACATGTATAATTTCATAAATATAATGAGAAATTCTTATGACTGTTTTAAGTAACATAGCACATTTCTTACAGAACAGTTTTTCATAAACTCATAGAGCCAAAGAACAGGTCAGGCTAGAAGGGACCTCAAACGATCATCTGGTCTAACCTTGTGTGGGAAAGGGAGCCTAGATGAGATTATCTAGCATTCTGTTCAATTGCTTCTTGAAAACCTCCAGTGGTGGGGACTCTACCATGTCCTTGAGGAAGTTGTTCCAGTGAATGATTTCTCTCACTGTAAAAAATTTATTTCTTATATCAGGATGAAACCTCTTCCAGTGCAACTTGTACTCGTTGCCCGTTTTCTTCTCCATGTGGCTCCTTGTGAAGAGAGCCTCTCGTAGCCACCCTTTAAGTACTTAGCCCTTTTATTTACTTCTAATACTAAACCTATTGAGTTCAAAGTAACTGAAGATGTGAGTAAAGAATTCATAATTTAATTCTAAATGTATTTAAAATTATCATGCCTCCAAGCTTTCAAAAACAGTAATTGTATTCTTTCCCTTAGGTAGACTTTCATAGAGCTTCATGTCTACAATATGTGTAACTATAGTAAAATGATCTCAAGAGTAAAACTGCCCAGGCTTTCCATAGAATAAATAGTTTTCTATGTTTTTCTAAACATTTAGTAAGCCATTGTCATTTCACTGACCTTAGATATAAACAGAACTGAGATATAGTTGTAGAATGTCTTTTCTGTAAGACAGAATCATTATGTGTATTTAGGTTTTCTGCACAGATTTATGTCTAAATTACAGATGCTGCACTGCTACATCCTGATTTAATCTCTTGGACAGTGCATGCCTAGTATGTCTCCACTAGTTTTGATTTATTTCAGTAGCTTCTGAGCTTTTCTATGTCTGAGGCAAATTTTCTCCACTGCTTTTAGGCTGTTGAACTCACTGTAGGCATAGAAAAATAGTAATCTTAGCATTGGTAGTAGAAATTTGCTCCATGCAGTGCATTTGGTGCAGTGCATTTAAGTTTCTGTGCCTTATTAAATAGAAACATTAAACATTCAAATTCAAACATTCTTGCATAAAGTCTTTCCAGGTTGTAGTGCTTAATGTCGTCAACTGTCCTGTTAATGTCATGTAATATTAGCAAATCTACTTAAAATCAATGATAACTGTTACAATGATTTGCCCACCAGACGTGGTTGGCTGCAGGAAAACAAACCTTTTCATTGTTTTAGGAGGTCATGTATGTGCCATACAGTGAGTAAAAGATGGAATTGGAGCCTACACTTTCAATTTTCAGACATATGCTACCTTCAATCTGATCTCATGTTTTTTGTATAACTGCATGTTAAGTATCCTTCTTGACCGTAGAATGCCTACTTAAAGCCCTAACTCACAAAGATACTTGTAGACATACTGGTACTGATCTGGATAGATTTCAACATTTTTAAAGACCTTCTTTAAATTATTTGGTGTGAGTACTGCTTGTCTTTAAGACTTGCGTTAAAAATTAATTTATTTTCAATAAGACATGTTTTGTTCAATCTGACTTTATAAAAACCTCTAGGGGAGTGGACTAACAACACACAAAGGTTATTATACACAAGCTTGTCACATCAATGGAAAGAATTGCTCCAGAATGTGTAAATGGTACATGAAGCCAGCTGCAGAACTGCAGTGAACTGAAAAAACCACAAATATTTGTTTAGATCATTTTTTGTCATGGTCATTGCAGATGCTACTGTAGTAGATACAGAGTTTATAGGCAAGAGAATGATTCTTCATCAGGGTATGTTTAAATCTTTAAGTCTTTATGAAAAATTTGTCCTTAAACTGGTGTGCCTATTTATTAGCGTGGATGGATTGAAATTTGAGTTTAATGTATAATAGTTATTCTTGTTAATGATCTTCACTGGATTTTCTAGATTTCCAGCTGATTTTTCACCATCTAAACCATCTCTTTAAGTATACAATTAAGTAAAATAAGTAATTAAAAGAACAAATGCCAAGTTGTGTCCGATCAGTTGTATCAAGCTGTTTTCACTTTGTGTATTGGTCCAGAAAAAGCTATGTGCATGTGAAAACTAAGTTCACTGTCACCCATACCAGACTGGTAAATAAACAGACACCTGTAGAAGTGTGAATTGCACATAATCATCTCAAATGTTGAGTATCCTGACTTTAGTTAAGATCTTCTTCAGAATATTGCTTTTAAAAATGAATTAAATGAGGTCGTAATAGTTTTCTAATAGTGTTCTTTTCATTTCTGACTGTATTCAGTTGAGTGCAGATACTATGAAAGTAAGTAATACATTTACAGCCACATGGTGGTTAAGACAACATCACATTAAGTTAGTGGAGATGATGAGAATAATAGTAGTACAGCAGCACAAGCAGAAATGAGTAAACGTAAAATGAAAATACATTCATTAATTAGTTCTGAAGACATTCTGCTTCTACATGTGGAGAAGAACAAAATGCAGCCCATCCAGGCAAAATATGGAGCAGAAGAATTTAATCACGGTTTTTTTTTTTAGTTACTCAAACTACAAAATAGGAGCAAGTATGCTGCAAAGACTGGGCACAGGAAAGATGCACAAAGCCATAAAAATGACATTTTGGGCAAATCTTCCAATCCACTGCAGAAATCATACTGTTCTCATTATTTTCTCCAATGCTGAGGGAAGCCCTTCTGATCAACGTGAAGGGCAGCTATGGGCAGTACAGTTACGTCCAGACTATGTCCTGACTTCTAAGGATCAAGATTATTTCAGTGCACTGTGCTCTGTTCATGCTCTGTTCCTTCCTGTGGAAACCAGAGCACAGAAAGTGGGGGATGATGTGTGTCTGGATACAGCACAAACATTTGACATGTGCATGTGTGAATATGGGCACAACAGGGCATGACCTTATGTTTAAGGACTGGAAGTCCCCAGTTCCCACAGTATAAACATATTCTGTGACAGCCTAAGTTGGAGCCAACAGCCCGAGTTAAAACACGCTCTCTGGCACTGGGTTTCCAGGTTTCAAAAATTTAAACTGCTTGCACAGTCCACATCAAGTGCTTCCAGAGAGACTGACTGGTGAATGTGCTTGTATAAAAATGAATTAACTAAGAACAAAAGAAGAGCCATTGATTTGTTTGGTTTGTATTTCGTTATACTCATGTATTTTTTAAAATGCAAGCTTCTTTGCATGATAAATTGAATCATTCTGTATGTCATTCTAACTAGTGGCTGGATAGACACCTCCTCTGTCTTAGAAATGAAGGGAATAAATAAGAAATGCATAAAATCAAAATATATATTTTGTAAATACATTTCAGACAGACAGTAACAGCAGAAAGTTCTCAGCAGCGTGCCAATTGCTGTCCAGCAACATGCTGCATAGCAGGCGGTGTTTCTGCAGCTGTGAGGCTGCTTTTCCACACTTCAGTTTCCTGTAACTATTCCATCAGTACACAGGGATTTTTGTCTACTTCCACTCTTCCAAATTACATAAAACCTTTGGCCTCCAAACCACCGTACTAAGGTTACCTCTAGCTTGAACAATGGTGTATGCTGGTGCGAACCCCAGAGAGCTGATCCCCATCCTTTTCCCTGGTAGGGTTTTGGCTGAGGATGACTTGTTGCCTTCTGGGCCTTGTGCATGGATTTCCTTTCTGCAGAAACTAATGGGGAGCAGTGGTGCTCAGTGCTGGAGCAGGCTATGGCTCATGTGTCCACCTAGATCTCAAAGTTTGGAAATTTAGATAACAGATCTGTTAGTGGGACTGTCTTATTGTCTCTGATAAAATACATTCAGTAGAGGCCTATATCCAAAAGCCACCCTTTGACAAATCCTGTATTTCTCCTCAAAATATAAAAAATTGGAAAGTTCTAAATGCATGAGGCATTTAAAAATATGTTCCCGTTCTTTGTATCAGCACTGCTAAGTCTTGTTGTCAACTGCATTGCAGGCTGAAGTCAATTTTTCCCTTTTCTTACTTTGCTCCCACTGCCCATAGCTTCCTCAACCTTTGTTTCTTCATATAGTGTTACTATTAAACTTAGCAACTTACAAACAATATATTAGCTTTAGAGCTACCACCAAAACTTTTTGTTCATTTGTTGTTTGTTTAAAAAGCAAAACTGTCCTGGCATTGTCCCATAAAAAACATGAACTGGAAACTTAAAGGAAAAGAAATGAGCCTGCATTGCCTCTGTGCAGTACTCCTGAATGGGGTAATCCATCTGTTACGGAGGTGTTGATTAAACTATGTAGCTTAAAATATTGCTCCTTTTCATAATTAGAGTCTCCATATTATTACTTTGACTCTGCAAGCTTTTCTACAGCTGCTTTAAGTTAAGAATGTCCTTAATGAAGATGGAAATTGCTATATAAGATACCTTATTGAAAGCTTTAGAGAATTTATGCCATATTGCTGACCGAACAAAATTTCCTAGCAGGGTGCTGTTTGCCACTTTCTGTGCTGTGTTGTCTTCTCAGGTGACATCTTGAAGCATTGCAGCTGGTTTGGCACACTTTTCTGCCCTTCCAGGTTGGTTTAGCAGTATTCCTAGAGGTGCCAAAGACCTGGAAAACAAAACAAAACAAACTCCTTGATGGTTTTAGGACAGAACCATCAAAACCAAAGAAAACAAGGAGGCCAAAAATGAGGAGCTGTGAGCAACTGGAATTGAATTGCAATAAAGTAAGAAACAAAACAGATCTCCACAATATTAGGTCACTGAGAATCAATCAAGGTGCTTTTCTTAGACGTGTGAACTTGGCTCTGTCGTGTCTCTCACTCAGTGATGAGACGACTCCTCGTGTCACCTTGCAGCAGAACCCTGTATTTGCAACCCTGCGCTGCAGCCGCCTTCCCACCATCCAGTCCCCACGCACCTGAGGCAAGAGGTGCTGGATGTGGGATCTGCTGCTGTACACCGCGCACCTGTGGCACATGGAGCTCTGCAGCTGAGGAGGGGCTGCTGCCACAGCCAGCAGGCAGGGACTGTGCTGCTTAGGAAGCCTGTTTCTAGAAAACCTCTGCTGGAAAGCATGCCACTACTCTCTGTCTCTTGATGTATATACATGATATGCATGATACTAGTCATTATAATATGTATTCATGATGAATATTTCATCAGCATATTCATAACTGTCTGAAGATTCATGGTTGGTTTTGTTCATCTTTCAAAATAATTTGTTCTAAATGTTTTTAAGTAAATATATCCAATTACATTTGTCTTTTTTTCCTAATCAACCTAAAAATGCAGTCTGATGGTGGTGCTTTAGTAGAGAAAAGGTTTGCAAAAATATGTAGATGTTTCTAGCCAATTAAAGGAAGACATTTGGTTAAATAAAACAAAACTTTCTTGCACTGTTTCTTTCAGATGCAGAATCATCTTGTCAGAGACATTGTATTCTACTAAAACAGAAATTAGAATTCAGCCTCTATAACAATACATTTACTGAAATGGCATAATAAAAGTGGGCCTTTTGTTCTCATTCCAACAGTGCGTACTACTCTGTTGGCCCCTGTGGGTGAGCAACGTGCGCATCTCCATACATAGTGTTTCATAACTGCCTTCTTTTTACCAGAGCAAAACAAAGTCTGTTCAAATGCTCTGGTGCTCTGATTTAATGAAATAGAAAGTACTGCATATTATCAGAAATTTGAGTATGTTTCAGGCTGATCTAGGTGCACTCCAAAAATTCTGTGCATCCTTACATATGGTTCATCCTTCTTGTAAAACAGTTCAAATATATTATTAAAAGCTAAGTGGCGTACGTGTCTGTTCAGATTCATTGCTTGCTATTTCTTCCACTTCACTGTTTCAGTTGCAAAGCTGAAGGACATTCATATCTAAATAGAGTATGCAGTGATGAGCACAAGTGGTTGCTTTTAAAAGCTGCTTTCCTTTGTATGTATGACAACCGAGAGAAGGGCTATGCCATTCAGCCATTTTTATGCTTACTGAGCAGTATATTGTTACAAAAGCACTGGTGAGAAGACTGCATCGCTTTTTGCAGCCACACATCTTGCTGCTTTAGGATATCGGCAGTGTAGTTGGGTTGTCCCAGTCTCTGGATGAATTATTCAGGCTCTTGACATCAGAGGCTTCCGCTAGCGGATTGGCTGATGCTCGGATAATAAAATCTTTCCACAGAAAAACAGTGGAGAAGGATGATGGCAGTGAGACCAGCAGAACTGCTAGTTCCAATACAGCTGGCTTTGTCTGGCTGTTGTGTCTCTACAAGAATATATAAAGATGTTTTTAAGGTTTGGCTTCATGTGAATTCTCCGGTAAGGGCAGGTGGAGGGATTTGTGTAAGAGGCCTGCATTTCCAGTGAAGGAAGAAAATCAGATTGCTCTTGAAAAATTACTTCTGCCTGTGTTCTAAAGAAACACTGCACACTACGCGAGGCAAGAGTAGCAGCCGCAGCAGCAGCAGCAGCAGCAGCAGCAGCAGTGCTTATGGCTCGCTACAAAGGTGCTGGTGGCAGAAATGCTACATCGTTAAATCTACTTCCAGGGTTCTTTCAGTACCGGCAGGGTAAGTGGTGCAAATAAGGAGCTGACAGTCCTTGCAAGTGGGGGGAGTGTGAGAAACTGTATGACACATGCGTCTTGTGGGTATAGATAAATAGTACCTCTGCAGAAAAATTACATCGGTTCAATGAAAATAACACATTTGCTTCCAGGGAAATTTGTAAAAACCATATTTGTAATGGAATTTGTAAAATCAATGCACTACTTATGTTTAGACATAGGTTTTACAGTGGTAAAATCTGTTCCTTTTAAGCCTGTACAAAATAAATGCTAAAACCCAGAAACTTTATTATTAGTAGTTGCTGTTGGGCTCATAAAGAATATATTGCTCACATATATTCCCTTGAAACAGATTTTTTTGAAAGGCTATTTCTGCTGCTTGTTGATATGACTGAAACTGAGTATATCTTCTGCAGGTTAATGTTTAAAAGCTGGGAGCTGGTTCTCTGATTTCCAGTTGTTGTTAGAAGGCTGTTTCTTAAATAGCCAAGTTGCACTGGAACTGCAAATTAGGGAATCATTTTCACTCATTTCTTTGATCAGAAATTTGACTTCTAAAGGCCCAATTCTTTTCTTTTGGTATACCGTTGTTGTATCAGGGTTGCTGGGGAATTTTAAGTTACAGAGGTGTGAATGAAGCCAGAGCTGGACTGGTTCTGTCTGTGCTCCATCTCCATCCCCACACCTACTCACGCACAACCCAATTCAGGTGTGCAAGTACTTCCATTGAAATTCACTGGGCTACCTGTATATGTAATTGCTTGTCAGAGCACAGCTGACATTTACTGTACGTCACAAGGGAAACATCTTGTTTGTGGTTAGAAACCATACAGCGAGAAGTCTGTTTTCCAGACTGCATTTTCCAGAATGCAGAAACAATTGTCACATATAACATCAAGACACCCCCTGCCAAAAATAGTCAGTGCTGAATGAAGCACGGTGCAGTATTTTGAGTGATATTTTTCATAACTTGCCTGTCAGTGCAACAAGTAGATTCTGAGAATGTAATAAATGTTTTAAAAATTATATAAGACAGCCTGCCAAATGAAATCGAACAAAAGGAAAATAAAGAATGCAAAATTATTTTCTTAGATGTGAAGTGTGCTGAACTAGCAATAGATGCTGGAAAGGATATGTATCTTTTTTTCCTCTGGTATTTCTTGTATGTTGGGATATCACTTATATGTAAAGAAAATATCCCTGACTCATAATGCACAAACTCTTTTGGGAGCTCGTACGTGGTCAGGGAGCCATTGTTGTCCCACTTAAGATAACATTTTGCCTGATGAATTTTGTGTGGTAATTTGTGTCTTTATGTACCCTCATTGTGGAGCAGCATTGCATGAGTGTAAATCAGGGACCTTATTATTAGTCGTGCATCAAACTTAGTAGTTATCTATTCCAGAACTTTTAAGGGGATTAAAGAATATTCCCTTTTAATTTTACAGATGTGAAAGAGATCAAATCACTATTCAGTGCTGCACAAGTGAGTAGCAAAGGCAGTAACTAAAATTAGATTTTCCATCTGCAGGTTTTGGGACATGCATGTATTCTTATAGGAAGTAAATATTTAACAGCAATTTTATTTATTTGGATTTTCTGTAGAGAAATGAAGGGGCTCATTCAGAACTGATGATGGTAATAACATGATTTGTTTTTCAGTGAGACAGGTATTTCCTTTTATTTTTGAAAGAAAAATCTCCAACATAAATACTTGAATGCCCCTGTTGTGAAATTATTCCATGTGTTAAAACTGATTCCCCACATGGAAGGGACAGGACTTCGTGGATTGGTTATGGCGCTGTGATTCTCTTCCCTCTGCAGCCATGACCCTGGCTGCTGAAGTTGGAGGAGCTCATTCAGGAGCTATTTTTGTCTATGCAGCCGGCAACAGTCCCTGAGGGACTATGTGAGAATGAGTGAAATTCACTATAAATCAGACAAGTGCTTCAAGACAGGACTAAGGGAGGTAGTAAGTACCAGTATAGAAACTGCCTGGCCTAGCTAATGGCTCCTCCCTGGCCGGATCTCCCAGAGGACCAATAAGCTTAATAATGCAATTTCAAATCTTTAATTCAACATTCTAAATATTTTCAAATATACATGTTAAGAGTACTTTTTCTAAGTCCCTACCTGACTTTCTGCATAAAAGCAACTTGACCATGAGAGACGTGGATTCTAGTTAAAATATACAGAGAATTTCTAGGTGCTCAGACCTTGGGTAAATATAGCATGGACTTAGAAGTCAAATTTATTTTGGCACTCAGATTTGAAATGGTGTCTTACTGGTCATTGATTCATTAAGACTTGAACTTTGCTGTGCAACTCTTCAAATACTTAAGTGTCAGAGCATTACTGTAAGAATAGGAAGTTTTTGTTATGGGTAGTTAGAGGCAAAATTAACTGTCTCAAGAAAATACAGTGGCATTTCTGGCAAATGCAGAATGCATTTGTTGTCAATAGGGAATACCATTCTTCCATCATGTAAATCCAAAAGTAATCAGCAATGTCTAATCAAACTGATTTCCTTTTTTTCTCAGATGAGCAAGAGTCAGTGCAGAAAAGGACTTTCACAAAATGGATCAATACTCATCTGGCTAAGGTAATATATGGCTTCGAAATCTATTTTTTTAAAAATCAAAACTTTTTATCTATGCCT
Organism: Haliaeetus albicilla; assembly: GCF_947461875.1. Lineage (NCBI taxonomy): Eukaryota > Metazoa > Chordata > Aves > Accipitriformes > Accipitridae > Haliaeetus > Haliaeetus albicilla. The sequence continues at coordinate 15,060,711 of NC_091489.1, read as the reverse complement.
ATATGGGCCCTGCAGTATAGAACATATCAGATTGTCTGAGCAGAACGGCATAAACTTAAAAAGAGATCCTCATTATCTGTACACCATAGAGGATGAATCCTTTTTAGCATTATAGTGGTCAGCTGCAGCAGTGTGAGTGGCATCTGCAGGCAATCACCCAGCTCCTTTGGCCAAAACTGAAAGGTAGCACAGTAGCTGCTATTTCAGCCAGAGGAAATATTTGAAACTGCATTCTGTGAAACCGAAATATTAACCTTATTACATGCAGTGTATTTGAATAAAACTTGAGTCAGTTGTTGTGTAGTTTGATAGAGGCATCCTGAACTGGTTAAAAACATAAATAGAGCTTTGTGAATCCAGTGCCAAATTAATTATCTGATACATCTTGGGATTTATCATGAAACTATTGTTGCTTCTTCTTACAACCTAAAACTCCAATTTTGGTTTTAGCAGAATACAGACAGTGGTTTACACACAATTTAAAAGTATTAAGCTACAACTGGTACCAACTTTATCTGACAACATAAGCAGTGAGATTTAATTTGGCATTTCCCAGAGTTTTCACACAGCACAGCTCTAACCATAGTTATCAATTGGTCCAGTAAATTAAAATATTTAAACACCAGAGGTGCTCTTTAAAATGCACGTTTTTAAATCATGAAGATTAATGAACTTGAAAATTGAGCAAGGAATAGCTGCAACAGCACTGTTTTAGCTTCTGTGTAAGGAATTGGCTAATAATGCCCTCAAAAATGAACAGACCAAAGCAGGAAGCCCATATAATGCTCTATCATGTGATTTGGTCTAATAAGACTGTGTGGAAGAGCAACAGCATTTATTTACATTACTGAGGAATGTAATTGAGGAATTTACTGTGAAATGAACTGCACTGGCATTGTAAAATTCAGCTGCAAGAACAAGGTTATCTTCAGGACTTCTTGACAGTGGATCCTCACTGGGAATGATGTCTGTCCCCCTGTTCTCTTTGAAATAATTTGGAAAAGGTCCCCGTGCAGCAGAGAAATTAAGCACTGTATGTATGTTCCATTTACTTCAACTGAGATGGAAGGGCATTCAGTATTTGCTAAAGTGTTAACAAAGAGGGCTGTGAACATGTGTCAGAGGAGAAAAAGAACTCTTATTTCATGTTCTTCTATTTTCTCATTGTATTGTGTCATTAATAATTGATCGGTAATATCCGATAATAATTGACAAGCAGATACATGTACATATTGTTAGGTATATGTATGTGTGTATGTAATGATATAATTTCCTAGTAATAACTAACTAATCCTTGGGAAGAGGCAAAGTTGTGGTGGCAGCTCCGTTAAGAAATTTTGCTCTGGATTGAGAGTTGTGAATGCTACCTGTGGTGCTAGTTCCTTTGGGCCATGAGGGCTCCGGTAAACCTTTTGACTCCTGTGATCAAGGCATATATTTCTTTAATGGGTGTGATATTGTAAAGGATAATCACACACATTCAAACCAAGCAGTTAACCAGCCACAGCCCTCACTTTTAGCTACCTGAGCTACCCTGTAGTAACTGGTTTGCGTTAATTCACCCTTTAACAGGAAAGTCGTTTCTATTATACTTTTATCGATGACTGTCAGCAAGTTTGTCTCGCTGCCTAAGTCAGATGTATAGATTAGCTGGCTTTGCTTCCTATTTATGCTGTTATGCTGCCGCAGGAGAAGCACTGTTTATAGATCAGAGAGATTAGACTCAACAGAAAAGGAGTGACCCATGCCATTCAAATTTTTAAGTTTTTAAAGCTTAAGCTTTTAAATCTTAGTTGTGTTTTTTGAAAGTGTAGAAATATGTTTTCTGAGTTCATCACAGCTGTAGGAAACACTGATGGGTCTGTGAAATGTGCAGGACTCCCCAAACACTTGTGTTCCAAATAGTAACCCAGAAATTTGATATTTAGGTAATTTGATTCTTGTAAAAGACTGTTGTGGGTTTTATTATTTCAAAAGAAACAGGAAAGCTGTGGGATCCCTGTGTCTGGAGGCCTTTGAAATGTGACAAGGAGAAATCCTGGAAGGAGACCCACTTTTAGGCAGCATTGTCTGCATTCTGCTCTCATCTTTAAACCCAATAAAACGTGGAGCACCTGCCAAAATGGTACCTAGCGAAGAACACTGTGAAGCGCTGGCCTCAGCAATAGCAGAGAAACAGCAGTATGTGCATTTGGGCCTGTGTCCGTTAAAGCCAGTGAAGTTACATTGGGGTTAAATAATATGGAAGGAGATGTAGGACCGGACAGCTGCAGGTGTTGAGGTGTTGATAACGGGGGGCTGCAGGGCGGCCTCTGTGAGGAGAGGCCCGTTCCAGCCGGCTCCAGCGGGCCCACTGCAGGACATGGCCGAGCCCCTCAGCCAAGCTGGTGGTGCCTCCGGGAAAGTGTATTTGAGAAAGGACAAAATGCTGCACAGGCAGTGTGAAGTGAGGGAAAAAGTGTGAGAAGCAGCCTGCAGATGCCCAGGCGAGAGCAGGAGGAGGGGAGGAGGACGTGCCCCAGGCAGCCGAGTAGGGACTCCCCTGAGGCCGCTGGAGAGCCCACGCTGGAGCAGGCTCCTGACAAGAACTGCGGCCTGTGGAGAGAAGCCCATGCAGGAGCAGGTTTCTCCTGAAGGACTGTATCCCGTGGGAGGGACCCCACGCTGGAGCAGGGGAAGAGTGTGAGGAGGAAGCAGCGGCAGAGAGAAGCTGTTATGGACTGACCACAACCCCCATTTCTCGTCCTCCTGTGCCTTTGGGGGAGGGAGGAGCTGGGAGTGAAATTAAGACTGGAGCAAAAAGGGGTAGGTGAGGGGAAAATGTTTTCAATTTTGTCTGTCTTTCTCACCATCCAAATCTATTTTAATTGGAAATAAATTAGTTTTCCCCAAGGAGAGCTCGTTTTGCCTGTGACAGCAACTAGTAAGTGATTCCCCTGTCTTTATCTCAACCCAACAAGCTGCTCCATCTTGTTTACTTCCCCTGTCCTGTTGAGAAGGGGGAGTGAGAGAGCAGCTCAACCCACCACAGGAACTTATAAGTGTTACCCACATAATTACAGCTGAATTTACAGAGTTACTTTTTTCAAAGGTGTAGCCTTTTTCTGCTCCCTTACTTTGTGTGTATGTATATGCCAGTTGCCAGACTGCAGTTTACAATGTAGTCCAAAATGCAATCCAGGCTTACTGTGCTGAATTTTACGCAACATATACAGGATTCAAAATTAACAGTGACTTCACTTCAAATTGGCTCTCTGTTTCTCAGCTACTCTTGTAAAACTTCGGGATTCTTTAATTTTTGGAGGAAGGTTTAAGAGTTGCCATTTTTACTAATCTAGTAAAATTATTAATGGAAAAAGTAATAGGAGGAAATAAGAAAAAAACCTAAAAACTATAACTAAAGTATCCGTAACTCTAACACCATGGCTAACTGGAGAAATGTTCCATCATGAATGAGTTTGAATGTTTTTGAAAAAGTGCTGGTGAGTAACTGCATGAAATGTCAAAAAAAAAAAAAAATGTTTCTTAAGCAAAGATTTGATGGGGTTTCACTGCAGCAATTTGATAGATGGGTTTACTGATTGCAAAGGAAAGGAAACTTTACTAAGGCAGAGTTTTCATCCTTATACTGTCTTGGTTGAGTAGAGCAAAGGAGGGTTAAAAAAAGAGCAGTTTCTGATATTGTGAAGGGTAGTGATTTGAAATGAATGGAAATGCAGAACTGATTTGATTGTGTTAGGTAGAACCAAGAACAATTAATAATTTGAGAATATAAAGCAGGATGCGATAGTTTGTCAGGGTTTGCTGAGTGAAAGATTCTTCACTGCTAATGTTTAAAATCTTGGTGTATGCTTTTCTTCTAAAAAGTTACACTCTAATTGAAACAGAAACTAAGTCAATAACTAAGTTAAGTCCATTAAGTAGAAGAAAAAATCATTTTTGGCTTTTTAACTGTAAAGTTAATAACGAGTTTGAGAATATGGATGCAAATAAATAAGAATGAACAAAACACGTAGACAAAATGAGAATACTGGTGAAATTTCTTCACTGAAAGGCTTATCAAGCACTAGAACAGGCTGTCCAGGGAAGTGGTTGAGTCACCATCCCTGGAGGTATTTAAAAGAAGTGGATGTGGCACTTAGGGACATGGTTTAGTGGTAGACTTGCCAGTGTTAGGTTTACAGTTGGACTCGATGATCTTAAAGATCTTTTCCAACTAACTGTTTCTATAATTCTATGATTTGAACTTTATGAAAGGGAGTAGGAGGGAGGTACACATTTTTTATTCTCTCTTGCTCTTACAATAGGATGCTACCTTTTTAAAACTATGTTTCCTAATTCTAAGGTATGTTCTTCCACAAGCAGAAGACGGGTAAAGGACTTGACATCAGCTAATTATGGGACAACTCAAAGAAAGGTTGGGGTAAAACAGCTCTAGCACAAGCTGTGCCCTTATCCATAGGGCAATGTCCCACAGGGGAAGAACACAGAGGAAAGAGCTGCAAGTATGATAACTAGCAGGTAGTGTAATGCAGCTTCATTTTGGGTCAGCTGTTAGCACTAGGCTGCATCTGTCCCTCTGCTGTCTGTCTCCCTAATGCCAGCTGAATCCGTTCTGTGATTCTGACTTGGGAATCTGGTGAGACTCAGCAACTGGAAATACTCTCTTTTCTCTGCCACCTACTTGCAGAAATTGGGTCACAATCTACCAAATCAATGTGGTCTGTCTTCTGGCCATCCAGTTTAATTTTTGTGCATCTGTGCAGTTCTACTAATGATAAATCAGATCGGCATGTGTAACAGGACAAGAAGTTTTTTAATTGCATATTATTTATTCATATTTCTCTAAGGTTATAGAACTGGCCCTCTCTCCTCTCAGTCTCAGCCTTCAAAGACATAGAAATAATTTGAGTATGCTTCTAAGTATCTTTTGAGGCATCTTTTCAAAGTCAAAGTTTAAAACACAAAACAACATTACACCAAATATTTCAAAAAGGAATATTAAATCCATTCAGAACAGCTATTACTTAAATGCATTTCATTTCATTGCCTATGCCAATTTTTTAGATAGTGGATTAGATGAGTAAAGATGAAAAACATGCCTCTTTGTAAAACATCAGATGTGTACACCTTTTATTGCCTTTGTCATCTTTGGTGAAAGTGTTGGGAAACAGTAGTTTCAAAGCTTTGGAACACAGACCGTAAATTGGTTTAACCCAATCAAATAACATCTTTGTTCTCAGTTGTAGGGATAACTTCAGTATTTGTACCCACCAAAGTATTGCTGTAAACTCACCAAACAGACTAAACAACAAATACATACTGAAAGAAATTATTATTAATTTTGTATTTCCATTAAAAGGATGCACACATCAACAAACAAAAGCAGAGGATGGATATTAAATAAAAATAAAACTAAGAATGGGTGAAATTTTTTTAATTATACTTATGCAATGTTTTCATAATGCTGAATTAAACCTGGGCATTAAACATTACATTAAGGCTTTTGAAATTGCAAACCGATATGTTTTATAGCAAAGAAAGGAAGAAAAAGAAATGGGTATATAAAGATTTACAACTCTCACACACAGTGCTGTCAGCGATAGTAGTTTGTTCTTAGAATGCAACTTGGTCTTCATACAAGAACCTCACCAATTTTCGTCAATGAACTAGGTAATTCTGTGTTGTTTTGTCTTTTTCAAATGGGAAAACAGAGGCTTCCAGTATCTTAGTCACTGACACAGAAAAAATTTAACCTAGTGTCCATCTCGACTGCATGATGAGGAAAATCTGACTGGCAGTTTTCTGCTTCAGCAGTCACTGTGTTTTCACTATTATTACATGTAACTTCTAAAGTTAGTGAACGCTAAATTAATTTTTGTGACGAAACTAATAATGTAAAACTTAGGGCTGAGTCCCTTAGACTTTAGTCATAAAAATAGTCATTAACAGCAAGGAACATGAAAACCTATGTGCTTAAAGATTTAGGGATTAAACTGGGACAGAGGAATGGGCCAGCTATTACAGAGTAACTCTGAAATTTCATGTTCTCCTTCCCATTCCCACATGTATTTCCCTGAAGAGACAAATTCAGTATTTACACAGATTTGTTGTTCTTGTTTGTGCATGTGGATAGGTTTTCACACATTTTTCAGCAGTTTTTGAAACATTATTTGAAAATTAATGTAGCAAAAGTAGTTTCCAATGTTTGCATTGGCATTCATTATGATGCAGATACTGTTGTTTGTATAGTATGATTTATTCATTACAAAAGTTAAGTATAGTGTGTGAGGAAAAGATTCCTGTAGCAAAGATGCAGATGAGAGATGAAATGCAAGAAAAAGTGTTGGAATAGAAGAGTGAAGCTTAGCATGTATTTTGGTTCCATAGCTGAGGTTTGGATTTTACAGAACTTATTTTACTGTGTCAGGGGAGGAATATCTAGAGATTGCAGGTCTATTATAAATCTCTTTTTTTGAGGCTTGTCAGTCAAATACTTTTCATGTGTACTGATGTTCAGTTCCTTAAATAATTCAGAATATTTCCTGAACACTGCAGCAAATTAGATAAGTTTGTAAGAGCAATAAGTTTATGCAAAGCATTTCCTCATCAATTTCCATTTGTGATCAAATCTAAATACAGTTATTTAAATAAATATTTAATACAGGAAAAATCTGGTTCACTAACCTTTAAGATTCATTCCCAGTTAATTCATATTCCTCCTACAGAGCACATGAATTTACTTGTACTGAGTGTGCCTCCCTCTTTGTGACATGACTGTTTCGAAATGTCATTGTTACTATAAACTACACTACTGTGATTGCACATACTGCAATAAATGAGTGTTTAATAGAATACGTGCAACGCATTATGTAGCATATCATTAGCATTATTTTGCTTTCTTGAAGAAGCTTAGGAAAAAACAAAATCAAATACTAAGGCATCTGAAATTTTAGTGTAGACCTGACATGTTGCAGACTTAATGTCCAATAGTTCATTGCAGTATTTTCTGAGTTCCCACAAAGAATTTTGTTCAAGAACTTTATAAATAGCAGCTTTTCTTTAATATTACAGGATTCTGAGAGGTTACTTCATATACTTTCTAAATGTTCTTTTTTCCTGGTTTAAAAATGCCCTCATTAAATTCTTTGCACAGGCTTTCCAATACTGAAAATACAGTCTGTTAGGATCATTGGTGTTGATTGCATTGCTAGAGCTATATATTTACATGCAAAAAGCCAAAATCTGGAGTACATTCAATATTTTCAAGATTACAAAATTTTAAGTTAGTTTTCGTTCCCTGCTTTTACTGATTTACAGTTAATATTTTGGCAGTGCATTAAGGCAACTAAGTGAATAGGTGCTAAATCCTGTTGAGCCTTTAGAATAAAAAAGTATTCAATAGATTTTAACTGAATACAGCTTTTAAAAAAACCAAACTTTCTTCTCTGCAGGCTAATAAGTAAGCAGTGTACAGGTCCTTTAATTTCATTTGACATTATACATGCAGCCAAGGAGTAGGTATTTATCCATTCCAACAGAAGATGTTGTGTTAATCTCAGTAGAGGATCTGCCTGGAAAAACAGTCAGGTAGCTTGAGCCATCCTGTGCAATGGTCCATATACAATAAATAAGGGTATATGAACTTCTCAGTATCAGCTATTATATGTATACCTTCCTGAATTGTATCGACATGGAGAATGAGATTGGTATCTATGGAATCCTTATGTAAAAGAGGAATCTATTCATCTATATATGCCACTAGTATAACTCATTTCATACTTCTGAGAGAGACTGGAGTCATAATAATAGGGTAAATTCTACGCTATTTGCCCAGAGTAGTAAAAAAAAAATATTTATGAAACACAATGAGGGTCTTACTTCCTTGTAATTAGGCGTTAACATCTTCAGGGTAATGAAAAACATTGTATTGTAAAGCGTAATATGCAAAACATTTTTGGCAGTCTGTATAATTAACTAGTTTTCCATATTAGAGGAATCTCATACAGGAGATCTTGTGATACAGCTGTTGTATCTGCTTTCTGTTCCTGTTTTATTGGTGTTAAGGTGTGTGCTGCTAAACACTGGCAGCGTTTGTAATTACGCAACCTTCCAGCAACAAAAAGTACATTTCAGCCTGCTAATTTATGGACAATTGTGATTCTCACACTTCAGAGCAGCAGGTCTTATATTAACTTTGGTGCAAGTCATTTGATGGTTCCTTTGTTGCTTATCATCTTATTCAATGTTTTCTCATACTTCCCCTAGTTTTCCCCAAATCAATATTCAATTCATGTCGAAAGGAAAGTACTGTAGGTGTTAATTTACTTGGATGACGACTTCAGGGATACATTTACTGTCTTACCATAGCACCATGCCTCAGTTAGAGTGCAAATCTGGTCTTTGTAACTACTGTCAGTGAGGAGCGACCAGTGAGGGGTGGTTCGGAGCAAGAGCTTGACATAGGTGATCAGAGGTTATATCTACTTTATGAAGCTATGCACTGTGGAAATCAGAGGTGCTTCCCAGACTTGGTTTGCGTATGAATGCCAGATGATTTTTTTACTTTGTGTTGGGATGAGGCAAATTCTGGCCTGTACCCTGATTTGAGACTAAGGATACCAAACCGCTCAAGCTGGGAGGGAGCTGTGTTGTGCTCAAACAGGTCGTCCGACAGGCATGTTATGGGCACCAGGGTTACAGGTCACTGTAAATATTACTTACCCTTCAATCTACAGGTATCCTAAATTACCGTCTATAAGAACTTGTCTCTCTTCATTACTGTAGAGTGAATTTCAAGAGACAAACCTCACTACTGGGGCATTTAGGTAGGTGGTGAGATTTTTTTAGGCCTTTACCTCCTGTTGGATTAGGATGGAAGCTGCTATATAATCCTCTTGTCTTTATTGCTGAACTAATTTAGCACATACTGATAAAACCAAAGCTGCTTCGAACTTCAAACAGGGAATGATAACATAGAAGGTGAGGAAAATTAATTGCATTTATGCCAACTGTCTGTCATGCAAGACCAGGACAAATTAATCTCCTGTGACCTGTTTGCTCTGTTGATTTCTTTGGTGTTATATTAAGGAAGAATGTGATCCATTATCTATTGCATTGCTAGGAAATAAAAAAGAACTATGATTAAGTATACCCTCATAATGAGTTGTAATGCTGCTTTATTTTATATACATGAGAAAATCGACTCTTTATTATTGTGGCTATTAGAGCACGTCAAATCTCAGATGAAGTCTGCTTTCAGCAGAGGAGTTCTTTTTCCACTTTATGCCAAAATTATGTCTCATTGAAATATTAGTTCATCCAAGCTGAACAATGAAGGCAGGATGTTTTGATTTTGGGAGCTAGAAACCTTTCCTTTCTCCTGACTTGCTGTAGCATTTTTACCTTTTCAAGAGCAATGTTTCATTTGTTAAGTTCATCTTTTTGAATCTATGTTTCTACAGAACAGAAGTAATAGATCAAGTTGTTGTACAAGCATCTTTTTTTCAGAAGTACCCCAAAAGTAAATTATTAAACCTAAAGTAATTTCAAGAATTTTGTAGTCTGATTGTCATTTTAATGAATGAGCAGGTATGAATATTAGTATTATGTTAATTAGTGGGTATATGAATGCTGACAAGCTCATGGAATCTAGAGGGTGTTTATTTCATTTATTTCAGCTGGACCAAGTTTCAGCTTTTTGTTTCTAAGAGACGTTTTGTGATCATTGAAATACTGACAAGCTGAGAGCCATAGTTCCACAAACTGGAATTTTTTAAGAAAATGGTGTTTAATGATGTGACCTTGTTAATCAAAATTCCAAAAACATCATCTGTTTACATATTTTTCAGTACTATCATTGTTGTGTTTGCAAATGTAAAGACATATGCTAAGCAATTTGTCTTAAGTAGAAGCTGACACAGTGCTAACAACACTGGAAGCCTGCAAGGCCTGGAGGAGAGGAAAGAAAATACAGCAGCTTAGTGTAACAACTGTCAGCTGTGAGAAAGTAGTAGCATTGCTCAACCAGCTACGCTGCTTTAGGGATCTTTGCTTCATACAGCTCCTTGTATTGCTTGACTGAGAGAGTGAAATTTCTGTGACATACTTAACACTAGGCAAAATAGGCTGATAGATTGAAATGTGACTGTAATAGTACATCTGTACTATTTTATAGACTCATAGGCAGTTGTTGGTGTGTTTCTTTTCTTGTTTTAGGGAGCAGGAGTTTTTTCCATTGTATCATTAGTGGCAGAAAGCATCTAGCAGTACAGTCCTGCACCAGAAATGTTCAATAGTTAAACAATATGGTGGCAAAGCAATGGCTAAATGGTACATTAATATTAAACATTATAAAACATAAAGAAGGGGACCAGCCACTCTTTGTGCTTCTGTTCGAAAGGAAAGGAGGTAGGATGTAATGCTTGTGAGCATTTATAATATCTGAAGTCTTCCTTTTCAGCGCAATCCTCCCATGCTGGTGAATGATCTGTTTGAAGATATCAAAGATGGGGTAATGCTAATTGCCCTTTTGGAGGTTCTTTCAGGGCAGAAGCTGGTAAGAACTTCCTTCCATCTGAATATACAAGGTAGCTGCATAACTTCTCTAGGATAATATGTCTCTATATTTGAATACAGTAAAAAACCTGACTGCTACATAGCAAAGTAAGTTTATTCACGGAGTGGACTATTTTGTTACAAAACAAAGCTAAAAAGAGATTATTACAGACTGGCATTCTTGATTTTATGTATTTTATATTAATTTTGTCTTAGTAGTTCATAAAAATTGCTTATTTGTATTAGTCTTTGTAGTTCATCTGGGTGTTACTATGGCACAAACAAGGTCTAAACTGCAGGCTATTTCTATACGCCTTGAAGAAATAATGACAGTCTTTTCTTGTTAAATTTACAGCTTTCTCTCTGAAAAAAAAAAAGCGAGCCCCTCAAATTTCTTGGGGTTATATCCATTTACCTTGACAGCTGCTTTGCTACTGTGAAGAACCTTAAGTGATGCCAAATGGCTTTTTCACAGCCAAGGGGCCACAATGTGCACACGGCAAATAGGCTGTCTTTTGGGAGCCAGGCTGGTTTTGTGCATGTGATGTGGAAGAAAAATGAAAGGGTTTAGACCAGGGGCTCTCACTTTTTCCAAACCAGCTCGCAGATCGGGTAGCAGCTTCTGAAGGAGTAGAGCAACAGTCTGTCATTCAGCTTGCTCTAGGGTTCAGATGTTATCTGTTCCCTCACATGCAGGCAATTTGCAAGTGCCACACTTTTGCCTCTTTTTCCATATTTCAGCTCTGTTTTGATTGCAGGTGATACCCAAAATTAGGTAGTAATTCAGACTGCAAGAGTGATTTTACTGTAAGATGGGAAAAAAGCTATCCTTTCTGGTGTGTTTCTGCTCTGTTGAAATACACTTACTTCTGTTTCTGTTCGTCTAAGACAGAAAGTCTCCCTCTTGTGGCAAAACAGAAGTAGTAAGACAGGAAAAGAATTTTAATGATGACACCTGTTATAATGAAATTCACGGGATTGTATCCTGCCTATATTAATTAGTGAAAGGCAAGAGATATTACAGGACCAGAATAACGTCTGGTTAATTTAAAGGTTATGTATACCATAATATGATATTCTGTAGTAACTGCAAGAGGAATTTTAGAATCTATAGCAGGCCTTTGTTAAATCCATTTGTCACTCTATGAACATGAATTTAAATTATAGTAGTTGTATATTTGCATTAGAATATAAGATTCAGTGGGTAATTTAATTCCACTGTAGAGTATTAGAAGCCTAGGATATGTTCTTGATTTAATTCAAATAATCCTGTCTTTTTTTAGCCCACAGGTCTGAAGTCCAGCAAAATTCATTGTTCAATGAGGGTTTGTGATAGTTGGGTTTTTTAATTGGCAGGAAGATATTAGAAAGTATTGATAAAAATCCTCTAGGTAAAATGTATTCACTGCAGACTGATTTTTAAAAACAACAATCACATTGACTTCTCCTTTGCAGGCAAAAATATTTTACTGAGAGAATGTTGCCCTCTTTCAAATACATATATACGTGTATGTGTGTATAAAAATAGTACTAGTTTATTTTACATAAGAAAACTAGTTCTCTGATTTGAGAAGTTTATGGGCTGAAGCCGACAGCTTGCATCCTGAGGTTATTAAGACATAAATAACTTTCTTAGAAGTATCACATCTATATCCCCTATATCTGTCAGTCTTTCCTGTTGGTATACGCAAAGGTACAATTTGACTGTTCCAAGGAACATTTTTACATGTAAATCAGACTATGGTATGTACATAGACATTTATAATAATCTGGAACTTCATTTTTTGTGGCAAACTGGCATAAATCTAATTAGAGTTTACAGCGTTCTTTCTCTTTCAGCCTTGTGAGCAGGGACGTCAGCTGAAGAGAATTCACTGGGTTGCCAACATTGGCACAGCTCTTAAATTTCTAGAGGGAAGACGGGTAGGTTTGGTAGCACTTAGTCCTGCTTTTTCCTTCTTTTTTTCTTTCTTTCCTTAAATGTATGATTTGTATCCACCCACCTCTTCTTATTCTCCAAAATCTGAGCTATGTATGCAGTCTTCAGTTTCTACACAGTTCCTAAAAGCTGCTGTAAAGTAAAAATTACAAGATCCAACACTAATACGTAGCAATGTATAGGGTAAACCTTTTCCTTTTTTAATTTTTAGTTAGAATCACCTAGGATGATCTCCTTCCTTTTTTCTTTCTTTTTTTTTTTTTTAATGTGCTTTTCAGCTCCTCATGTTCCCTGCTTTCCTGTTGCTGTTCCCAGCAAAGAACAATGATCTTCAGCTCAGTAGAGGCAAATGATTAAAAGAATAGATTTATGGACTTCACTAGGTTGTACATGCAAAACTCTACTCCCTGAAAGTATAGACATGAAAATGTAGAACAGTGTGACCCCCTATTAGCTTGGCAGGATTTCAGACTTAATTCCTGGATTGATTCTGGTAACGTCAATGATGTGGCCATTTTAGAAATGAAAAAAAAAATAATTATAAATTTAACAAAACAGAAAATCTAAAAGCTCAATGTGATCTAGGTATGAATATCAAATAAAAGCACTCTAATTCTACCTTTTTTCCTGACTTTTCTCCCTGTATTGTAATGACTTGAATCTGGTTTTTTAATTAGATTGCAGATATTTTGTTCTTCTAATTTCTGCATTTTAGTTCAATTTTTCTCAATGCAGATATAATACTTGACGAATTTTACATCTCCACAATGCTGTACACCGGGAGTTGTTGGGTTTTGGCATTCTTTCCCTCTTTCTAACCCTATGGCATCTTGACCTAATTATATTTCTGTTACATGGGAAACAATCTCAGCAGATGCCTGTAGAAAGCAAGCTATAAGAGAATTTTTTTTAATTGAAAAATGTATAACCAAAGCAAAGACAAATGTATTCCCAAAGAAAAATTCAGCTTTAGCTCACAATTTCAGTATTTAATACTGAATATATGCAGCCTGAGAGTGGAGTCTTAGAGAGAGCTGCTTTCTGGTGAGACCTGCGTAAGTTAAGACAAGGCTGAGGTGTAGAGCAAAAAACCCATGCTTCCCTAGTTTATCTCTCACAACATAGCAGGTGACCTGAACTTTGACTGACACAGCTTAGATCCCAGAAACAATAGAGCAGTGCAGCTAGATTACTGACCCTCCTGAAGATCAAGATAGATTGCCAGAAATGGAGCACTGTGGTTTTGCTTCTCATGTCTGAGTATTTTTGTCCGGACTTGTCTTAGTTATTTTTGTATGTACTTTGTATCAATATGCCAGATTTTCTTTTAGAGGGAGTTGGAAATACACAGTGGGTCAGGTAGATTGGTGTGCATTAGCAGGTGGTCTCTAGGTTGAAGCCAGCCTGAAGAATACATCTATCCAGTCTGTCACCCTTTTCCTCCCAGAGGAGGTGGGGATGCTGTTAAGATAACAAATGCCTCTTGAGCAGTTGAGTGCAGTCCCTGGTCTGTACTCAAAGGTGAACGGATGGAGACAGGTGGCTATGTGCAGCACTTTGGGGTCTCCTTCCTCCATGGGCTCTCCCATAAGTAAAGTTTATTACACATTTAATCAACTTCCTATTTTCACTGTCGAAACAGACTTCTGCACATACTCCTGTTATACTGCAAAATGCAGCTGGCAATTAATAGATATCTTTCTGGGCCAAACTGTTTTTGTCATGGTTCTGAAAAGTTTATTTTGTAGTTGTAGATCCATTTTAATGGAGTATAAGACAAAGGTAACACAATAACTAGACTAGATAGGCTATGCTTCTCTGAACAGTAGCCTAATCAGAAGCTTTAGCTGAGTCCCTGTAAATCTTTTGATCTGTAATACATATAAGAAAACATCATTTCTAGAAAAGAAAAGCTTTTGTTGGAATTGGTCCAGCTAAGAGAATGAGACTCTTGGTATGTTTTTCTTCAGGTAGGTAATAGAAAATTTTCCTTATTGGCTGGTATAGAAGCAAGTAATGTCAGTTTTCCCAGAGTTTTGTCAGATTTCTTGGCAGAGAAGGTTGGAAATATAACCTGTGGGATTTCTCCTCTGTCTCTTCGCAAGTACCCTGTAGAGTTTTAATACTGAAAAGAGCTTCACAGCCCTGAACAACAATTTTTTTTTCTTTTGCTCTTGACATTATCTAGTGGGTTTCCAGCTGCAGAGAACTGCAGTCTTTTCTTTGTTTTGGGGAGACAAACGAGGTCATCTAAAGTCATTCTCCTGGTTTTCTTTAACCTATTCTCCAAGGTTTTTCCATAACCTTTGTCCATGAACAAGCTTGCAGTGCTCAAACACTTCAGCAGCCCTTCGTATTTATATCATGATTGATGGCAGACTCTTTAGTTTTGCTGTGGAAATAAGTATTAACATATTTACTAATTTTCTAATACTACCCGTTTTATTCCATTTCCTTGAACATTATCTACCTGTTAAATTCTTTATGATGTACTCTTTATCCCCTCCTTTACTGCCTTTTATCTTACAAGCTTATTTTAGGGTGATACTTTATTCAGACTATAGATTAGTATTTCGGAGTTAAGAGTCATGTAATCTGTTCCCATTTCTGTTGAAAAACTTCATGTGACCTTGGACAACTAATTTTTTCCAACTCTTTTCTTATATTAAAAGAACTATAGTCAGGTTTGTCTTGCAAGGGAGCCTTAATTAGTGGTGGTAATATTCTTTACAATAAAAGGCTCTCTACTGGAGAACTGTGGCATTCTTTTTTCCCTTATCTTTCTTTTATGCTTTCTACCCTCCTTTTCCTTTTCTTGTTTATTCTTAAAATCACTTTTCTACTAGAACTATAACAAGAAAACCCTGCATAATTTAAAATCTGTTAGAGCATTAAATTTGCTTTCCTTATTAATTATGTTGTAAGATGTGCCAAAAATGTGCTTTCTTTGCATTATAAAATTAAATTAATGCATTTACCTAATAATTAACCATTTAAAACTTATTTTTGTATCATCTTTTTCCCTTTGTTTTTTATGCTAGTCCATATACAGAGGATCTCCGGTTTGTACAATGGTTCTATATAACTTTTATTGTTCTTTCTGCTTGCAATTAAATATTTTTTCTACTAATAATAGCATGCAATGGTTTTAAAAATCTTTCATTACCTATATCTATACTTGTCTAAAAAGTAAAATTGCACCATTCGATGATTTTTTTAAATTAAGAAACTTGTTATTTGATTGCAAAAATGCATTAAAAATATAAAACTGATTTTAAATGCATTTCATAATTGTTATCATTCCATGTGTGTGGTAATAATACATGTTTTCTTTCATATATAGATTAAGCTTGTCAACATAAACTCAACAGATATTGCTGATGGCAGGCCTTCTATTGTTCTTGGCTTGGTGTGGACCATAATTTTATATTTTCAGGTACTACATTTTTTGTACTTCAGTGTAGATGCTCAAATAATGGTTCAGAACATCATTTCATATGAACTGGTGTACTTCCAGTCTTTCACCATAGCTAAGTCACTTTATAATTAGCTGAGAATCTGATCCTGAAGAAAGCAGCAGTAGATGGTAGGGGTGCTTCACATTGGGTAAAATTAGATACTTGTCTTTAGAATAGATTGGTCTGGGCCTAGAATGGAGTTCCTTCATCACTGGAACATATTCTTCCACTTTCTCTGAAGAATACAACAGAGCAAAAAAAGAAAAGGATAGAATTGTGTATTCCTGTTACAAGTACCTTCATCAGCCTCAGTGGTGATTGTGCTGTATGTCTAATTCCAGTGCACTTGATGTCAGACAGTAATTATTTTCACACAATACATGTCAACATGCTGATTTCACTGGGAGATGCAGATATTTGCAAGGACAAATTTTAGCTGGGGATGGTGTAGATTGAGAGGGGTTTGAATTTGTAGAAGAGAAATCATTTACATTCTGTTGAAATTAGGTGGGAGGGAAAAATGGTTTTCTAAATCCTGTCCATGTGAGTTAACCAAATGAGTCACTGCCTAACAATTAAAAAGCCAACTGATCTTTTTACTCTTCTTTCTGGAGTTCTTTGGCTTTGGCTTTCTTGTGGTGTAACTTTCATGTCTCAGGGATGCTTTCTCCTAAGCACCAGCCAGTGTGACACCTTAATGGTTCAGATCTCCTTTTCAGAAGAAAAGTTAGCCAGAATGATATTATCATTTTTATTTTCATTTATAGCTCATCGAGATGAACGGAGAAAATTATGCTTCTCGGAGTTTCTGAAACTCTAGTTTTGTGCATCAGTTTTACTTGGGTCATTTTCGAGCTTTTCTTTAGTTGTCACAGGCAGATACATCATTTTGACATGAATGAAAGCAGAAATGCATGAGAGCTGTGGTTCTCATTGTGACAGACTCATTCTGCAAGGTGACAAAACTTTGTTTTCTAAGTAGACAGCACAGGCAATCTTGCAACGTCCTCTGGATATAACTTTTTCCTGTTAAAGAGCCAAATTGTTAGTCAACTTAATGTCCTTAAAAGAGTCAAGTTAATGATTTTCATTTGATGAAAGCCATGATGCGAATAACTATAATATAACCTCGGCAAGCACTGCTAATGCACTTTGCCTGCGGTACATTCACTGTTCCTTCACAATGTACCTCTAAGCAAAACTGCAATTGAATTTGTGCCAAAACAGTACAATGGTAAATGAGGAACTATCCAGATGAGATCATTGAGGTCACTTCCATTCTTTAATTGAAAGAGCCTCCTCTGAAATTAGTGTATTGTTTTATAATTTGAATTCAAGCTAAATGTAAGGCATTGTGTCCTATTTAAACTGTAATTTGTCATAATAGATAACATGACACGCTTGCATAGTGTTTAAGCTGTGGGGTGTCAAGAAAGTGAATGATTGCTAGATATCTTGTACTTCTGAAATTAACACCATCATCTGGGCACATACATTACCATTTTTGAAGCTACTTTAATCTACAGTTAAATAAAACACAGCACGTTAATCATAGGTTCTGCCCAACTTTATTTTGTCAATTGTACTAGAAAATTATTTAAGAAACTGGTGAGAATTAAGAAGATTATCTACCAACAGTCCATTAACATTTTTTCCCCATAGATTGAAGAGCTTACCAGCAACCTCCCACAGCTGCAGTCGTTGTCTAGCAGTGCTTCTTCTGTGGAGAGTGTTGTCAGTTCAGAAACTGCAAGTCCCCCAAGCAAACGGAAGGTGGTAACCAAGGTCCAAGGAAGTGCCAGGAAGGCTTTGTTAAAATGGATACAATACACAGCAGCAAAGTAAGTAACCTACAAATGAACTGAATTTATACCTTAAGTGCCTACTTTTTCTTCAGATTCTAAACTCTCTTGGTCAGGGATTATCCTTTTGCTCTGTATTTATATAGCACTTCCCTGTGATCATATTCTTTTTGACAACTGAGGCTGCTAAATGTTACCACCATACAACAAGCAAGTAATAAATAATGATTTGCATTAATTTTACAAGCAATCATATTTTATAGTTTCTGAATAATGAATGGGTTTATCTTTGACAGAATGAGGAACTGAAAGGGGAATTAGATGTCTGAATGAATGTGTTAGTCCTGCTGCCAAAATACTCAATGTGACAACGCAAGTCCCACACCAACTTAGCATTCCTCAGTGACAGAGCTTGTAGGAGCACTAAATTCTGGCACTTGTTGTTGAAAGGCAGGTGATGAAAAATTACGAATATCCTTCTGCAGTTTTTGTGATACAAGGGACATATTAATACCAAAATTGCCCTGAATTTTCATTCTTTTTAATCCAAGTTATTTTGGAGTTATTTCTTGATATCTTTTGTTAACCTAAGAATCTTCTCCTTTATTTGGTATAATTATCCCATGTTTGCTCTGCTTCCAAAAAGGCATTAAAAAAAAAAAGCATAATTTAGATCAAGGATACAATAGTAGTTTGATAGCTTCCACAGTAAGAAAATAAAAATCAAAGATGTAAAAGAATTAAATGGATTGATTTATTCAAATTAAGGAATCGCTGCTCTTTGAAGAGATCAATTGTGCAAAACATGGAGGGGAAATGGCCAGTTATGGAATGGTGCCTCAGAGAAAAGAAATATAATTGTAATGATAGAGGCTTTCCCCAATTCGCCAATAAACAGGTAGAATACAGTAATTTGTAGTGCAGTACAGTCTAATTTGACATTCTTCCTATTACACTGTTGTCAGTAAAAGACAGGCAACTGAAAGTGGTCAGTTGCAATTTCCAGACATGTAAACAAACAAAATACAAACAAAGAGTTTTGTAAATGAAACTGTCAACGTTAATGGGAAGAGTAGGTGAAATGTGTTGAAAGAAGCCTAGAGGAAGGATAGACCAGCCTAGACTAGCTTCACATTGTAATTTGCAAGGGCTAGCTCATTAAACTCAGTGAAAGTGTTTCACTGATCGCAGTGAGCTTTGAATGAAGCCTTCATTCAGAATTACTGTTGCTGTGAACCTCCCAATGACATGACTACCTTAGTGTCTAAGTGTGTCCTCAAATGAAGTTTGCATGCTCAGACAAGGTGAAAAACAGTCTTGCAGTCTATGGACAGCCATACCTTTCAGAATTACTTTTAAAAGAAGCAGTCAGGAGTGTGATTCAGTTCTGATTACTTTCTCATTGTATAATACTATTTCTTGATAATTTGTGTTCATTTTTTAATGGACACGTAAGTGTCCTGGGTGTGTGAAATTATAGTCTCTCTCATGCTTTTGGTAAGAATATAAAGAAATTTGTGTGTTACATTTTCACCTGAACAGCAGTGATGTCACTGTTCATACTGTTCATGCTTTCATTTTAAAAGATAACAGATTAATGCAGTCTTTTTTTTTTTTTTGGTATGATACTGATGTGTACCTAACTGAACTGCAGTAGTTATAATGGAGGGAGATATGAAGTGGTTTATAGTGAGGGAGAGAATAGTGAACGGAGCTGTGTACATCCACAGACTGCGTGTTGTACAAGAACCTCGAGAACCTTGGTGCACTTCATTTGTTCAAAATACCGTTGGCTTATTGCCACTAACAAGTCCACTGGAGACAAATACAGTACTTATATGACAAAAAAGTCTTGGATCTTCATAAGCAGAAATGAATTTGTGCAGTGGATGGACGGAGCTGTAGTTGACCCGATTAGCATTGAAGGAACAGCAAGTGGTTTAGATTTAATGATGGGTAGCCGCTGGATGGAGCACCTTGTCTCCTCCCCTATTTCATCTAGTCCTGATGTTGTTGCAAGTCACTTTTTTTTTCCCTTTCATATTCTTTAGGCAAGTTGGAATTGAAATCAAAGATTTTGGACAAAGTTGGAGGAGTGGTGTTGCATTTCATTCTGTTATTCATGCTATCCGCCCAGATTTAGTGGACATGGAGAAAGTAAGAGGAAGGTCAAATAGAGAAAATCTGGAAGAAGCCTTCACACTTGCAGAAGCAGAACTAGGAATTCCAAGGCTCCTTGATCCAGAAGGTACCTAATGTGTAGTTGAAAAAATTTTGAATTACTTGCATGGGTTAAATCAGATATGCTAATTCATAGTGTTTAGATACTTAAGCAGCATTTTGCGCCATTCAGCTAAAAATTAATTTACTGTGTTCTATACTTGTCTAGATGTGGATGTTGACAAGCCAGATGAAAAGTCTGTCATGACCTATGTAGCCCAGTTTTTGAAGTACTATCCTGATCCTCATCATACAGTGACTGACATGCAGGAGAATGACGTAAGTTTCTCTTGCATAACTATACGAATCAGTTTATCATGAGGGGGGCTTCGTAAATACATTTTATAGCTTTCTTATAGTTTATTATGTTTCCTCCTGATGAGCAGTTCAAGGGGAAAGAATGCACAATAAGAAAACTGAGAAAGATTGGCAGAGAATAAAGGAGCAAGTGTTGCAGATGTTTACTAGTAGATGGAGAAAATAGAATGGTGATCCTACAGAGATTTTCCTATTTTCAGCAGTAGGAGCCAAAAAGAACACAAACAGTTACTGTAGATAGTAGCAAACCAATGGATCCTAAAGTTCCCTAAGAGGTTTTCAAGCATAACACCAATGAGGTTGCAATAATTTGTTACCTGAAGCAATGCATCACTTCTGTTTCTATCACACTGGCTTTCTGGATAAGAACAAGAATAGTCCAAGAGATGCTTAGGTATAGTCTTTGGGCTTTTAGGCTCTGGAGGCAGTTACAATTTTGGCACAGGTTTCTTTTCTATTGCACGGTGATGTTTGACTATTTGCTCTAAGGAATTGTTTTCAGTCACGGTTTTTTCTTTTTCTTTTTTTTTTTTTTTTTGTGTGTGTGTGTGTGTGTATGCTCTAGTACATCAGCTTTGCACTAGAATGGCTATACTCAGTGATGCCAAGTGATCATGACTCACTTCCTAAACCTGATAATTTGCTTTCTTCATGGCAAACACAGGAAACACTGCTGAGACAATCTGCTCAGCCCCAGCAAGAGAGAAGGAGGAAGCACTTTTTATCTGTGTTTCTTTGCATTCCTGACAGAGCTATAGAAGGGCTTTGAAAGAAGTGAATCTCCTTCCTTATGGCTATGTGTGGCTAAGGCAGCTGTAGCTTTGCTGTCCAATTCCAGTGCCTGAGCACTGGAATTTTTCATTTTCCTTGCTGCAACATTGGTCTGAGGACATACGTTTGCCCATGCCACAGCATCCCACTCAGCAATGGGGCTGCTGAAGCAGAGGGAGTGAGCACTGAAGCTTCATGATGTGGCCTGTGGCAGGCTAAGGCAGTCCCGCCATCTCCATACCATGGCACGCAATGCAGTTTCTGCTGCCAACAGCCTCGACCAGGTCTCCTGCCTGTGCTGGGGTTGGTTTTTGAGGAACAGCCTCACCATCTTCTCCTGAGATTTATGCAGAGACAATGCAGGAGAATGCAGGACTCGGCCACTCCACACTCTGCCTGCCTCTGGCTATACCCACGGAGATGACAGCACATGAGCTGTGAAAGGGAAACTACTGAGTTGTCTCCAGAATTCCTAATGAATTACTAGGAAGTGAAACAAGAAAAATTCATCAGTTTGACATGCTTAGCTCAAGACCACTTCTTCTTCCTAGATATCGCTAAGATATTCCAGTAGCAATCCAGGTGAATTTTGGTAGAACCACTGATCCCCTGCATGTCACACTGCAGAAATTAGTAATTCCCAGACTTTGAGAAGAAAGTAAGAGTTTGAGCTTGCACTAGATTTCTAATGTCATCGTTCTTCATTTCCTTGAGGAAGAACTATCCATCAATGGTGTGAGAAGGAATAATGTCTGGCAGTTTGAGACAAACTCCACTTCTCCAGTGGAGTCTCCAGTCAAGAATAATGATGGGGCCCTCAATTTTTCTGACGCAAATTCTGCTAATCCATATCTGGAGAAATTCTCATCCCTATCAGGCACCTATGTCCACCTCGCTCCCTAGTCCTGCCCACCATAACTTCCAGTTCCTTCACCCCAGGTCATGGTACAAAATTATGACCTCATGGCATGTGACAGGTTGATAGGAAAGAGATCTGGATGGATCCAGGCCAGTAAGCAATGCACAAAAAGTCCAGGACCCCAAGTAGTCACTGGCCCTGAAGCAGTGAAATGCATAGAAAAAACAGCACAATGCTTTCATCCATTTGGGACCAGATAGATACAAGCTCTCAAATGGCTAAGCTTTTGTCACCCGTTGTCTTTTATTGCTATAAACTTTTGTATTTCTGTCATATATCACCAAGAGAAGCTTATTTTGCACTTGGTGCTTTACTTACGACTTTTCAGGGAGAATCTGTCAAGAGATAATAAAATTTCTCATACTCTGAACTTGCATTTTAAGATATTTGATCTGTTCTCAAGAAAATCGTAATGATAGGTTTGGCAGACTATCATAAACAAATTCCAACAAATGCTAGGACCTTAGTTTACACAGTTCTGTAGGGGAGGGGGAAAGAAGCCAGGAGTTAATGCAGTTGATCCTGTTGACTGCAGGATACCTAGGTAAAACAAGATGTCCAGATAAGCCTTGGCAAAATAAGAGTGTCATACATATTATATGATACTCATGGGCAGATTTTAGTGCTGAAAACCCAACAATGCAGTTTAAAAATATACAGACATTAAGTATTGCTTTCCATATTTATACAGTATTTGAAGGGAAAATTGAAAAGTCTCAATCAAATGTTTCATAATAAAATATCCTGGGGAGTTTTTTTTCACTGAGTACTTTCACATCTTTTAGCCCAAATTCTTAATCGCATATGGGTTGGTGAAAATTAGACAAACGATCATTTAAATCACCAGGTTAAGTAAGGCTATCACAACAGCAGATCCAAACTGATACTGTTGCCAGCAGCTCAAGGGAGATTGCCAGCTGGTGAGGACACACTTGGAACACTGTGTCCAGCTCTGGGCTCCTCAGTATAAGAGACCTGAACATATTGGAGAGAGTCTAATGAAGGACCACAAGGCTGATGAAGGGACTGGGGCATGTCTTCTATGAAGAGAGGCTGAGAGAGCTGGGGCTGTTCAACTTGGGGAAGAGGAGGCTCAGGGGGTCTTATCAATGTGTATAAATACCTGAAGGGAGGGTGCAAAGAGGACAGAGCCAGGCTCTTCTCAGTGGTGCCCAGTGACAGGACCAGAGGCAATGGGCACGAACTGAAACACAGGAGGTTCCCTCTGAACTTCAGGAAACGCTTTTTCACTGTGAGAGTGACTGAGCACTGGGACAAGTTGCCCAGAGAGGTTGTGGAGTCTCCATCCTTGGAGATATACAAAAGCCACCTGGACATGGTCCTGGGCAGCTGGCTGTAGGTGGCCCTGCGTGAGAAGGGCAGTTGGACCAGATGACCTCCAGACGTCCCTTCCAACCTCTGTGATTCTGTGATTCTGCAATTCTGTGATATTATTTAAGAGCACAGTTGATATATTTAAGACTTCTTTTTAATGAAACAGTAACAGTAGAGGTCTTCTTGTAATGCAAGGGGAATGCTCTTTTCTAAATAGCATTATACAAGAATGGAGATTTAAATTCCTTTAAAAAAAATGGAAAAGTGGATTCTGTTTATAAGAGCAAGAACTATTTTCTTTAGTACTTAAGAAAACATTCATGAACTTATCACTTTGCAAATTTAGGGGAAATCTTTGTTGGTACAAGTGACTGCTTGGAATCATAGTATGGCAACTGACTTTCTTGACCACACAAGCCATTTACATACCTTTTTTTAACCCCTTTCTGCACCCATGGTTATTCTGGTATTCGCCTTGCTAAATTAGTTGACTGGAAAAAATGCAAAAGAGAGAGCATTTCTTTTCTCAGTGCACAGAGTTGGCAGTGAATCAGATACAAGATATTTGTGTGACTTTATAATCCATTTACATTGAAAACTCATTTGCTCTTTTTCAAGAAGTGTTGTCCACAGGTTCTGTTCTAGGTATACAAACATATGCAAGATCAGACCAAACATGTAAGATCCGTTCATTTTAAGATAGTCTTTTGTGTTTTGTGGAAACCATGTAAGTGAATTGGATGCCCTTGTGATCACCGTATCTAACAGTGCAAAGTAGAACAGTATCTATTGCCTCTTTCTTCCCTCTTACAGACCTGGAGTATCCATGTCCATCATAAAGCTTTCCATAGGAATTTTGCATTATTTGGTTAGTTTACTTATTAAGGACAGGATTTATCCATCTTTAAGAATCTAAACGCAAGATACTTACACTCCACCTGTAATCAGCGAGATAGACACTTCTGCAGATGGCATCTTTCTTAAGATAGTGCCCTAAATAAACTGTCTTCTGGAATTTCGTGTTGCATAGCATTTCAACAGAGTTAAAACTGACTCAGATGAATCCTTCCCTTAGGTAATGATAGATAAAATGTTGTTGGTAGCTGATTAAGAAGAAATCTAGGCATGCTTTTTATTTTTGTGACCACTATAATTCCCCTATTCCTAGCCTTTCTCTCTTCCCCCTGAAGTCTAGTATAAGGTAATATGTATCACAGAATGGTAGAATCCAGGTACCTGGGAGAAATAACTTTGCAAGAGTCTTATCCCTTAAACTCCTGGAGTACTCTTAATTTCTTGTTTTCCAAAACTAAGCACTGACTTGTGTTAAGTGCCTGCTGTAGAATGAGATGAGTTGGGCAGTCGGTGCTAGATGCAACTGTTTTTTTTCTATTTGTCAAAAGGAACTGAAAGACTGACTATCTATCTCAGTTGCAGATGGCTACATTTAGTTAGAAGAATCTTACTTCAGAGTGGAGTGTGTCTGGGTGGTTTCTGATGGGGGGAGGATTTCTACCCTCTCCCCCTGCCCTCCAGCCAACTCAGCTGCCACTGTGTTTCCTCAAGATGTGTTGTCCACACAAATTCCTCTTCATCTTCCCTCCTGATTTAATGCTCAGTTTATAAGGAATTTGCATTGGAAGAAGTGGAGTAAAGATTGAAGCTTATCCCTTATTTGTGGTTCAGAGGGAACAGCTATTTGCATGGGCATTTCCAGAATTAAAAGGGATGTAATATCTCATGCATGGACCAGCTATGCACATATGTGAACTCGTGTAGTCAACACATCTCAAAGAATCACAGTTACTCTAAGGTAAGTAACTATTTTTCCAGATAAAATAAATCACGTACTGACTAGTAATCTGGAAATCAGATCTAATATGAAAACTACTTCACTAGGTGTGATACAGACACATGAACTTGATAATATTTTAAGTACATCTCGTATTCTTACACATGTGGCTCTTTTATTGTTCTCTGTGGACTTTCTGCTTCCTTTGCTTTATTTTGTTTGCATCTTTTTTTTTCCCCTCCTTCTTCTTGTTTTCCCATTTGTTCCATATTGCTAGGAACTTCAAGCAATCCCAACTTTTGTCATTTCTTTTATGAAATTTAAGGTAAGGGTAATATGCTCCAGAATAATTGCTTAAGTTGGACCTTTCATGCTTGTTATCTGTTTTTATCCTGCACTTATTTTACTTCAGATTTTGGGTGGGTTTATGTACATTGGTTTGCTAGCCTTACGTTAATCTTTCCAAAAAACCAAATAGGTGAACATAATGAGTCTAAGTCTACTTTCTTACATAAGCTGATCCTAACAGCCTAATGCTTAATCTTGCAAATAATTTCACGGAAATATTATAGAAAAGCAAGTCAACTTTCCTATAATAAATCTCAGACTATGCTTTTGGTTTTCTAAAGTATAGATATAACCATGAAAAAATAGATTATGGATCGATGTTTCTACTCATCTAAACTCATTTTAGATGGATATTTTTGTATGTCTTTAAGTTTATAGAGTAGATACTAGATTGTATATATGATTGTGTTAGTGATGTATGTGGACTGTGGGTTGGAAGGAGAGAGCATTCATGTGTAATTGCATGATATGCACTGCTTCTTTTCACATAAATTATTATGTTTTTAAAAATACATTTTTTTAATCATCTTGGACATTTAGATGCTTATAATTTTCTAGTACTAACTGAGAGAAGTTCAGAAATCTAACATGGAGTATTTGAAATGAACAATCAGATGTGAAACTGGAAGACTGCAGAAGTGAATATATTATGAAAAAAATAACAGGTGTCACTGCAATCAGACAACAGTGTTTATAGTTTGACCTGATTCAGTTAACTACCTTGGTTCCACACCCATTTTTTGTGTGTGTTTTTTTTTGTTTTTAATATATAAGCAATAGGTTATTTTCAGGTAAGTATGATCAAGGGTTTATCTCGTATTATGTATATCTAACTAGTGATATGTGTTAAAGCGAAGATTAATACTGATAGCAGAATTATTCCCACCTTCTCAGTCGATTCAAGTAAGTTTGGGCAGCTTTAATGGGACATTGTTGTACATTCTTAGCATTACACAGCCCCAGTGCATTGCTGCTTAAACTAGTGAAGATTTGAAGTGGTAAAAGCTCTGTCAATTTCTTTATCTTGGTATAAATTTAACTACAGTGGAAGCACACTTCAAAGTATTTCTGATGTAAAGCTTTTATCTTCCTGTGCTCTGATGAGCAAGTAATTCAGAAGATAATCCTGTCACCTCCAACATCTTTATGCCAGCAGAGTTCCTCAATATAAGAGGAATTTTCCTGAGCAGCAGCTGCAAAAATAACTTTCTGAGCTCTTCCAGTGATTTACTGTCTACTTTTACATATAGGCATTAATAGCTCATCCCAGAAGATGATGCTTGGCTCAGCATTCACCATGCATCTGTGATACTGTTGTCAGTGAACATTTTTCAGTAACATATATACAGATATACATCCAGTAACACATATATATATAAGCCAGAGGTTTCAAAAAGAATAGCATAATTAATTTAATTTGTGTATAAACATTTTTAAAGTGACTTGATTTTCTCAGCACATAGGCAATACAACAGTTCAACATACCTGAAAAGCAGGTGACTTATTTTTTTTTAGATTTGAAAGTTCACATTTGAAAATTCTATCCTGGCTGTGCCTGAGAATTTGAAGGTTCACCTGGTTTATAATTACATATTAGAGAACACAACAAAGTACTCCTTTTCCAGTCCATAATTAAATTTCTCATGAAACACAGATGTGTATTTTTAGCTCTTCGAACACCAGAATATTCTGTATTTTATGTAATTCTCAAATTAACTCTGGCATATCCGTTAATAAAATAATGTTTTAACCCTGAGTCTGGGCTGAAAACTTTCTTTGTAAATTTAAATTGTACCCCCATATCATATTGGAACTCACAAACACTTTTCTCTAATTACCCTCTTTGATGTTCTTTAGCAGTTAAGTGCTCCAGTTCTGTTCATCTCTGCAAATCAGTGAATATTCATAGAATGGTGTCAGGATAAATTAATACTTTAAAATGCTGTTTGGAAGTAGCATGCAGAATAAGTCACAGTAGCTTAGATAAACTGAAATAAATGTGATCAGAGATCAATGATCCTCATCCTGGGGAAAGCACAAATAGTTATAATTGTCCTAGGTAGCTTTGATGGTTTATGTTCTGATCTGTATGTTACTTCAGATGTACAGGCTTTAGAAAATAGTTTACATGTCTGTAACAATATCCTTTTGATACTTTTTTACTAAGAGTAAGAACCACTAGGCACTAATGAAAGTCTTGTTTTAAAATTAAAATCTTGTTTTAAGAATGATAGCTCATTCAACCTGATGTTGGTGACAGGTGCCTTGGTGTCTAAGAAAGTGAATCTTTTATGTCAGTTACCCAAACTGAGACTTTAAAATGTTTTTGTATCAACCAAGGACCATTGAACCAAGTTTGCAGGTGATAAGTGATGCACTGAACTGGAAACCTGTGAAAATATATGAATAAATAAATAAAATGCTTATCATGCATTGTTGCTCAGTGTCTTTAATGGCATTCAGTTAGGTAGTTACTGCAACACCTACAAATTCTGCAATTAAAAAAAGGTAAACAAAATATTGTCGAACTAAATAGTAAAAAAAAAAAAAAAAATCACAGAAAACTCAATGCCACCAGTTAACTTTATTTTTTCACTTAATGTCAGAGAAATGGTATGTGATTTAAGAGAGGCACGGCTGTTTGTGTTCTTTACCTTCAGGTACCATAGAGGTGTTCTTGATCCTAGTGATATTCTATTTCAAAAAGATTTGGTCAGACCAGGTTTTAGCCATTATTAAATTTTTAAGCTATGTTGACTGGAATCTTGCAAAATACCTATTTTGCTCACATTGCTGTATGAACAGTTGCAGCCACACAGATGCTCTTACAAAGATTTACCTTAAGGAGGTGCTCCTCAGCAGTAAGAATGTGAGCCATAGAAGAATAAAAGCCAGTGTTTTACAAAACTGAATTTATAGTGTGAACTAGAGGTAATATACGCAACATTGTGACACACTTATTCTCTTCCTGACTTCAAGAATATCTTAAAGTTTCAGTTAGTAGGATTGTTATAGGACTTTCAATCCGTTAAGATGCATAGTTTAGTATTGCCTTTATGTAGCTGACAGCTAAATACTAATAGAGATTTCAACAATCTCACTAAAGTTATAACTTCTAATGAATGGAGTGCATTTAATACCAAAATTCTTTTTTTGATAGCTGAATGAGTAAAGAATTCTCTCTTCTTATATTCTTCTCCTCATAGGGGAGTAGTCCTGGCTTTGCTGGTTTTCTCAAAGAATCTTGATGTTATTTTTCCACACACAGAGCCAACTATCAGACCAGAAGAGTAGGAATTTTATTCTCCTTCTCTATATTTAAATTGTTTGAGAATTTGGAAGTACTGGGAGTTTTGGCTTCTTGGGACACTATGTGCAGTCAAGGAAATCCCAGCATTACAAATAGCTGGAGCAAGGAAGTGTCACATGTGTCCTGTACTGTTTCTCAGGTACAAGCTTTTGGCGAGTGTCAGAAGACAGGAGCATGAGCTATAGTGAACTTTGTTCCAGTACAGCTGCTCTAATAACCTTGCTGCAACTACCCAGCTGAGAATTTACGTAGCGAGTTAACAGTTGTAATACCTGTGATATTTGCATAATCTGTTGTGCAAATTCTGTCCAATCAACCACTCCTGTTTTGAGTAGAGGATCAGTTAAGAGAATTGGTAGAAAAACATCAAAGGAGGTTTTCTTTCCTGTCTGAGGATGTTGTCCTTTCCTCAGCTGAAATGAAGCAATAGGTCAACATTTTTAAAATTAGTAAGAGAAGTTATATTTTACATATTTAAGGCAGCTTTCAAAGAAAGGAACCATAATTGGCTTCTTTCCCAAGTTAGGATCTTTTCTTATAAGAAAGTACTTTGTTTCTTAAGTACAGTCAGTGGCTATTCTTTTTTATCACATGGTCCAGTTTTTCTTCTCTTATGTAATGCTTGAAACTTAATTACTCATTTTAGGTGATTAATTCATTTGATGTGGTGTTTCATTTGTTCGCATTATGTAATAGATCTGTTTCTGACAAATTTTACAGTAATATGGTTTCTTTGGTTTCAAAGAGTAGCTTCTGATTAACAGCCAGCTCATATGGTTCATTGGTTGGAAATCCAAGACAGACATTTTGTATCCTACTTGATTAGCCTGCTTACACAGTGCACCAAAAAAGTTTCTGTTGTCTGCTAACCTTCTTATATAACATGCTTACAGACCTGAGATTTCCTGTTAGTATTTTTCTATTCACTGCCAGGTCACTGAATTCTGCAGAGAACTTTGCAGCCCTGCAAAGCAACAGTGCCATGACAGACTGAAGTGTTAAAGCAGAATTGTAAAACAGATATGCTGTTCTTCAAAGCCATAAAATGGCATGGAAGGAAAAGAAACTGAATACAGTTTTCTTTTCATTTTCCTTGTTAAAACATTCTCTATCAAAATATTTTGCCAACTTCTGAACTTGGAGCTTGATGTCAAGGATTGCCCTGAAGTCACTCAGAAAATAACTTGTTTTTTCAGCAATAACAGACCAGATAATAAAATGGTGGTAAAAGATGATAAAATCCTCTCCTGTCTCAGCTCAATTAACTTTTACTGAAAAATGACTCTGCAAATATGTGGAAGACTAAAATTAGCTGTTGCGGTATATTTAAAGGACTTTGTGTTAGTTTAACATCAGATGAGAACTGCAAGTAATATCTCTGACACTGCAATGTCCCAAATTGTCATGATTTCACCGCTGTAAGACTCATGTCTAGATGCTGAGTTCTCATCTTAACACTCAGGAAGTGCTTTTCAGTTAGACTGTATGAAGATAAGTCATGAGAGAATTGGGCCCAGATGTTCCATTGGCTGTCACTACAACTAGTGACCTTGACTTGCTAGAGAGATGTTAATTTCTGGGCTATATCTGACAACTTTACTAATAGGCTGCAATGTTTTTTGTGTGTGTGGTTGTACTAAATCATAGAAGGAAGACAGACTGATGCTGAGAGACCTAAAGGTGTGGGCAGAACAATTTGAAAGAGACTTAGCCCGAGCACAGGTGGCAGAAACAAGTTTACAGGAGAAATACCAGGTAAGCAGTAGGGAATATTTTATATGATAAGACAGTATTGTCATCATTATGTGTAATGTACTGCAGTATTTTATGCAATCTGTATATATGCAAGTCAATTTACTGTAGTTTAAAGAAATAAGGACACAAACTGTCTTGGCTTTTATTGGTGGAGGAATTATAATGTCAGCTCCAGCTTTGCTACGTAGGACAGTGCACAGATGGTTTGCCTAACACAGAGCTTTTTCTAGCAGTGTGAAGAAGGACTGTCCTAGTTAGAAGTGAGCATGTGTCTGTACAGTCCTTCCAGATCCTGCGTGATATAGCTCAGATGGGAGGTATGACTGAAGGCCGGTTGAGGTGACGGGTGGAGAGGACAGGGCTTAGAACTTCATTTTTACCCCTCTCTCAAAGGTTAATGTCTAAATCAGCAATATAAATTTTGACCTAAATTTTCTCCCGAAGCTCAGCTGTTCTCTAAAAGCAGCCACTGTCTGTCACAAGTAGCATTTAATCCATTTGCTAGTTATCTGATCAATTATTATTTCCTTTCACATAGGGTTCAGGCATCTGATAACTAAAGGGCCATAAAAAAGTCCTGCCTGTATTTCCCTGGAGGGTTCTACAGTCTATTAAAACCTTTAATAAAATGCATTTCAGTGTAAATATACAAGTTTACTGCTACTCCTCTTTGGGAAGGATTAGGATTTCTATCAGCACAAAATTGTCATAGGCTGTAGTACTCCATGAATGTTGAAGAATTTAATTCTTTGACTCTCTGCTACATTGATTTGATTTTCTCTTTGTGCAGTCTTTTAAGCATTTCAGAGTACAATATGAGGTAAAAAGGAAACAGATTGAACTTGTAACCCAGTCATTAAGGAAAGATGGTAAATTATCACTTGATCAAGCTATGGTGAAGCAAGCGTGGGACAGAGTTTCTTCCAGGGTAAGTTGAAAATTATTATGCTAATATATTTTTTATTAAATGAAGCATGAGAATTTAAAATCATTAAGACACCTGTTTGCTATTGATTTTATTAGGCATTAGGAACCTAAAAATGGACCAGGTTTCTAGCACTGTTAATTTATTTTGCATTTGTTTTGGGAACATTTACTGCACTATCATCTTTAATATTGCTCAAAGACAGAATATGAACTTTAAGAAAAAGACTATACTTTGAGGTTTCCCTTTATTTGAAAGTATGTTAACAGTGCTTAGCCAAGTTCAAAACATCATTGATAAAAAGCAAAGTATGCACAATGCCCCTTCAAAATGCAATGTTTTAATGTAAATTGCTAGTTATCTGGGAAATTTTAATATAACACTTTTTAATACAACTAAAAAAAATAATCTGTGTAATACTGAATACTTTATCAATAAATGAAGCTGTAATGCTATTTTTGACCTGGCTGCAATAATAATAAATTAATATTAGTATTTGTGATAGTAATTTTGTAATAATTGAATGAAAAATGCCAAGCGACTTATATTGTTTGTCCCAAATAAGAAGGTTTTAAATCATCATTACTCAGTTTATATTCATGGATTTTATTTATGTCATGTATTTAACAGAGGATCTGCTTAAAAATATTCTGGAGGTTTGACATAATTTTCATTATTTTTTCACTCCCGTAACTGGGATTGGCAATAAGACACAGTATTTTACTGCTGTATTCTTGACTCCACAGTCCTTTGAGACTCATTTGCACTTTACACATGGAAAATATGTTCAAAATGAGATAAAAAGATTTTATTCAAGAGCATGAAATAAATAACATTGGGTGGAAGAAGGTCTCACATCCCTTTCTGTGCCTATTAACTGATGAAATTCCAGATCTTTAGCTTGTCAGTTTTTGCAGTTTAAATGTGGTCAGTTTTGTAACTCAGTTGCCATTCTGGAAGGGAAATGTATGAACCAATGAATCCTTAGAGAGATTTTGTTGCCTGTGAGAATGCTATAATTTCAGAACTAATGTGAAGTTATATACCTAGGTTTATGTCTCAAACATACTCTATTATATGGGGTTTTGGTATTACAGTATAAAGTCTGATTTTTCTCAAGATACATGTTTGTATAATTAAGCAAGCAAGGAAGTTCAATCCTCTTACTTTTATTTCCTAGCTACTTGATTGGCACATACACCTTGATAAATCTCTTCCTGCACCTTTGGGTACCATAGGTGCTTGGCTCTATAGAGCAGAGGCTGCTCTGAGGGAAGAAGTAACTATTCACCAAGCTCATGAGGAAACAGCAAATACAATACACCGGAAGCTTGAACAACATAAGGTAGATCTACATGCATTCATTCTGTGCATTATATGTCATTGTTTCCAAAGCTGTAAATGATCCCTACTATACAAAGAAAGATTATTATTTATAGTTTCTGTGGGGAGTGTCATCCTGATGGTAGCTAAAGCTGTCTTCTAGTGATGACTTGAACTGTGATACCTGTGTATCTTACAAGCAATATTAAAAATTGCTTTTGAATGTTCCTGCTTCTTCTATCTGAAAGATATCAGGTATCAATATTTTAAATGTTCCCCTATTCTGGGATTTCTGTTGAGTAAAAATTCCATACAGAGCTCACAAGCTGGGTACATTGGTCAACCAATATGAACTTATTAGGTGAAATAGGAAAGAGAGAGCAAACGTACTAAGTGTGCTGATAGTCAGTGCAGGTGATATGCACTGGGAAATAAAATCAAGTGAATTTTCATAGTGTTGTGATGACAAATAGCATAAGAATTCCCCTCTGCTGTGGTAAACAGGAAACTTTTCCAGATGAATTTAAATAACTTTACCATTATTCTTTGCTGAGTCCAAGTTCTCATTTAAAATCAAAACTGTGAGGTTTGTCTGAATTTATGTAATATATATGAGAAACATACAGACAGAAATTGTTGGTGAGATGATAAAAGAAACTGAATCAGTAAATATGATGGAGAAAGGAAAAAGATAGTGTAGAGAAAGGCTGCACTTGCAGCAGTAAGTCTGTATAGGTTTATATTGCTTTTTTTCCTCCATCGCTACTATTTTAAAACTTGATTGTAGTTTTGTTATTTTTTGTGTTTAAGATATGTGTGGCTTTTTTATTAAAAATAACGCCATATAATGAAAAGCTGAGAATTTTCATGGTGATCTTGGAACAGCTGTGACAGACAATGGTAGTTTATCTGGAAGATCAGTTGGGTCTTCTGATTACTCTTTATTAGAACAGTGGCAGCTCTTCTAACTTAAGTGGTGGCTAATAACATTTAACCAAAACGATATTAAAATCTATGAGGAAGATGCTGTTTTCTTTAAAGGTCTAGTCTCTTGTAATGCTAAATTTCATTAGCTTTCTTGTTAACATCAAATGTTTCAGGATTCCTAAGATTTGACATTTGTTTAAAAAAAAGCAAGTCAAACACTTTTTTGTTCTTATAACGTGAACACTATAGACCTCCTTTTGATACATTCATAAGAAACACAAAAGAGTTTGTCCTAAACTGTGTTTTCTTTGCATCAGAAATGCCATGGTGAGCGATTTCTACACCAACAAATAAACTTTGATTTAGGTTAGTCCGTGCCAGGGGAGTTTTCCCATGGGAGTGGGATGGAGAAAGCTTCAAGAGAAGCATGTGTAATTTATATCTGTTCCTGGAGTTTATTTTGTCACTCAGATTTGCATTGATGAATCTTAATGTGCTATTGTATAGTACCAGAAATGCATTAGTGTATTTTTTTCAGTCCTTGTTTCCTAGGAAGTTGTTGGGGTTTGTTTGTTATGGGTTTGTTCAGATAACATCATCATTTTCTCTATATCTTTGTCTCATCTGACAATGGGTTATTTTAGTGAACTTTACAGCTTATGGCCATTTTGAAGCTAATATAAATGTACCAGCTTGTTTGGACAAACCTTCATGGAATCAGGCTAGCACTTTAAGTTTATTTTAGTTAATATTGCCACCAAGATCCAGAAATTAAGAACAACGTACTTGTTGATGGTCATTTTGCAGAGCAGGATTGCACCTCATGAGAACACTATATAAAAGTTTTCATAGGCTTCCAGTTGATGTCAGTTGAAACTACTGGGGTTTATTTTGACTTACCAATGAATGTTAGGGGCATCCCTTTTTGTCTGGCAAGGTCTCAAACGCAGCTAGCTGAGATACTTGTTCTAAGTCTTTCCTTTATGTGAGAGTATGTTAGTCACAGGATAGCTTCACTGAGGTTTTCACCATGGTAAAATCAGTGCATCACTTGCATCTGAGAAAGCCTAGTTTGTTTCTCTTCACAACAAGGTGTTGGCTGAAGTGGAAAACAATGAAAATATAGGCAGGTTGATGGGGATGGTGGGAACATTTGGTGAGATGAGCCAGTGAATTACCGTTAATTTCTGTTGTGCAAACACTGGGTGTTGACTGGGGAGGAATCCTTCCTCAGCACATAGGAATAAATAAACATCCATGATCAATACACAAGCCTGCATTTTGTTCCCTCAGGTGAGAAAGGGGGACCTTTGTAAGGTTTCCTTTGCTAATAGGCTTCTGAGCACTACGTGCCAGAAGCTGTCTCTATGCAGTAAAATACCCACTGTTCTGTGTCCTCTCAGCTGCCAGGGACTTGACGTGTTATTGTTACGTTATCTCTTCAAAGACTACTGTCAGTCATTCATTTTAATATGTAATCTCCAGGAAGCCTTTGAAGCAGTGTTGCTTAGTTACAGTTGAAATGTGCTCTGCTGTAAGGTTTTTGCCGGTACAATTCTTATCACAGGAATACAGGTCAGGTACCATATTTTGCATTCGTTCATGTAAAATAGAGAGAGCGATCCTGAAATCTTTTGATGGTGAGAGAGTGAAAAGTTCACTAAATACTAAATATGTACTTACATAAGGAGCTATGGATCTTCTGCCTATATATAGCAGAATAGAATAGTTACTGAAAATTTGAATCTATACATAATAAAGGTTAGTATCTGTTATAAAGACGTAAAGAGTAAATTTAGCAAGATTATGCTGTTGTGATGTTAAAGAGTATTTGCAGACTGCATTTCAGGGATTATTTAATACAGTTAAGAGTTCTTGTTTTGTTAAACCTTTGCAGTGTATTGTCTGTTTTAAAATCTTACATAATTGTTAGTCACAGCTTTAGCAGAGCATCTTATAAGGGGGTTCCCTGTGTAAATGTTCAAGTTGATGTAAATGCTTTTGTGATATGCTTAACCTTGCATGCAAATGTGAGAGCATGATCAAATAGTTAACTACATTGAGTCATCAGCGCAGGCTTAAAATTGTGCTTATTAGTTAGATAGCCTACTGTGAGCCTTGTCTCTCTCTCTCTCCCCCTCTCTCTCCCCCCCTCCTCCCTCCACTCTCTCAATCTCTCTCCCTTTCTTAAAATCAAATCAGGATCTGCTTAAAAACATAGATGGTCACAAAAAGGCATTCCATGAGATCCACGGGGCCAGGTCTGTTAACGGAGTGCCTGTTCCACCTGACCAATTAGAGGATATGGCAGAGAGGTAAGGCTTTCAATCTGAAATAAAACCCCTCTGTGAATGAAAGGGAACCTGTTTGCTTTTTAATCTGTTCATGTAGAAATCACTGTCTAGTTATGTTTCTCAGTGGCAAGCATGAAAAAATTGGAAGGAAAAACCTCCTAGAATATGCATAAAAATACCAAAAAGCATGATGCTTTAAAGATTGATAAGAATCAAAATAAGCTATGGGTTTGGGAAGGGAATACTTTTTTACATTGATTCTGTTATTACTTGTCCCTGAAAGAAATCTTATATAATAACAGCCAAGATGCATGTGGAAAAAGAAAAGAAAAATGACTTTGCAAAACTTAGTAACAGATGTAAACTGATGATTTCTATGAGTAAACAGAAATTTAATTAATTTGCTATTCAAGAGCAGTCATCAGAATTATCATCTTGCATAATTAAATGTTTGTAGACTCTGAATTAGGTGAAAGGTTAGAAAAATATCTGAAATGTAACTAAAGCTTTCAGTTTCTCCTGCAAAAATGAATATTGCTGTATTTTGCTACAGTGTGATTCATTTTATAGGTTTAATTTTGTTGTCTCTTCATCTGAGCTCCATCTGTTGAAGATGGAGTTTCTGGAACTGAAGTACCGTCTACTGTCACTCTTAGTCCTTGCAGAATCAAAGTTAAAATCATGGATTATCAAATATGGAAGGCGAGAGTCGGTGGAACTACTTCTTCAAAATTATATTGTAAGTTGGGGTTGTTGTCTTCTTTGTATAATTATTTTTGAAACAGTCATATTTAAGATTTCTAGAAATGAATAAAAGAACAGAAACAGAAATTAGCTTTGCCAGTCATCAACTTTATGACTGCATTCTTATGGAATATGTTTTCAGAGGTGAATCTGTCTTCCCCATGGAGGAACTTTAGTCAAAAGGCTAAAAATAAAAATTATTCTCTTTGCAGCATCTCTTCAAAACCAGAAATAACGTCCCAGCTGCTAACTGTCTGACCATCAACTTACCAAGCATATCTGGAGGTTCCAAATCCTAGATTTTTACATACCTTAGATAGCAGTTCTGAAGAACTTAATTTCATCTTCTTTTACAACTGCATAGGTGCACTTTATAGTGACTATACACAGATTAAGTGCAGAGATAGAGGATGGTTTTGGCATGCAGTACCCCACAGTAGTTTTTTTTTAAAGTCTTCCAAATGAAGAAAAAAAAAAAAAAGAAGCTATGCTGCCTCTGTGTACTTGCTCAACATACTATACTGATAGGGGAGTCATTTTATTCTTTTAAAGAATGGTTTTTCTTCTGCTCAGCATTAGCATATTAAACCCATTACTTTATTTCTGTTTGGGAAAGAGACTGATCCAGCTCTGCATCATCCATATATCATGTTAAGAAACAGAGGCTATTGACTTATAAATGCTTGTTGATATGTTCCCTTTCACTCTTATGCTGCTGTATCTTGTTAAATCCACACTTGCAGTGCCAAGTGGCTGGTATTAGAATGGTATCACTGCTGCACTTCTACATTAGGGTGTGAGGGATTCTTTCAAAAGCAGAGCTATGATAAATACTTTTTTTATCCCTTCTATCTAACCCATACAAGGAAAATTACACAGGAAAATTCAGTTTGGAAAGAATTCATACAGTTATAGAGCCATTCAGAGCCAGGACATTGTGTGGAGAAAGTTATTGATGCCTTTGGAAGAAAACTTCAAACTCGATAAAGTTCCTCTACAACGTGAGAATTGAAGACCTGTTCACACTTTTCCCTTTCTATGTTTAAACTTTAGCAGTTAGGGACACATAAAAATTCAGGAGTTAAGCCTTGTTTTAGAGAAGCTTTGCAAAATTCAGATGGCTATTTAAAGTAACATAGTTTGCTAGAGTGTTGTGCAATAGCTAGGAGTTATAGTCCATTTGTATGCTCTCTAAGACTGTCACAAAAACTACTACAAGGTGACAAGGCAAATAATGAGGAAGTGGATAGCTTGACTTTTGGATTATTATTTTATACGCTTTCTTATTTTTTGATTTAAAATAACATTAAGTGGTGAATTTGTATGTTATTTTGTAATTGCCTCAATTATTCTTGTGCTTCAGACCACTAATGCTTCGATGGTCATTAGGGGAAAGAAAATGCTTCCTTGCATCATTTATGAAACTGCATCACATCAAAATGAGGAAATTGGGACAAGAAGATAAATAGAGCCCAGTTTCATTCCTGATGGCCTTGACTTCTGGCTCCTTCCAGGTGTCCAGTGATGGAAAGAGACTTTATTTGCTTTGGCTTACCTAGGAGCAATTTTCTAGGACCGAGAGCCAAGTGTTACTCTTCCAGTAAATTAGGAGTCTTACGTAGGAAAGCTGTAGTCAGTACCGTATAGTCATTGACTATATTAGTAGGAGATAAAAATGTAAGTTTGTTTGTCTGCCAAAGCAGACTGAGCAATGTCAGCATTCTAGGAACATGCGTAGTTAGGATCTGGATAGAACATATGCCTGGAGAATATTTATGTACTGCACTGTAGCTTAAAAATGAAAGTGGTGTTTGTTAGTTTATCCTGTCTTCTTTCACCTCTCTGCCATATGCCAGAAGTAGAGGTCAGCACAAATTATACGCCATCAGTCTGAAGAATATACTGTACCAAAGCCTCAGCTGCAATGGAGATACTGGGTACAGTTATCCATGGATTTTAAACCACGGAACTGTGTTTAGGCATTGCTGTATTAGCACTATTTTAGCACTGTATACTATATGTATTTGGGAAAAGCTACTATTTTCTTTAAGGGATCTTGTCAGATGGGAGAAAGTACTAATCAGTAAAATGTCTATATTTAATTTTTTAAAATATTTCCAATTGCCTTTGAGATCAATATTATATAAGTCATTTGATAGAGTCTTTTACTTTCTCATATGAAGTCCTGCAGTTTTTGGTTCAGGGTAAAATGTCTGTGTGTATGGGTTTGGCAAAAGTGAAAGTCAGGTGTTTGTCACATAATTCATGGTAAAGCATGTGGTTCTTTATACATGCCAGATTTTTTTTTTTTAACAGTAGAGCAGAGAAAAATTCTGATTGTCCTTGACTTCTAGTTTCCTTGATTATAAAAACATTTCTAAATTACATACTAGATAACTGTGGTGATTTGACATAGCAATTGTAAAAGGTTTTAAAATAGAAGATTTTTAGATATATACTGGTGGGCAGATTAATTTTTAAAACTGTTTTTCATGTTACATAATGTGGGTTGATGAATACTCAAAATCGAATTCTCCTCTTCAAAGTACATTGAACTTTGACCTCATTTGAATCTTGGTTTTACCAAAATTGCACTAGTACACATAGAATTTTGTCTATTCTGACATTCCAAAGCTTGTGTAGACATATGCAATACATACTTGCCTTCATTTTGTAGATCTGTAACTGAAGAGGCATGGAAGGTAGTATAAGTTACAAAACCATTTGAAAACTCTAGATAAGTACATTAGGTAAGGCAATATAAAAGCTCTGTAAAAAAAGCAGGTTTTTCTCCCTTTTTTAACAGTGGTAATGCAAGATATAATATGCTTGCATAAAACAGAGATATAATTACATATCACACTTAAAGGAAGTAACATTTCTGAAAGACATATAAAAAAAAAATCAGTGTCATTTGCCATAAGGAATAAAGAGGCATAAATTATAAAGAGCCATAACTTTGTGACCAAAATATTTCCAGATAAATTATTCATCGTGCTATAACACATTACACAGCTAAAACATCACTCACAAAGAAAAAGCGCTGTGTCACACTTTGGAAAAACAGAATCTCTTTGTGCAGTGTTTCCTTCATCTTATTTTTACCAATTAGAAAGGAGGTAAAGGAAGACTGAAGTGTAAGTCAAATGTTTTTCATCTCTTAAAGTGAAACCTGCCTTTCTGCAAAGTCTTAATACAAGAGCAATTTTTAAAGTTTAACTGGATTTGATTTTTCTGGTGACCTATATGGATGAAATTTTCTCTTTTATTAAAATTATTCCAGTTAGAGTTCAGTGTAAAACAGTTCCCATCAAATAACTTTTAAATTAATTACTCAGTTTCTTCACATTCAAAGTATCATATGCTAGTGAGTTTCAGCAAGTCAGCAACTAGCAGAATAAGAACATATTAAATAATCTTTTCATATACAAAGTAAATAAACTGTATTTGTAAAGGCAGACTCTGCTGTACCATTAATTTGAAAAGGTGAAATTTAAATAATATTTTATAATGATGATAATTTAAATATTATTTTATAGTGACAAAAAAATGAATGGAGGAATAATGGAAGTTAAAAATTGTCATCACTGTCCTGATGTAATTTCAGGGAAATTATTCTTAAAATCTACTTTTATTTTGTCTGTTGTAATCTTTTTTTTTCTTTTCAGTCTGTTATTGAAAATAGTAAGTTCTTTGAGCAGTATGACGTTACTTACCAGATCTTGAAAAGAGCAGCTGAAATGTATGCCAAAGCAAATGGTTCAGGTAAATGTCTATGTTTCTTTCATCATGGGGACACCATTTTAATCTCCTTAGACATAAGTATGTTCTAAAAAGATCTCCTAATTTTTGTTTCTTCCATGCAGCAGAGCTGTACAGCAGCTGCAGTTCACCAGAGAGGCTACAGCCTCTGGTAGCAATTTCACGTATTCTCTAGCATGAAGCCATCTGGTACAGAGCAGCCTGCCATCCTGTTAAGGTTTCTTAAACTCCAGAAGAGGGTGGTCATGTTCAGACTTCCTAATAAGAGAAGTCCATGATCCATGCTAACTTCCGGATTGTTTCAGTGTTGTTGATTTGGGCCAAAAGTGTACCAGAGACCAAATTAGGAGTAGGGAAGATCATGTTCTGGTGCCTGGAAATGCTCCCTGGCTTGGCTTCATTTACTAGAAAAAGACAAATAGAGAGTTGGTCCCAGTACAGTTGTAGTAGCAAAAGTATCCTCTGATTTATTGAAGATTCTTCATTAACTGTGAAAACCTGTAAGAGGAACCAAAATGATAGCTGAAGTATGGATATACATGAGAAAAATGGGTAGCTGATTCAACAGCTGCCTCCTGTAATTCCTGAACACTGCTGAGTTCAGTGAGAGCGCATGAGGTCAGTATTTGACCTAGATAGTTACAGACATGAGATCACTTTAATCTCTGCTGAGGAGATAACACAATAAAGTCTGTGGAGGATTGCCACAGCTGCTGAAATGGTTAGCAGATGTGGAGAGAAAATGGATATCTCTTTTTTTTGTGAAATTTAAGTTGGTGATGGTGATGCTCAAATTTTACAAAAGTAAACAATTTTTACAAGGTATTGTTACAAAGAATAAAATAAATAGATTTATTCAATGCTATTAAAAAAATCCAATAACAAATTCTTTTCTAAGGGGCAGCTACTCACTTACATGAATTCAGAAACAGCAGTGCAAATTAGAGCACACCTTAGCTAAAAAATGTTTTTTAAATTATCTGTATTCTGCATGGTTTATGTAGTCTCAGGATTTGCTCAGGTCCTTGCTCTTCTCTCTGTTTTTTTTTCTTCTGGAAAGAGGACACACTTGTTCCTTTATTGTCATGAGGAAAATACTAAAAATTAAATGGCAAAATTTAGCAGCAGTTTGGCTTTAAAGTCAGTAGAAGGAAGATCAGAATTTCATTCAGTACTTTTCAATACAGACATAAGATGTGTTTCTACATTACACATCTCTATTATTTTCTGCCTTTTTAAGGAAACTTTTGCTCTTGATTTCTTTTATTACAGATTAGAAATGAATACCACACTGAATATGCGGTGTGACTGTTTTAACATAGCACTCGTTTTATGTACTTTCCTTCATCTTTAATTTACAGGTTTAATTTCTCAGTCATAATTTTGCACTAAAATTGGCCTGTGAACTGAGCATATGTATATAAAAGCCTACTGAAATAGAAGTTGCAGTAAAATATAATTCCCTGATGAGAATGGATAAGCATAATATAAAATTAAGCTTAACAGAAATAATAATGAGCCAAAATAATAAATGTCTGTCCTGTATCTCAGTGGAAGAAGTTGAGAATGTGATGAAATTCATGAGTGAAACAACAGCACAGTGGAGAAACCTCTCAGTAGAGGTGAGAAGTGTAAGAAGCATGTTGGAAGAAGTAATTGCTAATTGGGACAGATATAGCAGCACTGTGGCAGGTCTACAAGCTTGGCTGGAAGATGCTGAAAAAATGCTGAATGAGCCTGAACATTCTAAAAAGGTATGCACTAATAGCATATGTATCTGGTTATTTTGTAAATTATGAAATGTGGGATATGTTTTTTTCATTTGCTTAGATTGTTTTACAGAATGTCATACAAGAGGGAGAGATTTTTTCAGTTTCTGGCATACTGTCTACATTTGTCATAGGTGTTTCAATGTTTACACATATAGTGTGTACAGACATATGCATATATACACGCAATGAAGGAAGGCATCATCTGTGGTAACATGGTTAGAGGCATCTTTGATATGAATATAGATAGGGCAGCAATATTTCTCAGAGATAGGAATGTTACATGATTCATCAAAGGCATATACAGCTCAACACCAAAGTACATAGTCATGTGCTGCATATGAACACTTAAAGAAAATTATTCTTTCCACTGATTTTTCTACCATATAGATGACAGATTTCAATATTAGTAGCCTTCACAAGACAGCATTATTAATATGTGTTGTTATGTTTGATGGGTAATTACTCCATTTCTCTGGTGTTTTAGAAATCTTTTAGACAGTTCCTTTTGGGGACCTGCAGTCATAAAGATAGTTTTGCTGTCTGGTTTTTTTCTGTTCTAATATTAGAGTACTGAAGCACTAAGATTTATGTTTGTGAAACTTCAGTAATGACCGAGATTGACTTGAATAATACTGCATTTAATGGTATGATGTTTTCACCTAATCCCAATGTAGCAGCCTAACAGCTCTTAACACCAAAGTATGGTTTTCATAGGTTGTAAGATGCCAAACTGACATCAGGTCAGGAATGAGCATTTCATGTTACATGAAAGAACAGTATAATTTTTGGTAGAAGTTTGTTAATTTAAATTGATGTAAAAGAATGGAATACACTTTTTAAATAAAAGTAAACCTGTGAAAAGGATTCAATAGTCTGGTATAATATAAATACCAACAGTTATTATTACTGAGCAGGAAGGATGAGCTCAGCTGATCAGGTTGATCTTAGCTCCTTGTGTATGTTTTATGTAAGTAACTTGGCAGTGTTTAAAATGAAATATTATTATGTCCATATTTATGAATAAAATCAAAATATTTACTTCTCTGATCAGTTTTATAACTTGACCTTTAACAATTTTCAAAGCAGAAATCTGAACATATCAATACAGTATATACTTGCTTCTGATTTCTAACCTAAATCCAATAAGTATTGCCTACCATTCTGATACATGAGAAGTTTCAAAAAGCCTTGCTCAAAACTTTAGACATGAAAGCATTATTCCTCCCAAAATGCTAATTTCTTCTTAAAATTACATTGGCTCAAAACTGTTAAAGATTACTGGGAGGTAACATAATCCTCCTGTAGACTGAGATACATATTTTAAAAGTTACTTCTACTATTAATGTTGAATCTAGCACTCCACAGCAATAATGTTCACTTAGATATTTCCAAGGATAGTTCTGATTTTTCAGTTTTAATATTTGGTTATTAAAACCAAAAGCAATACTTATACGGGTTTGTACAATTAATAGTGACACAGCCATCAGCAACAAGAGTCTGGAATCCCAGGTGAAAGATGGTAACTATTGCTTGGAATGTGGCATAAAACTTTTTTAAACATTTCCAAATATTTGTTCTGTAAAACCACAAACATATCAGTAGTATGATGATAAAGATTTCATCAATGCTCATTTGCAAACCTTACCTGCATTACTAAAACCCACCGTATTCTATCCTAGGCAAAGACCATTGTAGTCCCTCACCATGCTGTCAGGCTTTCTTCTTCTTTCTATTACCTCTGTATGATTTCAAGAGCAGCAAGTACCACTGTTCTTTTTACAAAGGAAAGTGGCTTGTTGGCTTTCTCATTGGCTTCTGTTTTCAGAAACCTTGTTGTGAACCTGCAGCACAGAAGATCTTGCAAACAAGATCAGTATGCACTTGGATTTTTCTACTGCAAAGTAGAAATTTAACAGTAAATGTATTAAAGGACGAACCGCTCCTTCTACAACCCTTTGTTTACTGCAGTACCTCTTAAGCACTTCCCTTCATAACCCTGTTGTAACTACTTTCCCACACCTTTCTCCAACAGCTGTATCCAAAAGGTATCAGAGGGCTTCTAGATCTCATGGGGGGGGACTTCCTTAAAAGGAGCTGCATTATTTTAATTGAGAATGAGGTGTGCTTCACAGTACCTTCCGAATTTGTCCAAATTTTACACAAGCTTTAGGCTGGCTTCTGAAATGGAGAGACTTCACAGCAGGGTCTGAGGAAGGTAATGGTTTGTGGGAATAAATGTGCGGGAGCAAGATTGCAAGTAGTTTACTCCATGTGCTTTTTCCTTCTTGTCCTCTAGTAAGCCTGACCATTGGAGAACTGACCAGTGCCAGATTTGGTAGAATTAAT
Source organism: Haliaeetus albicilla (assembly GCF_947461875.1). Taxonomy (NCBI): domain Eukaryota; kingdom Metazoa; phylum Chordata; class Aves; order Accipitriformes; family Accipitridae; genus Haliaeetus; species Haliaeetus albicilla. The sequence continues at coordinate 15,016,094 of NC_091489.1, read as the reverse complement.
TTCTTTTGGATGTGCTCACAGAGGATAGCCTTTGCACACAGCAAGTGTTGTAATCCACTGCAAGTAGAAGAAGATTCAAACTGCACATACAATTTACTGAGATGATTATGTTTATACACTGATACATCAGTATGGAGCACCTGTACTCTGCTGATCTCATCTTTAGGAATTTAAAACACTGCATGTTGTTCAATTCTCTTTTCAACAAATTTGAGCAGTATATACCCATTTGATGTTTTCTTTCTGGTTTTATCAGAACTGTTTATACATGTGGATGAGTTCTGACAAATATAAACTATGAAGTTTCAGAACTGTAGCTCTGAAACTTGGGATGACTGACAGTACAGTCGGACAGGACTTTTTCACATCTACCCCTGAGCAAAGGATTGCATGGGACTGTCACTGTCAGATCAACAGTCTTGGAATTATAGGCTAGATTGATAGTCATAAATAAAATGTGTCATTGCCCCTTCCTTAGTCCTAAGGTCCAAGTGGCATGGTCCAGATTGCATCCTTGTGGCTACTTTTTCTCCCCTGAAAGGCGGCCTCATCCTTCAGTCTATCAGGAACAGCCCTTGCCATATGCCATCCATTGAATTGTGTACTGTTTGGGAGAAGAGTAGCAGGGACAAGCCAAAACCATGTCAGAGAAGATGTGGACAATCATGGGACGGTGATTGAGTCCTGTTTTGTTTACCAATATAGCTGTAGTCATAGTGCCTGGAGATACCTGCCTTGGGAACAACTGACCATCCTCTTTGAAGAGCAAAAAGGAAGGGATGGAGCTGGTCTTTGTCTTCTCTGCCAATTTATGCATGTGTACCTGCCTACAAGATGCACAGAAGCATTTGGCATTATGGCTGGGCTATTTAGGCTGTCTGACTGGAACAGGGGAAGAGAATCAGTGGCAACTATCCCTTTCCCCTCCCCACGCACCTGCTTTGAGATAGGAGGAAGCAGTGATAAAGAATCAGTCATCTTAGGTCTTCTGGGATGCCAGACCCTGGAAATCTGCATATTGTTCACAGAAGGGGACAAATCTCTCTACAGTCTGTATATGGCCCAGGTTACTACCAGCCCATACTGTTTCAAAACAAAAGAGAAATTAGATGAGCCCTAGCAGCATTTTCAGTTGCAGAGCTTTCTCTTAAGGAGGAGTTCCATTAGTTTAACTGAAGCTACTCACTGGAGTAAAATGAGCTGTAAGTAAACTGGTGGTAATTTTTAATTCCATAGGTTATGTTCACAGACTTTAAGATTCTATTATGGTGTATCCAATATGAAGAACTTCAGAGGATAACTATTCAAAGAGTTTTATAAAGCCATTAGCTGGCAATTAAATTTTAGCTTCATTATTTAAGGTAAAGACTACTTGAAAATGTTTCAGAAAGGTTTTCTCATTTTCTTCTTCAGGATTTCTTCCGGCACTTACCTCATTGGATCCAACAGCACACAGCCATGAATGATGCTGGTAATTTTCTGATTGAGACATGTGATGAGACCATTTCCAGAGACCTTAAACAGCAGCTTCTGTTACTAAATGGAAGATGGAGAGAATTGTTTATGCAAGTTAAGCAGGTATGTGTTGTTGCTGTTGTTACATTTAACTATTTAGTTTGTCATTTCCATGCAAGCAAGACAGATTTGCTCTGCTAGCAGGACTATAGGACAACTTAGCGAAATGCCTAACTATTCATCATTATTTAAATTAGAAATGAATCCTTGACAGCAGTTTATTTTACTGGGACTTTTCCTTTGTTTATCTTTTGGTTATACAACTTTTTATTTTTACTTTTGGACACTTCCAGCTAGTGTAAGCTGTAGTTTTCCTTTATGGTCTTCTGTCTTGATACAGTGAATATTATTTATGCATATTCTCTACTTTTCTTTGAAGAAAATGGTTGGGTTTAAGTAGCTATTGTTCTTGTAAGCTCTGTAAAACTAAAAAGTGAAAATGGTGAAAGTGAATATTTTTATTACCCTTTAATGAAAGTTGCATTCAATTATTGTACTGCAACTATAAGCAGGTACAATGCAAGTTAATTAACTAAATGTTTTGCACAAATTAGTTAGACATTACTTCTATCTTGTGAGCAAGGTCACAGTGACAGTGAATGAAAAAAACTACTCTATCTCATGGAAGAGAGTCAACTGATTGGAAAAGAAGTATTGTTTCTATAGTTGCGCTTCAAAAAGCAAAGGGAAGATGTGAGATAAAATTACACAGAAGTATTTCACAGTTCATAAACACGTTAGAAAATATCTTTGATATAGTCAATATACTTCTAATGATATTCTCTCCTTCCAGTGATTTTAAATAGCAGTTGCCTGTTTGAAGATGCTGAATCTGTTTTCTTTACTGGCATGATTATTTCTGTTGCAGTCAAGTTAAATGGAAAAGCAAATAATGATTGCCCCCTTTTTATTGTAACTTTTCCAAACTGTTGACTAGAAAGTTCTCAAGCTTTATTTGCTGATGATATTTAGGGTGATTTACTGTGGATACAGGAAAGCCCAGGTTGTAAATGTCTTTCCCCCTCCTTATGCAGCTTCTTTCATGTGCTGGCTATACTGTTTTTAATGCTGGCTTTTGACAATTTCAGTCATAAAACTCTTTCCACTTTCTAAGACATGTGTTTCCCCTTCTTCCAGCCAGCAGTTCTTTTACTGAAATTTCCCTTATCCTTCAGCTTTTCTAGGCTTTTCGTGTTCTAATCTCTTTGCTAAATTTTCAAAATTTGTACTGTAGTCAGTGAGAAATTAATTGAGATGTTGATTCTAGGTTAGAAACAGATGAGAGTTTGGTGTTCTCCAAATGATCCAAAACTTGAAAAAGTCTGACCTGTTGTATGAATGTTGTTCTTTTTAATGTCAGCACTATTGAAACAAATGCAGATGATTAGTGTCTAATTTAGAATATTGGTTTCCTTTTTTTATTTTGTTCAATACAATTTTTCCAGCAAACAATTGTACTGAAAAAAATGCTAATCTCTTAAGTCATTACTTAATTGCCAGATACCTCATTTGGGGTGGTTATTTTTTTGTTTGTTTCTTTTTACTTTACATTTTCTTAGTATGCTCGAGCAGATGAACTGGACAAAATGAAGGAGGAATACTTGGATGGTGTTGCCCATTTGACAGCTTTTATTGATGGAAGCAATAGGAAAATTTCAGTCCCTGTAGAAATGTCCTTCCTTGATGTCAAAATGTTTGTACAAGACTTAGAAGTAAGTGTCTTCCTTCCATTCCTTTCTTTCACCTTTATAAGAGAGAAACTTCTAACTAATTCTGAGAGCATAAAATTATATTAGTACACATTTCCATTATAACTTTTTTTTTTTAACAAGTGGTGCTTTTTTGTATCATTTCTGCTATAGCTAATATAAATCACTGTATTCTATGAGTGACGTTTCCAGACTGGTTTCCAAACCACTGTCCCACTGGATATTTATTTCTGTGTAGTTTAAAATCATTTCAGGTGAGCCGACTGATACCCTTTGGCACAGTTTTCATGCATTTGAAATATGATCCGGTATTCACTAAAATCGGTGGTAAAAACAACTGAGAATTGGAGTATATATCTTTTATCCCTTGAGAACAGACTTGTATCTCCCATGAATGTATGAATGCTGTTGTTGAAATATTTTTTGAAATATTTGTTTCAGAATATTAAGCAGAAATTGCCTGCAATGGAAGCTCAGTACAAAATAGTTACAAGAACAGCGCAACTTGTTACAAAAGAAGTTTCCCAAGAGGAAGTGAATGAAATGCTTGCAACTTTGACAAGGATCAAAGAGCAGCTGAACAAGGTTGCAGAATACTTTTTCTACTACACATTGTTGACTGTTGAACTAATAAGTAGTAAGCTCCCCAACATAAATGCTTAGATATGTACGTTTGAGCAAATGTATAGTTATAATAACAATAGGTTGAATTCAGGGTGGAGAAAATGTTACTTCCTTTAGACTTCAAGACTACCATCCTTAAATTGAATATTCTTTTCTTTAAGAAGTAGCACAGGATCAGGATTGATCTATCTTAAAAGTGGCAGATAGCAACTATATAAACCCACATGCAGAGGAAACTGCTATTTATTGAATCTGACAACTTTTTAAATAATTATTTTTCTTTAAATGGCCAAAGGTTAAGGAGTATTCCTGTGCCCTGCTGTATGAATGCCAGCATCTGCTGTCTCCACTGGAAGAACTGGAGAAACAAATCACACATTTTTATGAATCTCTTGAAAAAGTCAATGAAATAATTTCTATCCTGGATCCTGAAGCACAACCTACAACTGTTCTTAAACAAAAAGCCCAAGTAAGTTTCAAAAACATCTTACAAAGATTTGCTGACTCTGAGTATTTACAATTAGCTTTCTAGAATTTGGATGGCACTCAGTAAGCTGAGTAAATGTTTATTCATATTCAGGCAACAAACACAGCCTATCCTAAAGTCAGCTAGGCATAAACATACAAAGATTGAAACTTGTGTTCCCTCCCAGTGCCTGTGGTTTCAATCCAAGAAATATGAAACTTTTTTTTTTAATCTAGTGGAAGTTGGACTGAAGTATCAGAAATACATCGGATTTTTTATTAAGCAGATGAAATAACATGATCAGGAACTACCCTAGGTTTTCTTGGACAATTATGGAAGTTTCTTAGAAACCTGGAAGTTGTTTCTTTGAAGTGCATTGTAGTAGAACATTAACTTTTCTACCTGACCAATAAACATTTCATTCTGGAGGAATTCAGAACTAGTCAGAAAGTCACTTGGAAAGGTAAATGAAAACATGAGGATCTTGCGTAGGAATTGGCATTTATCCTTGTGTATGTGTGTTATATAGCCTAGAAATTGTCCCTCAAAGTTGATGTACACATTTCGTTAGAGTCGGATTTGACAGGTAATATAATTAAATGGATTTTTTTTTTATGTGAAGCTGAAGTCTCTCAAAGCCATTTAGAGTCCCTTTCAAAAAAATAATAATATTGGAGCAAAGAGATTTAATTTTGTGCATGTGCATGTGTTTATATGTATAAAAAAAAATTAGTTTAAGCCTATAATGACTGGCTCAATAATTCAGGAAGAAGGGTCTTCTCTGCCAGTGACTTCAAGCTTTGATTGTATTTGGGTAAAGAATTATCTGGTGAGCTTGAATCAAATGAATCTATTTTTCTTCCCAAGTAAATCCACTTCTGTTTATGAACACCAGTTCCGTCATGTGTCCAACCTGCATGTTAAGGAGCAGCTCATAAGACTGCTCCTTTCCTCTGCTTCTGAAGGTTAACCTGCACCAGAATGTCACAATAAAAAGACATGTTTCTTCTGCAGTTATTTGCCAACCAAGGAACCAAAATCTGCTCAGTTTAATGGAGGATGCTGGTTTCTGCTGATCAGAGACTAAACAGAGATTTGTCCTGAGGAATACAGCGTTCCTTCAATAGCAGAACAGTTTCTTCACCACAGGATTTTTTAAACCTTTTTTTCAGCCTGTGCAACTTCATGCATGTTTTTTCTTCTCTCTTTCTTTCTTCTTTTTTTTTTTTAAGTATAATTCTCGTCACTTAATGCCCTTTGTAATGAAAGCTGAATTCCAATACGAAAGGTTAATTTGTTGAAAAGCAAGCAAGGTTAACCTCTCAAACTGCTACTGAGATTTGTCATTCTTATGTCTATTGTTTTCACTGCTGCCTACTTAAAATTATACAATAGACTTCCCGTAAAATTAAATCACAGAATAATGTACTGACCTGCATTCTCTAAAACTACCTGAAAGGCTTGGATACATGTCTGTGTCCTTTTTTATAGATAGCTAGAGCTCTGTTTGGGTACAGGACTTGGCATACAAGGAGAAAGTTATGTGGTCTGCCTTATTCCATATGTGTAGTCTGTTTATCGTGATTCTTTGACCTTATCCCTTTTGTTCTTATTGTCAAAAAATATCTTCCTGTTATTTTGCCAAATTTTTCTCTCCTTTGTTCCTGGCCAGGGCGGATATATGTTTTTTTTTCTTTCAGGATTTGGTAGCTTATCAAGAAAACTGCAAGAAAGATTTGTCCCTGATTGAGAGAAATAGTCAGAGTATCCTGCAGTGTGTGGCTTCAAGTGATGTGTTGCAGCATTTCCATCAGTCAACATTTCAGAAAAAAGTTACACAAGTTCAAATTACTTTTCAGGTAATTATGTTATATCTTGGTGCATATTTTTGAAAGCTTGTTCATGTGCAACTGATCCATGCTACTGTATCTCCGTTTCATCACCCTGTAGCTAGCTACTGTCCAAGAGAGCTCTCCTCTTTGGAGTCAAGTTATTAATTAAGGATTTGTCTGTATTCGGTAATAAGTGGTAAGGGAACTGTCAGTCATGTTCTCCATGCAGTTATTCAGAGGTAAGCCTGCCTTAGGGGAACCTGGGATTTAAGGAGAACTTTCACATGCCTCAGGCTTCTTTGGAATGAGGAACCTGAAATCCACCTGTTAGGGCTGCACTGTTTTTTGTTTCTCCTGACTTTGTTATCTTGGCCAATTATTTGCTCCTATAATGCCATACATTGCCCTTTCACACAAAGCATGGGAGATGGAAACCTTTGCTTGCAAATGCTACTATTGCTGGGCTTTGTATTTCCTCAGAAAATGCAGTGGACTGTGAATATAGAAAGTTGCAAATATGTGTTTGCATTTGTTAATGTAAAGATGTGTTATCTGTAGAGCTCTATGTTGTTATTAGCCATATTGATGTTTTGGGGGCTATTCAGCCCAGTCTAGCCCTAATCTAGCATGAAGTTAACCATTATCTTGGAGTCAGATCTCCAGATGTTGGGTTCTATTGTTCAGTACAAGACTATCTAAACTGAATTTTAAGCTACAGAAAATCACCTATCAGTAAAGAGCTGTCCCTCAGAGGTGGATTTCAAAATTTATATTGTATTTTGTGGATTGTACTTAAAGATCAGTGGGTCTTCATTTACAATTTAGAAGTCACTTATTTGAGTTTACCTCATAGTAACAGAAGCAGATACAGTTGTAGCTTGATAAATTTACCATGTTAAGCATTAATTACTCTGTTCCTATAAAGATGGATGGCAATTTACCTCTTTTTGTGTTAGAAAATAAACCTATAAAACATAGCATAACCATACAAAATGTGGCATACCCAGAGTTAAATTATTTATGGATCTGGAAACTGGCATATTCTCATGTAAAGAATACATTCCTACATGATTCTACCATTATACAAAAATTTTTATCAGGAAACTTTAAAAAGGCTTAGCAAGATGTTTATGTTGAGATTTTATTAGCTCACTGGGTAAAATCATTACAATTCCTTACACTGGGGCTTGTAATCTGTGAGGATGGTAAAGAGTATGGTTAGTAAGCAGTGTTGGAATTACCTTGCTGCAGTTGAACTGGTGAAATGTTAATTTCTCCTGGTAAATTTTGTTACTTGCTTATGGAATTGTAACCACTGGATAATGCAGTGCACTGGGACAGTCTACAAAGCAGAATAATGAAGAGCTGTGACTAAGGTTTCAAAACAAGATTTCAGAGTAGCAACTAAACCACAAAATTTGCTGTTCTTTCTTTTAAGTGGCTTTCTACCTGGTTGCTTATCTGGCCTTACTAATGTGATAATCGTACAAACCTCCTCCAGGTCAGAAGACCTGTAGCATGGAACTGGTTGGATCCATAGGTCAAACCACCTTCATGTACAGTCATGTAGAATGAGGTAGTCTGCTACTAGGAAAAATGGAATGGCAAGCTTTTAGCCATACCAGGTGCTTTACATTTGAAAGCAGGCTTTAGGAAAGAAGCACTAGCCAAATGGCAGAGGCATTCTAAACGTATCAGAGACTTCTATATTAGATAGCTACCCATTTTTATTTGAATGAAGGATGACATTAGCACAAGCCTTAGTATAAGTATTAAAAGTTGGGAAAATGGGAGCATGAAATGGAGAAGCAGTTGTTAACGGCACATATTTGAAAGAATGACATGCATTTTTTGTAAGATCATGGTGAAAGAGAGCAAATAAAAATCAGTGACAAAGTGCCAGCTCATTTTCTTTGCTTGTAACTCAGAATATGGTCAGGAAAGCTGGTGACTGGAGAAAAAACATAGAAGCAAATAGCCGTTTGATGAAGAAATTTGAGGAGTCTAGAGCAGAGCTGGAGAAAGTAATACAGATTGCCAATTGTTGCTTAAAAGAAAAAGGAAATCCTGAAGAACTTCTCAAGAAACATAGCGTGAGTAAATTCTCTGACCTTCCTCATGGAAATCTTTGAGTGCATGACATGCAAGTGAAAAGCCTAATTAATTTTAAAATTGATGTGGATTTCTTTCACATATAGAAGTTATACAGATCACATCAAACTAATGTTAAGATTGAAAAACAAAAAGGAAGAAAGATCACTCCTTTTGTTGATCAATGTAAGCAACCAGAAGGTGAAGAGAGAACCCTTAGAAATTAGGGTTGGTTTTGGCAGTATAACCATTGGGAGTGAGGACACTACATTTTGCCAGTCTCACGCGTCCACTGCTTTTTTTTCAGATTAATTTCTGCATCTGTATTATAACCATTACTTATGCATGTAGCTTTAAAATGTATTGTTGTTAAAATGCCATCTCAGTGTGCTGGCTGAGATTAAATTAATTTGCTGGACTTTAAATAGCTAGAAATAGTTCCTTCCTTAGCTCAAACTTCAATTCTTCAATGCAGCAGAAGTAACCTTGAAACTTAGGAAACTTAGTGTGTTAGGAAACTTCATATTGGCAGGTTACCATATCAATAACCAGCTTCATCCTCTCACCTTTTCACTTTCCACCTCAACTTCAGGAATTCTTTAACCAGTTGGATCAGAGAGTCCTAAATGCCTTTCTGAAAGCGTGTGATGAACTTACTGACATCCTTCCAGAACAAGAGCAACACAATCTGCAGGAAGCTGTGAGAAAACTCCATAGGCAGTGGAAGGTTAGTGACATTGAATGATGTCTCTGGAAATTATAAGTCTTAACTTTGGAATGTTTCTGTGTGACCTATGTGTTGAAAAAAATTAAAATAAAATAAAAAAGCTGTATTATTCGGCTTCCCGTACAATTGGGGAAAAAAAAGTTTTACAACATTCGATATAGTTACACCTACAAATATGCTCTCGAAAAAGCCCTGTTAAGTGGTCAAAAGTCAAGAATTGTGAGAAATTAATTATGAAACCTTAATTTCTCCTCTTATGTACAGCCATAATGATACCTGTGTTAAGAACATTTCTTGAGAATAGGTGCTAGCTTCTTACTTTATGCTGATGTTGGATGATTGCAGTTACTTTCACAACCTTAATAAACCAAATTTGTAAGAGATCAGGCTATCAGTTTAAATTGTGTCTTCTGCCAAAGGCTCTACCAACTGAACAAACATTGCTTATAAGCTATGGAGTTTTTTGCTTGCTACAGCATGTTGCAGGTCACAGCTGGAGTGATGGTTGAGTGGTTTCTCACTAGAATGCAAACAGGAACCTCTGGAAGCAGTTGTGGATATACCTTTACTGTTATTGTTTGCTTTATTATTTTATACAGGAAATATTTGGTATATATCCCCAAGAATCAAGATGTCTCTGTAATGTGCCTTATACATACACATTCTGGTCCCCAAAAACTTATGACCTTATGAAATATCTAAGAGATATTGGTAACAGAGTTGCTTTATTTACTTAAATGAATATGGAGAACCCCCATCTCTTCAGGCATATACATGCTTTATTTTCTGTATTAGCAGTTTTTAGATAATTTATTTGTAGTAACTTCACACTGAGGTAATGGGAGTAGTGTTTTATCTCTGTGCTTGTTTATTGCATACCTGTGGGTATGTAGGATCTTCAAACAGAAGCCCCATATCACTTGATCCACTTGAAGATTGAAGTACAGAAAAGCAAGTTCCTGGTCACAGTGGAGGAGTGCAGAGCTGAACTAGCTCGACAGAACAAGGTGTTATCAAGAGAAGCCAATGAAAGGATGATCAAGGAACACATGGTATGAATTATATGCCACCACATGGGCATTTACAGAAATACATTTCCATTTCAATAATAAACAGGTCTGACCAACTCTTAAGCCACCAAACACTCTGTGCACAACTAAATCAGATCAATCCTTGGGGCCTTTAACAAAAATTTTGGTTTGAGCTTAGTACAGTTTATAACAAATATGTAGATATGCTTTGTGATTTCTGCCAATTTGTATTTTTATTGAATTTTCTGCTTTGTCTCCCATCAGTTGTTCTTTGGTGACAAGGGATCTTACCAGCTTTGTGCGAAAAGGCTACAACGGATTGAAGAACTGTGCCAAAAACTGCCAGTTTCTGATCCAGTGAGGGTTACCTTGGAAAGCAGCCAACGAATCCTGAAGGAGCTCAAATCCCAGATAGACAGCACATATGTAAAGTTAACAGAGCACTCGGACACCTGGAAGGGCTATAAGAACAGGTGTCAGCTCAATTGCTAGCTGGATCTTGTAGAGCCTTATGTGTGGTCACTCCTTTAAATGTCATCATAGATCAGTACCATGTAAAGAATACTACAGTGTTGTTAGCTATACTTTATGTAGTAATTCCACAAAATATGGTGGGGGTTTGGGTGGACTTTGTAACTTTTGGCTTAAATTTAAGAGATTACTGTTTGGTGGTAGGAATTTTTGTCTAACTTTTTTCCTTGCTTTGCATTATGTGATGTTTTATTTCAGATTTTCTGAGTTGGCAAATTGGATCTTGTCAACAGAAGGAGAGCTAAAGAAGATAAAGGAAAGTGTCAATGATACTGCCCAATACAAGCAACTTGAAGCATCTGTGGGGGTGAGCTCTTGGCTTATATTCTAACAAAGCTACAGTCGTTGCTACTGGGACTCTGGATAAAACTGTATTCTGAAGTAGTGCAACTGTTTTACTATAGAGACCATAGTAGCTCTGCTAATTCCTGGTATTAAAAAGATTTCCGGTAGAAAGTTCCACATGCAACAAAGTGTGGCGGAAGTTCCTACTTTTAATAATTTAGAGAATGGCAGGTCCCTTTAGCTGTATATTCAGAACATGCAAAATATAGAAGCAGACAGAATAAACAGTTGCCCCTCATCCTGCTGCGTGCACAGTTAAAAGTGCTGTACAAAGAAAATCCAGTGTCATGGTTTAACCCCAGCCAGCAACTAAGCACCATGCAGCCGCTCACTCACTCCCCCCTACACCCAGTGGGATGGGGGAGAAAATCGGGACAAGAAGTAAAACTCGTGGCTTGAGATAAGAACGGTTTAATACAACAGAAAAGAAGAAACTAATAATGATAATGATAACACTAATAAAATGACAACAGCAATAATAAAAGGATTGGAATGTACAAATGATGCACAGTGCAATTGTTCACCACCTGCCGATTGACACCCAGCCAGTCCCCGAGCGGCGATTCCCCGCCCCCACTCCCCAGTTCCTATACTAGATGGGACGTCCCATGGTATGGAATACCTTGTTGGCCAGTTTGGGTCAGCTGCCCTGGCTGTGTCCTGTGCCAACTTCTTGTGCCCCTCCAGCTTTCTCGCTGGCTGGGCATGAGAAGCTGAAAAATCCTTGACTCTAGTCTAAACACTACTGAGCAACAACTGAAAACATCAGTGTTATGAACATTCTTCATACTGAACTCAAAACATAGCACCCTACCAGCTACTAGGAAGACAGTTAACTCTATCCCAGCTGAAACCAGGACAGCCAGTATTTCTGGACTGGGTGTTTTTGAAGGATCAGGTTACTGTCTTATATTTAGGGAAAGCTTCTATAATAAAAATTCTCTTCTACAATAGTATAACATGGGAGGCAAAGATATTCTACCACTCACTTTTGCATTGGTGACTGGTAACAGAAGTGATAGAATAGTTGAAAATTGAGTCATTTCATTAAATTAGTTTTAGGCAATAATTTATTGTGTCACTTCAGACCTAGCTTGACCCTTATTTTTTTTATTTCACATACTAGGAGCAAAAATAGGAATGTCACATACTGTAGAAGTTTGCATGAAAGTCATGAGCAGGTTGTGAGGCTAACTGCACAGAAACATAATTAGGATGACCTTGATAAAGCAGATAGATTTTTAGCTTAATGGATGCTTCTGCTCCGAAAAGTCTGATTTACTCATGCAGTTTCATGGCTGGCAACTTCTCCTCAGCACTGGCACAAAGGTATAAATGAACTATTGGGCAAAAAGTGGCAAAAGAGAGCTATATAAATAGGAAAAAACCCCACACAGAACCTTATACCACCTGAAATTTTTTGTTTGAGAAAGTCAGCATTTGAGATTTAAATGGTAACTAAGAAATTTGGTCATTATATGGAAAATATGCACATGGTACCTACCATCTATCTATCTATCTGTGGGTAAAAATGTTAGTTTGCGTGGAAAAAGTACTCCACTGCTACTTATTAAAGAACAGCCTAATAAGTGGTAGTAGAGTAAAGTCTGTAGAGGAAGTGCAAAAATCTAGCCATTGACTGAACAGAATCAGATAGGGTATGCAAATAGAAAAATACTACATTTCTAGTGTTTGAAGAACAGAACAAAGGTAGTATGTTTACACTACTAATCTTTGAAGTGATGCCATGAATGGCACTCATTAATATATTCTGTTTATTTGAAGAAAATACATCTTGATTCTTCCATAGGAAATTAGGAAGCATATTAACAAGCAAGGAGAAAATCACAGCTGGCTGAAATCTAGGCTTCCTGTTTTGACCGCAGTATGTCCTGATTTGGAGGCCAAAAAGACAGAGGATGAACTTTGTAAACTTTCCAGTGACTTCAAGGGACTCCTAGATTTTCTGGCTGAGGTACAGTATGACGGACACAAGAACTCTCCATTTACAGTGTCACATGAAATGACATCAATCACAGCTTCACAAGCATAAGTTCCCTGCTGTGTTTTTTTAATTAAACTGCAAGCATTCAGCAACAAAAAACTCATTTGTACTTCCTGGGTAGCAAAGCCTTGAGAAGTAGCAGGCAAAAAATACTGTCATTATTATAATGGAACTTTTCCCTTTGCAGGTTTGGAAAGTATCATAGTAAATGTTTCTGGAATCAATATGTCAGTGTTTTTACAGGCAAAAGATAGTTTTCTAAAATCAGCTTAAAGTGAACATTGGCAAAACTGGGATGTACATCAGCTAGTGGATGTGGAATTTGACTTTAATCTTCATTTATGTATCTTTTATGCTGAAATAATAAAGGAAGTACTGTGAGGTAGTTTCAAATCATTAAGAATGTCTATCATGCACTGAATTTGCAGGAAAAGGCTGCAGTTCTCAGGTCTGAATGATAATGAGATACTGTAACTGCTGAAATCATGGGAAGTTTCTAACTGATGAGAAGCAAACCCTCTTAGAATCCACTGGACCCTTAAGTTCTGTGGGATCTCAGGGAACTTACTGCTTCACAGTTTTCACAGTAAAAAGAAAGATAGCATCCATTTGAAAAAAGAGTTCAGGATAGAGAAAGAGTTCAGACTTCAAATTCCATTGCTAATGTTGATTCTTGTTGAAGCCTTGTAGGTGTTCTAAATGTATAAAAGTTCCATGTATTTATTGAAACTTCTCTAAACTTCTGTGGTGTGAAAACTGTGTTTGGAAAGTTGGGGCAACCAATGTTCTGATTTCCAAGTGACTGCAAATAATTTAAGATACTATCTTTATTTGTGTGTGTGTGTGTGTGTGTGTGTGTTAAAGAACTTTTGCTTTTTGTTTCCACTAAAAGTCAGAACTAAGGGGAGCACAAGTTCATGAAGGTAAAGAAAGAAAATAAAAGCTAGAATTTAAACTTGTTTTGAACCTAAAAGCATAATCTAAATGTCATGTTATACTATAGTTAAGAGACTGCTAATTCTTAAAAGTCTGAATACTCTTTACAGCTAAATTTACAGCTTGTTAATCAGATGGATGAGACTGTTTAGACAAGGACTGATACTAGGTATTTCCAGAGTTGAGCAATGTTTTTGGAGAGTAAACACTAAACATTTATATAACAGAAAAGAGAATGGCTTGAATCTGAATGACCCTCCAAAGTGAATATAGACTGGAAAGAAAGGAAGGAAGGGAGGAAGAAAAGAAAGAAGTTTCTTAGTTCTAGAATACTTTATGATTAAAACCTTAAAACACAGGAACTGTCTGAGGAACAGAACCTGTACTGAGAATCAGCTAGAAGTAGTTAGCTGAATCACGCAAAGAGGGAAGAACTTTCTGATGTTGAATAGATATATCTTTTCCTTTATAAAATTCTGCAAACTGATACTGGATATTGCACCACATGCATGTTGTGGTCCATAAAACCGGGGTAACAGGGCATTTTATTATATTTGTGATTCACCAGGGCATTGCTCTAGAAGGACCAAAAGGTAGCAAGATTTTTTGTGAGTTGAGGAGTGTAGGTATTTTGGAATCTGGCTCAGCTTGCAAGGATGAGGACAGCATATATTTTCTAAGTGATCACCAATAAGTGGCTGTCGCAGACAGGTATTTACCATATGGCAATGTAATAGGAAGTATGTGTAAACAAGACAAAGGTTTCCTTGTCACATTTTAAGTCTACAGTCACTCTTTCAATATGAAGTTAAAGGTGTCAAGAATGCTGGAGACAAAAATGGTTTGAATTTAGACAATTTATTATATTTTTTGAAAAAAAAAATCCAAATACAAATGTGCTCTTAAAATATAGATGTGCCTTTCAACATTAAATGCTTAAAGTTATCTGTAATTGTAGATTGAAAAGACTTTAGGCACTGTTGGAGACTGTGTCCAGTACAAAGAAGAAGTTAAAAGTGCAATTGAAGAGTTAATCAGCAACTCTAAAGAAGCCCAAGCAGAAGCTGAAAAGATCCTGGATACAGAAAGTTTATTACAAGCTCAGCAACTACTACTTCATCATCAGGTAGGGCAATTACTCATGTCCATATCCAATTTTTTCTTTTTAAGGTAGAATTTATGTAATTACAAAATTTTGTTATGTCCATTAGCATGACTCTTTATATTTAAACTTAAAAGAGTTATAAAGGCAACAGTCTCATATGGCCTAGTATAGGTTTCTCATAATGAAAAAAGTACTCAGTATTTTTCAAATGTTAATGCCCAAAGATAAGCTTGTTTTTCAACTTTTATTGAATATCCTTTTACTTTACCTGGGGTTTTGTGACACAGAACACCTGAAAAACAAGCTTCATTTACTTGTAATTTTGGGTAAGTGTACTATGCAAATATGTAGTCTCTCTCTTGTGACCTTTTTAAAGTTTGTGTGTCAGATTTGATCATGGTAAATTGGGCCCAATCCTGGTTTTGGAAACTTCTTGACTTATAGAATTATAGAATCATTTAGGTTGGAAAAGACCTTTAAGATCATCAAGTCCAACCGTCACCCCAACACCACCATGCCCACTAAACCATGTCCTGAAGTGCCTCGTCTACGCATTTTTTTAATACCTCCAGGGACAGCGACTCCACCACTTCCCTGGGCAGCCTGTTCCAATGCCTCACAACCCTTTCAGTAAAGAAATTTTTTTCTAATATCCAATCTAAACCTTCCCTGGCGCAACTTGAGGCCATTTCCTCTTGTCCTAACTGACTTCAGCAGCTTTGATGTGGTCCCAAGTCTAAATGCTGGAGGTGAGGTGTACCTCTAGCCTCATCTCCTCCTCTTGGTAGCTACTGCAGTGACAGATGGGCCTCCATTCTGTAGGAGTAGAACAGGAGGCTTTTTATGCACTGATAATAGATCAAAACATCTACAGGCTACAGTAATAATAAATCATATGAGTTGCATACAGCAAGAACAGTTGGTTTTAAGGCCAAATATGGGAAATAAACTTTGAGGCCTGCTCAAAGCTAATAAGAATAATTTACTGTCAATGTTTGGGCATTACCTAGGTGGTTTATATTAACATCTATTTCTGTAAGGCCAGACATGTCTTACTTGCTGACCAGGCACTACTATGTCTTACCTGTGTCTTATCTAAACTCTTTGGTGTTTCTAAAAGCTACTCTATGTGTTAAGGTTCATATTTGTTCTTTTATTATTCTACATTCCTTATCCATCATAGGAGAGGTAGTAGGAATAGTTAACTTCTCCATGAGTTCTCATACTGTTCTTCCTCTTTTTATATGGAGTCTGTTAAGATAAAAAAAGACTTTGACAAAGACCTGAAGGTACCCAGAGAAGAATTCAGCAAGGAGATGTGAGCTTACCTAGCAAGGCCAGCAACAGGTCAAGCATGTTAGGAAAGGAGAAAGGACATAGTCTTAGGAGTTTCTGATAGTGCTACAAAGCAAAATGCATCAAGGAAAGAGTTATGCAACTTGGCTGTCCCCTTCCTGCTCTCTAATGAAGGCTGATATATTGCTTTGATCAGTCTGAGGCTCCAACCTGTGCCTCAAAGAGTGCAGAGCAGACCTGGATGCTTCCAGCCAGTCATGAGGAATACCTGCACCTGTGGCTACTGCTGCAGTTGCTCAACTGTTGTGGCTTCTGCTTTCTGAAATATTGCTTTGGATAAATGGCCATACTGTCACTCTTTCTCTCCCATTTGTATGCCGCAAAAGGTGTATACATGTTTTGGAAGCCAAGGCATGTACCTGATGAGTATATGAGACTCTAGGAATACTTGCTACAGTTTATCCCTTTGTCTGTTAGTCTCATTGCATACCCCTGCAAAAGCAGAAAGTGGTTTCATTGTGCCAGTTTCCCAAAGGAGCTAAAAAGTCTAATCATTCCTTTTGGATTAATCCTTTTAGCAAAGGACAAGGAGACTCCGTGCAAAGAGGCAAATTGTGCAACAACAGATTTCCCAAGCTAAACAGTTGCAGATTGAAGGTGGACTTCCCAGCACGATGCAGGAGGATTTACAAAAGTTGGAAGGAACATTAGAGAACATACAGCAGACTATGGAGAAACGTGAAGAGCAACTGCAGGTGGGTCCTTTGCAGGTAGAAATAAACCCCCGTGCTTTCTTTTCTTTTCTTTTTTTTTTTTTTTTTTTT
Organism: Haliaeetus albicilla; assembly: GCF_947461875.1. NCBI lineage: Eukaryota > Metazoa > Chordata > Aves > Accipitriformes > Accipitridae > Haliaeetus > Haliaeetus albicilla. The sequence goes on along the minus strand of NC_091489.1, from coordinate 14,999,057 downwards.
TAACTTAGTAAAAACCCAATTTTTTAAATCTAAAAAGTCTGAGCTTACTTTCTCAACTCTGAATCTTGGACTTTGGGGTTTTTCTGATCAGTACCTCCATGAAAATTTCTCGAAGCTGCTGGATACCTCTTGATTAATAAAGAAACAGTATTTTGTTTGGAAGTGTTTAAAAGTCCCAACTATTCAGTTATAATAGATATTTTAAATAATTTATCTGTGAATTAAATTTTAGATGTGCTGTCTCCCCTGGTTACTAAAGATGGCATTGCCCTTTAATTGAGAGTCCTTAGGCTGGATATTAGATTAATAACACCTGATGTTGTGCAAATATAATACTTACAACTACTGTTTGTAATACATGCAGTCATGCTAAATTTAAAGAAGGAAGAAAAAAGTCAGAGAAATCAAATGGTTTGCTCCAGGTTGTATAACTAATCACTGACTGAACTGGGATTAGAATTTATAGCTTCTTGTGCCCACGTCTGAGTTGTGCTTTACATTTGTCTAAGCAGAATTGTAATCCAGCTGTCCACTATTCCACGCAATGTTTAAAGTCATCAAAACTATTTTGTATGATAAAACACAAGATGAAGAACATGATTGATAGGGCTCAAATAACTTCTTAATGTAAGAATTTATTATTGAAACCAATTATTGTCTAAGGAATCCCATATATAAAGCCTTAACTTGGGCTTTGCTTTACTTCAGAATCAAGAAAATATTTGTTTATGCTGTCATAACTCTTGTGACTGGTAATTAAATGCTGTATGTTAATCAAAATTCTACATTATCAGAAAAGAACAAATTGATTTCTATGTGTGAATTTCCTATGAGTAGGGATTTTCTTCTACCATTTTACTGTAATTTATTTCATTACAGAACTTGAAAATCCTTCTGGATATTGTTGACACCTGTCACCATAAGCATAAGCATCTGCATTTATTACTTCAGACTTCTTATAGGACATTCAAATATAAGATTTAAATATTGCTGGTGCCTTAGAGAGCAGTGGTTTTTTGCACAGCGCAGTATGAATCAGTGAAAATTCAAGGGAAAACTTTTCTTTTATTGGGTTCAGAACAGTTTCATCTGTAGAGTAGATGTCATTTCAGGAGAAATGGATTTATTTTATGTCAGGTCTTTCCCTTTTTTCCTTCTTCAGTAACTTACAAAGAAATTCTTTGTTTCTCCTCTTTGATCTTTTTGTCTCTGCGTTCCTGTTTTGGATTTGTTTGTTTGTTTGTTTTTGTAGGTCACAATAAATAAATGGGAGCAGTTTGAAAGGGACAAAGAAACAGTAGTAAAATATCTCAATCAAGCAAGTTCTGCACTTGAACGTATCTTAAACTTTAGCAGTTTAGAGAGCCTCTCCTCAGAACTGGATCAGACAAAGGTATTCAGTGTGTGAAATATAGGAACTGAGATATCTTTCTGCCTTGCTTGTTCACATGTAGTGAGCATATTGCCTTCAATCTTTGCATGGTTTCTCGTTAATGCCAGTGCAAATTGCATGTAGAGATTAGAGACTGCATAAACTGCTTAGAGGTAAAAAGTAATTTTATGAAAAGATCATGAAGAATTACTCAAAATTTGCATCTGAAGCACATGTATGGAAGTTAAAATGATTTTGAGGACTTCCCATTTTATGCTCAGTAATCATCTATACTAGTAAGCTAAACAGTGTCAAGCACTGGCATATCAACATCAATAGTGTGCTCTTTGGCAAGGTTATGTGGACTGTGCCAACTAGCACTCTTTTAGCCCTGAAGAGAAAAAGGAGAGACTTCTGCAACATGGACATAAGCCGTAACATGCCACTTGCCCTTAGTAACACAGAATTATCCCAGCCCATTTTATTTACTAATACAGAAGTAATAGTAGTGATTGGCTTTCCAAAGGGCTGTGCTTTTCACACTGTTTTTACCCTTTGTTTAATCTGATACTAAATTATAAATATCGGTTTTGCTCAGCATCCATTGTTGTGGCATATGGGTTTAATGTTTGTGACAGAAAAGTTGCTAAACAAAGTGAGATTACAAGCTATGAGATACTGCAAAATACTCTCTGTAAAGGCTGTGATCTAAAGATAAATAAACATGCATATAATCTTCCTCAGTTTCTTAAAGAGCTGTAGAATAAATTTTGTTTGAGTTAAAAACTTTTGGACATGTAGTTTCTCTTGCTGAGTTCAAGCTAGGTTGCTCAAATGAACATTTCTTAAATGCAACATGAAAGTAACATTCTTCAGAGATTGTTTTCATGTATTTACACATTCAAAATATACATGTAGGACACAGATACTTTTTCCAACCACAAACATTGAGGAAAAATACTCATAATATTTATATTTCGTAAATAATAATATAAATATGTGAAACTGTTTATAGTTGTATTAATGTGCCTTGCATCCTTACAGGAACTTTCTAAACAGACTGAAGCAATGGCAGTGCAGGCTGAGAATTTGGTGAAGAATTCTTCTGAGATACAGCTTGGTTCAAAGAACAAGCAGTCCCTTCAGCAGCAGGCAAAATCAATCCAAGAACAAGTGAAAAAAGTGGAAGTTACTCTTGAAGAAGAGTATGTTCTTAACAAGTCCTAATATTTATTCTCCACTATGAGATTGTATCAGATTTCTAGAATACCTTGTCAGCATTTTGTGTTGTCTCATGAGCTCCATCATTTACAGCTTGCCGTGGCATAGTAACAAGGTTATAGTACCAAATATGTCAAAAGAGTGTGTGCAAATAAACAAAATCTTTTTTTTAATAATACGTAGTTTATAAACCCACTGTTAGTTACATTTAACCTGTCACTTATCTTTAAGCTCCAGTCTTGTGAAGAAGGGATAATTAAACTCATTCTTGAGGTACTAGACTCTTTTAGTAAGAAAAATCTCAGTGCAAATATGAGAACAGCACATTTACCATATTTGCCTTGGTTTTCGTATTCCACTTTCTCCACAGGAATGTCAAGAAGTGCCTTCATCTTAGCTGAATGCCCAGATTTTATTTCATGGGCAATATCAAAAGCTGCTTCTGCTGCTGCAAAAAACAGAGGCATCATCTGCCAAATTTTGTTTAAAAATTGAAAATTCAAACTCCAAGAAAATGTTGTTAAATCCTGTAAACATTTGTAGCTTTTTGTATTTGTAAAAATTTGTAAAAATTTCATCCCTTTTCTCAAGTAACTCAGTTATTGAACTCAAGTTACTCAACTTCAACTTCAGCTGTTGCTATTCTCATTTTATGTATATACACATACATTTATATGTGTGTATAAAATTAGTATTTTTGCCTATATTGGATCTGATACACACAGTCATGGATATATGTGCCAGTTCTATGTTGTCTTACTGGAATTACTTTGTAGAATAATTTGCTGTATAAGTTTAAGCAGGTAGCACCATCTCCATCTGAATATGAGCAAAGGCCAATGCCCACATCATTGGGTTTTTTCCCCTATTGACCATTGGCATGCTAATTTGACTTTAATTTGGTGCCATTTTCCTCCTGATGTAAAAGAACAGTTGTAAACCAGAATAACTAACCTGTGCAGCAGATGTAACTTTCTGATTATTGGTGATCTAATTTTTTTACATAACACTTTCTCCAATTTGCAGTCAAATTCTACCATATCTTACTAAAAACTTTATACATAATTTTCTCCAACATTAGAGAGAAAATTAGTGTGATTTCTCAATTCAAGAAATTCATCCTTCCAACGATGAATATTCACTTTTTTAATAGTCATCTATTTTTAAATGAAAGCCATCATTGATATCCCCTTTCAATGTAGATTTGAAGTAGCTTTTAGTTGAATGTATGGATTATACAGAATGTCTGTGGTACTGTGACAGATAATAAAAAAAATAAATCTCTTCTGCAAAACATGCAAATATATACAGCTCTCTATAGTGGATCTACAGAACATATAATCAGTGTGTAAGGGTTATGTTGTAACTCACATCATCAATAAAAATCTTGGCCAAGTAATATAAAGTGAAGGTATTCCAAATACATATGGTACATACTATGCCAGTGAACAGGAAAGGGAAAGAAAAGCTTGAGCAGCTCTCCATAGTCAGCTACAAAGCAAACTTAGCACGTCTGTTTTCCAAGGAGCTCATGCATAGCTGTGCAGTGCATTTGGGACTATATTCTTCACAGTCTGTGGCTTACTTGCAACTAGAAGGCAGGCAGATACAAAGGCAAAGGATTTTCAGCTGTTGTGCCACTGATTTGGTCCCTTGATTCTGATTTCCAGCTGTATTTTTCTTAGGCTGGACTTGAGTGACATATTATTGCACTTTATTTTCCTACAAATAACTTGAATTTGAATACACTCTTATTGGTAAATGGCTGTTGGCATTGCTAATTTTTTTTGTTTGTTTGTTTTGAAAATAAATAAGAAAAAATAAAATGGCCAATTTTTACATTTTTAGACTAGATCTTTTCTTAAAGCTTCCTCTAGCTTTAATGACGGGGGGGAAGAAATTACAACAAAGACTTTTTAACATGGAATGGTTTTTAAGGCTATATTTAAAAGGAAAATGTATTTTGGAATTTTGTAATATTCAAACTTTTCTGATGAAATTTTAATATTTTCAGTGAAATAGAAAATGCATGTTTTGCAAGCTGTGTGTAGGGTCTACATTAACACTGGTTTCTTTACAATGATTTGAAAGATGCAGAAGCTTGTATACTGGAAGTCAATGCTGTTAGGCCTTATAAGGGCCTTAGACTTCTTGCGACAAAAAAAACCAGTGCTTTGTTTGCTGTCCAAGATATACAAGAATCAGTCATAATATGTCTCTAACATACCTATAATGTATGTTTCAAAGATTATAAATCTATCAACTTTGAGGTAGTTGAGTCATACCTGTTGTTTATTCTTTGGCTTGATATGAAATCATTGCCTCAGAAAACACAAACTTCCTATAAGATGGGGAGATGGCTGTTATAAAAAAACAAGTTTAATAAAGCAGTCAAGCATTGGTGAATATATGTACATCCACAATACACTGGTTTTAATCATTCTGTTCTAGTGACTAAATGACTAACATCTATGCACTCAGTTATCTTAATTTTTAGATATCTGAAATAATTCCATATTATTTAACAGAAATCATATTTATGTTACTTTTCCTTTCTCTTCCTGCTGTGATGAGTTTCTTGATGTACAGCTAATGAATGAAACTGTACTCTGTTTCACCTCTCGGTGTCCCCTCTATGGCTAATATAATTGTTTGACTTTGGATGCACAGTCTAAGAGAGAACCAAGTTTGAATTTAGGCACGCAACTTGGTCCTCTAAGACCAGGAGTTTTTAAAATTACTCTCCTGTAGATTGAATAAACTACATTTTTATTATAGTGAGAGTATGGGCAGCTTCATTATATTAAACTGTTTATTCTCTCTAATTAATTTGGTTAATTTTAGTATTAAAAGCATGGAAATGGTGAAAAACAAGTGGGATCATTTTGGCAATAATTTTGAAGCTCTGTCCATCTGGATAGCTGAACAAGAAAAAGAACTGGAAAATTTGGAAACATCATCATCTCCTTTGGACATACAGATCAGCCAAATCAAGGTGATTAGTTCTTGTTATGTTTGGCATTAAAAGCCCATTTCTCTGTCATTTTGCTAGAGGCCAAATGGGAGAACAGACATTTTTCACATTTCAGAACTACCATGGTGTAATGATGCCACACTTTGTACATGAATATACCAAGCAGAAAGGTTTTACATAAACTCAAGGAAAATTCTTACAGGCTGCCTTCTCTTTTAGTATTTAGTTTACATATATGGAGCCTTTGTGTACATGGTGAAAAATATTATTTAATTTATACTTTCATTTTTTGATTAATTTCGACTGGTGTAAAAAATAGCTACATAAATACAAGGTGTATAAAGCTTTTTTATTTTAAAACATAGATCAACTAGTCGATATAGAATTTGATTTTAACTTTGCAAGCTAAAGTTATAACTCGATTTATGTATCTTTCATGCTAAAATAATAAAGAAACTATTGCTCTTGGTAGCTTGCAAACCTCCATACCATTTATTGCTATTGTATTTACAGTGTCTTAAATTCTGTGTGCATTCCTGTAGATACCTAGTGGTTTAGCTTCTTATTGCTGACTGAGGTGCATATTGTCTCCAAGCATTGCATTTCAAGGGCTGACTTCATATCCTCCCGCAAATGAAAATGTACCTACCTTCTCTGAAACCGCCTGTTTCTAAGGGGACAGAGTTTTTCAATATGCAGTGCACACCGCCATTTTCTTGGTTCTGTAACCTACTTGCTTTTCAGAAAGTGCACAGGTGTGCAACTGCTTGCAGTCATGGACCAGATTGACACTAAGTATTTCCTAAGCATCCCATAAGGCACTTGTTTCATGTGACAGAAACAGTTCATCAATATATATTCCTGTTCTTAATTTGATCACAACTTTACATACACCAAATAAATAAAATCTCTTGATTTCATCATTGAAGAATACAACAATGCTTCAATTCTTGCTTCATTGCCACAGCAATTAGGAACAGTTTCCTTGTGAAATAATGTATGTGCACTTATTCCACCGGCATACATTGTCATGCTGTCGTGCTTTTCAGTAGTTAGTGGATAGGATTCCAATGTTTAAGACAGAAAATAAGTGCATCAAATGATATGAATATTGCATTACAGTGCAGCAGTTCTTGTCTGTCTAAATGGAGCCTACTTAAGCCCTACTAGCCCATTCAAGCCAATTTCCCAGAAAGGCTGTTCCTTGCTGTATGTGCAGATAAGCAGTAATTTTTACACTGCATTGTAAGTTTCTGAAAATTCCACCATAATTTTTCTTCATTTAAACATCACAACAGAAAGAAAATGGTCAGCAGGTAATGTTTATCAATGTCTGAGTGAACAGACATAAAGCAGAGAAAATCCTCCAGGTAAGGTCTAGGCTACATTATTGTAACTCAGGTGAATAAATGAGCTTTATGAACTGTGATATGTGAAATGAGTCATCTGGCCTCTGATGCGTGGACATAGCTGGAGGTCTTCTTCAGCAGCATTGCTTTGTGCCCAGTTTTGAAGAATTAGTTACGTTTTGTTGTAAGTTTCCTGATGACTTACCCTGTGTCACAATGCTAATCAGTTCATAATTTCTAATACAACATATTAGTAAGCAATATTGCAACATGAGGCAAATGAATAAACAATAGCGTGTTCCCCAATATCTTTGGCTTACCAGATAAAACCTGGTGTCAGCTGAATGTAATTATCATTCATAGTAGTAGTAATATTCTACTTTTTGTGACATTGATTGCAAAATCCCAATGACTTCAGCAAAGCCAGATTTTCACCTACGCATTTCTCCAAAATTCCTGGTGGAACAAAATGACAGTTATCACAAGTAGTTACTGTTGGTGACAGACTCAGTGAGAGTTTGAAGGCCTCAATTATCCACCTTGTTTTATTTAACTGAGTGAGTTTAACAGAATAGCGTGGGAGTGAAAAAGTGCTGCCTCATTTGTATCTGCTGCATTGTTAAATAATTTCAGCTTCAGGGCTGCAAATCCAGTATTTTTCCTCAGCACCATATTCTCATGCAAAAAAAGATATTTTATAATCCAAATCAATTCAGAATATGTTGCATAAAGAGACACTATAAATGATTACAGCACCACATTTTTTTTCTGTACCATCACCCTGCTAATTCTAGACTGAATGTTGCAGTAAGCCACTCCTGAGCTTTATAATGGCAAGAAAGATACCATATTTTTATCACAATTATAGCAGAAATTGGGCACTTTGTATGCCTTTGAGAGTGCATTTTCAGGAAAGTTTTTAGTTGATTTCATATACATACATTTATTAAAATTTTTATATCTAAGATGCTACTGCTTATTTCAGTTTCAAAGAGCCCTCTTGGCTCTTTCAGTTCCCTCCCAATGAGTGTTTTTCACTGCTTTTGAGAAGAACTCCATGAACATGCTACATCAGCAGAAGTTAAAAGAATTCTGTTGTGAAAAAAAATCTTATTTCCAAGTTCACTGATGCTTACTGCATAAATAGCCACTGAATGTGAAACACCGGAAGTTACTGGCTTGGATGTTGTAGCTTTCAGGTTTGCCCCTAATTTGCAATAAGTACAAGTGCAAATTAATAGGAGGCAGTTGCTGTCATGCAGCTGATGAATGTAAAGCCAGCGCTAGTTTGTCTTTATGCATTTACTAATTGGCGTAGAAGACAGCTGAAAAGTACCAAAGGCCCTTATCACCCTTGTTTCATCATTTCCTGTTTATACTGTAATGTGGTTCGTTATTTATTCTTCTGCCTGAGGGCATGCTCACCCTACCTGATCATCTAATTAAATATATTCTTTATTATACCGTAGAATTTTAAATTAGAAAATGAAAACAATCTCTATTCGTTTTCAAATCATAGCATGTTTTATTTTGTAAGTGCTTGAAAACTTATGAAACACAAATAATCAACTGTTAGGGTTCAGCTCCTTAACAACGTTATTTTCAGTTATATACTTACTTTTTTTCATCTTGTATTTGTTTTGAATCTTTAAGAGAATTGTGTATTAATTTGTTGAGAAGTAAGAGATGCTAAAATACAAACCCTCTTGTCTGCTTATGAAAATATGCACCTCAGCCAATTCTGAATGCTCTTCATAAACACTATTTTTAGGGCAGGCCGTTTCTTAAACCTTTTCCAGTGCTAATTTCAGGATGAAAAAGGGAATTTACAGGGAATATTGAAGACTTTTGTAACTAGTTATTTCAAGTGGTCGATGAACTCTCATTTACTTTTTTAATGAAGAATGTTAGTAGCTCAGATAAAAGAAGGAAGTAGAAAAATATTATTCTGATAATTAAAAACCTATTGTGCTTCTTTATTTACTATTACTTTACATTTTAGGTTATTAATAAAGAAATAGATGGTAAAATAACTGGCATCTCAAAACTAGAAGAGGAATCCGAGTCTTTTTCCCAGTTCGTTACCTCTGGAGAATGTGCACATATTAAAGCTAAACTGACTCAGGTTAAAAGGTACTGGGAAGAGCTAAGAGGTCATGCGCAGAGACTGGAAGGAACAATCACAGGGAATGCATCAGCACAGCAGAAATACGAAGAAAGTCTTAAACAGGTAGACAATGCAAAATCTAATGGATGGTTTGCAGCAATTTATAGAATTACTCTTTATTTTTCCAAAACTGAATATAAAATGCATATTATAACAGGATGGACTAGAATACATGACTAGATTTGTAAGGTAATTGCAAGACCTCTATACGTAAGTTTGTGTTTTGAATGACTTAAAAGGCAGGTTCAGGAAGACACTAAAACATACACACCCCAAAATTATGCTATCTTTTAGAAAACCTAAGTGATTCTCCTGCATATTGCACTAATAAACTACATCCATACTTCTTATAAACACTTTAACTTCAATCTTGGGTTGTTAGTAGGTCATGAGGAAAAGAATTTAAATATTATTATTGCCCCTGTCACAAGGAGCTGAGCAGAGTTAACATCTTTTATATTCAAAAGGCACTCAGGCCTACAAAGGCTTAGGATATAATATTCTCTTAGCACTAAATATTTAAAAGATGTTCTTTAAAGCATCATTTATGTATCTCCTGCTGGTTTTAGACTCTCTGGTTTGCCTTTTTTTATAGGTGCAGCAGGCAGTATCTGAATTTGAAGCTAAGCTAGCTGAGCCTCTCACATCGTGCTCTTCAGCAGCAGCAACATATGCAGCACTTCAGGATTGCACGGTGAGCATGCGGCCAGCAATTCCTGCCACCGAGTGCAGGGACACGGTGCCACCCTGACCACCCCACAGCAACGCCAATAACCTCCAGACCAGGGGCTGCCTGATGCCGCACAGCCCAGGGTGGAGGCAGGAGGAGGCAAGGGCTGCCTGTCCGGGTGGGCAGCCCCAGGGCAGGCTTAAGCAGGCTTCCTCAGCTATTTCTTACTGTTTCAGACAGACTTGGAGAGTTTTTTCCCCACTCTAGAGAAAGGAAAGCCTAAAAGTATGAATTAATCCTTCAGGTTCTTGTTTTTAATTTTATGCATCTAAACAGTTATGAAAAATAGAAGACAAAAACCATGTCTGTTAGACATTTTTCCTCAAAGATTTAATGAAACTTGCATCTTGGCATAGAGAGCTCTGTGATTTTAAAAAAAAAAAAATCTCCTTTGAAGTGGTTCTTCTTGAACAATGTACAGACTGGACAGAGTTTCAACTGACAAACTTTTATCTGTGATGCCAGAATTCCATGGGTGTTTGGACATTTGGTTCAGTCCATTACAAAAGGAAAATAAACAGATTGGTATTCAAAATACAAAAAATCCCAAATCTTAGGGAATTTGGTGCAGCATTTTTGTCTGCGTCTGTAAGTTTGTGATGTGTTCTTCCCACAATAATCATAATCTTTTGTTCTAAGAAAATATTGTAAAAATTTTTAGTCATATTGTTCTTGCTGCAAAATACAGATAACTTCTTCTGAACTTAGTCGTAACTACTTGCAAAGGCTGTACACAAGGAAGACCTGGCCTGTCTGCTTCAAAAAGCTTGATACTTGTTGAGGAAAAATATTTTGCATATGGAGAATTCATTCAGACAGCACATGTAATCATTATTGTTAATGCCTTTTAAAAATTATGAACATTCTGAGTATACTACTGTAAACTATTGTCCTGCCTACAGGACCATGATGCCTTAATATGAAATTATTTTTTATTATTTAGTTTAAAGGTCAGTAACTTGTTGCTGTATGATTCACATTTCCTCCTATATATGATTTCTTTCATGACTGTAGTTATAACCATTACTACTGTTGTTATTGTACACCTGTGAGTTGGAACTTTAGTAGTCTTAAATCTATTTCATTTTGTGCTTTTCTAACTCATTGCACTACATTTCAATCCTTTTCATATGAACAAGTTTCCCAGCTCTCTAGAATTGGCAACACTGGAAAGTTTATTCAACATCAGATGCCATTTCTATGAAAAAGACCTTTAGCTAATGCTGACAGAAGTTCACAGTAACTGTTCCCTACCTCTTCTATGTCATGACATGGGCTGCAAGTCTGGCAGTCCTCACATGTTGGAATGAGCTTTTGTATTTACTGTATGTATAAAAATTAGAGCAACTTTTAGACAGATGTTAGGGAATTTGGAGTTTTGTCTTACATGATCGTGCTGTGTTGCATTCCCATTCAGAAGATCTGACCCTTTTGTTGCTGACTTTTTTTTCTTTAACATAGTTCTTAGGAAAGTCTTTCCCCACTACGAGCTCGTTGATTGATATGCTTGGGACATGTGAATCTAGGATAGATCTGAGTGAAATGTAAGTTATGCAGTGACTTGATGATCTGGTGGATGTAGCATTGCTTCAAACTTTGAGTAGAAGTACAGAATTTTTCCCACCATTGTTACTGTAGTTCTGTTGTTTATGTATGTGACTTCTGTTTCTTTTACATGTTCATTAGGACCTTTGCCATACTGTGGAGAAACTGAGCAACATGCTGGCCTCTCTCTCAGCCTGTGCCCGAAAGGTGGCCAACAAAGAAGCTGCTGCTCAGGAGGTTACAGCATTGCAGCAGAAATATGAGAAGGTGCTAGAAAATGCTAAAGAGAAACAGACCTCATTAGAGATTCTTCTGGCCCAGTGGCAAAAGTGAGTAGACTCTCAGGTTTGTTACGATGGACACAGTGACATTCCTGTGGTCAGTGTGTGAGACGGAAGGGACGACTTGAGTTGATAACTCTATGTTGTGATTTTGTTAGGCAGGAGAAGGAGCTGTCTGCCTTCCTAACCTGGTTGGAGGGGTGTGAAGCTACAGCCAGGCCTTCAGAGCAGTATGTTTCTGCTGACAGAGTTAAACTGGAAGGTGAACTGCAGTCATTGCAGGTATGCTTCAACTGAAAGATCATCCCACTACATTTCCTGGTTTGTTTCTGTGCCTTCTAAAGGAGGGACTTGCTCAACCGTAGTTTGACAGGTCACTTGATTCTGGGCTTTGGAAATGTCCCAGGAAAGCATTACTTTATCGCTGTTGTCATTTATCAAAGACAAGAAAATGACAGGAAGAATGTTATTTGCAAATATAATATGCCAGCTCAAGAAAAATAATGCCCTGGTATATCCTATTATCTGCCAAGGAAGGACGTTGGTCTGCTTGCCAGAAGATCCTTTCTGTAGAGAATTTCCTTTGTCAGACAATGCTACTTTCCTTTTTCTGCATGTGACGAAATTTGCTCAGATGAAAAATGCTCAGAGTTTTTGAATTCACAATGAAAGTCTGATTTCCTATTATTTTTTTTTAAACACAAGACTTTCATCCTATTCTAAAGTATGCCTTCCCTTGGAATTTTTGCCATTTTTTTTTATATTAATATGAAACAGTTGGCCAAACATAGCATCTTTTACACCCTCCACAAAGCCAATGAGTCCATAATTTCAGTTTTAAGTATTACTGAAGAGAAGGAAATTTATTTTGGTTTTTTTTTTTTTTTTTTTCCTGCTTGGGCCCATTTGTGACATTTCCTCACGATTCTATTGCTGCACACAAAATATGTTGCAAAACTTAGTCTTGATTTTAGCCACTTTCATCATACAGTGTGGAAAGGTCGCACTTTGTCCAAAATGAGAAAAAAAACCCAAACCTACACTTTGATGAATCCTTACTGAATCACAGTTGTCTGAGAGGTGTTGAGTACCTGCTTGTTCTAATAGACCTCAATTCCTCCTAGGATTTGACTGTGCTCACTCAACTGTCTCAAAGTGCTGTACTGGCAATCTCTAGCTAATTCTTTATTATTTTTCGTTATTTTGAATAATATGATGCCATATTTAATCTGAAGGCTGTACATTTCATTGTCTTCCCAGGATTTGCGAGCAGATATTGAGTCCCATGCTTCAGTCTATGCGAGCCTTCTACAGTTAAATGAGTCACTATTCCCAACAGCTTCCGAACAGTGTATAAAAACAATAAAAGAAAAATTTGAAGAGCTGGATGAGAGGTGGAAAGCTTTACCACAAATTGTTGATAAAAGGTTTGTGCATCTGAATGTTTTTCACATGTTAAATGAGAGTAACCAATATCCAGATGAGGAATCCCTATTCTGAAATATATTTTTTTACAGTGTTACCACTAGGAAAACAAAGATTAAAGATTCATATTGAAACCTGAGCTCCCAGGAATGGGGTGTGGGGAATCCCACAGATTTATCATGCTAGCTTTTTGGCATAATCTCTCCCTATTTATTTTTTTTTTTGATAGAAGAGTTCTGTTTGAAGGACTGTGGGGCAGGAAATGAAGATAATGTTCCATTTCCTCAGTTACAATTTCCCAAGTAACTTCCTAAGTTACTTTCCAAATCTGTAACATCAGCTCTTCATTTTTTCAGTTACATGCTTTATCTTCTGCAAAGCCATGCTCTTGTCTTTTTAAACCCACACTGAAGTTTTCATTTGCCATAAATACTATAAATGCTCAATTGCTAGGCTGCTGGCTCATGTTAAGCTCAGGAATGCTGCCTCCTTTTTTGGAATTGTATGTTATATATTTAGATTTCAATTGTTTTGGTGATGAACATACATATTTTACTATTTGTAAAGGAGCTCAGATAATAGAACCCAGTCAATGACATAATCTTATAGGTGCTTTATGAATATGATTTTTTTTTACAATATAGTGATCTACATAGCATTTCACATTGAAAATTATGTAGGGAAATTCCTAAGGGAAATGGGAAGGTAAATGCAAGGACCTTTTTAAGGTCAGTGTTTAGAAGCTTAGTTCTGCTAGGTGCTGAGTACTCCTCTGGACACATTCCTCCTTTGAACTGTATTCCTCTAAGCAGACTTGACCCTCACTTCAGTGGAAGTTGAGCATGCAGTTACTCACCCCCTGCCTAAATTCATGAGACTCTCACCTGCCATGCAGCGTAGCAGAAACTCGAGCAAACAGAATTGTTATGTCCGAAATCTTTCATCAGTATCATTCTCTTTGCTGGGACTACCCCCATGTAGAAAAGTTGAAAAACATACCTTGATTGTTTGGGGCACTTCTAACAGTTGATATGAATAAAACAGTGGAAACAGGAAAGAGCCAAACTGGTTCTTTCAAGTGTTATGTTATTCCCCAGTTAAGAGAGCAGCACAGCAGTCACCACACTTGTAACATAAATTAATGTTTCCTTCTTTCCTTCCACCTGGCACTGATTTTAATGCTGTCCAGTCAGCTGTGGTTTTGATTATGGCAAGTGATTAATTTACATCAAGTGCTTTCATATTTACATCTGACATCCTATAGGATCAACTTCCTTCAATCTCTTGTTGCTGAGCATGGGCAGTTTGATGAGCTCCTGCTCAGGTTTTCAGACTGGATTAAGCAGTTTCTTGCTGAACTACAAGCCACTTCAGAGATAAACACAGCTGATCAACAACTAGCTGCATCTCACAATAAGGTAAACTTTTGGATGTAAATATTAAAGACAGAGACAATGTACAGTGCATTCAGCTAAATATTAATCTATAACTAGCATGAGGTCATTTATTTGTTTGAAAACTGATACACTGTTGCAGTCACATACAGATTTCTATTATTTGACCAGTTTAAAGCAAAATTGTAACACTGAACTGTTCTTACTGAAAAGCCTGCAGTAGTACTTGTTTTACTTATAAGTTTAGTACTAAAATGTTTTCTGAGCTTTTGACTGGAAGAAGAAACCCAGCCCTATTTTCTTTCTTTCCCATAGAACCACTCAATGGAAGTTGAAAGTAAGAAACAGCAATTGCAAAGTCTGAAGGAACATGTAGATAAATTGTGTTCTTTCAGCTGCCCAGAGGACCGGCAGACATTGCAGGGAAAGACTGAAGATTGCTTTCAGATCTTCCAGGAGGCAAGTCAAATAACTAGCCAAAGACAAGAGGCTCTGGATCAGCTGCGGGTATTCCTGGAGCTCCATAGTGCTGCATCAGGAGTGCTCCGCCGGCTGAGGCAGACAGTGGAGAAAACAGGAAATATGGATAAAGCTAAATCTGGATTGCTGGAGAAGGAGCTCAAGGATGTTATTCAAGATCTTAACAAGCTGGAATCTGCTGCTGTCAGTTTGGATGGTTCCCTTACTAAGGCCCAGTATCATCTAAAACACAGCATTTCTGAGCAGAGGACCTCCTGCAGGGCTGTGGTGGATAGTCTGTACTTGGAACTGGAGGCAGTTCAAAACCTGCTGGGAACCAAACAGAGTGAGGCAGAAGCTCTTGGAGCCTTGCGAAGATCTTTCATGGAACGTAAAGAACAGCTACTGAAGAATATTGAAGATACTGAGGAAAAGGCTGACAAGGAGGGCCTGAAGGAGGCAACACTACAAGCCCTCCAGCAAAGGTATAAACAGTATTAATGCTTGAGATTGGCACTTCTTCGTTTGCTTGCAGTCTCTAGACATTTTATGATGCGTTGGAGGTGTGCATGAGTTTTCTGCCTGGGTACCTTACTTCTTGCCAGGCTTATATGAGTCCATATATCTACTTAACAAAATTTTGTAAGTTAGCTGTTTGGATGGAAGAACATGAGCAGAACACTTAGCAAGTCCTGATAATCTTTTATATTGAAAGAACAGTCAAGAAAATCTTTGGCTCGGAAATTTATTTTGTCCGAATGAATCCAAGCTCCAAACAGCTATTAGAAATCCCATATAACATAACTATCTCTACTCTTACAGAACTGAAGACTGTATATGTGCTGAAGGAATTGAAAACACTTACTATAATAAATTGTTAATCTAAATATTTGACTATATTTCCAAGTCACCTGTATGAGGTGAAGGTGTATATATATATATATATAATTGTATAGCTGTATATGTATCAGAAAAACCACATTCTGACCCCAGTTGTAGCAGAAAAAAAAATCCAGGTAACACTTTGTTTTCTGAAGATGCTGTAGGAAATGTTAGAAAAAGGGAACTTTATGCACAGTAACTCTAACAGCAAGTTTCATTCTTCCTTTCTCCTCTTTTCTCTTGCAAAAAAGTGAAGATAAGTAAATTTGAAACCTGCTTTTTAACTTGCAGATTGAGGATCTTTAACCAGTTAGATGAAGAATTGAATTCTCACCAGCATGAACTCCAGTGGCTCATGGACAAAGCAAAACAAATAGCCCAAAAAGATACTACACTTGCTCCTGAGATCGACAAAGAGATAAATCGCTTAGAATCTCTGTGGGAGGATACCAAGAAAGTTATACATGAAAAGTAAGTAGATCTTAAGCTTAAGGTGAGGAGAGGGTTCTTTTAGTGGAGGAAAGAGACCCAGTTATTTCCATTTAATATCTTCTTGCCATATTAATCCAAATAAAAACCAGGGCTTGTATGTTAGATACTGAGTAGAAGACAAAGCACAGTATAAACCAGTGTATTTGTACCACTTGTAATTATACTGTTTATAAAGCCACAGATAGGTCCTCAGGACATTACTTACAGATATACTGTGCTTTTAGTTGCATGTTGTTGTTTACTCTCCTGAAAGATAAGAAATCTCCACTGAGATTTCACTATCACTCCAACTAGCGCATACTCTCCTTCTAGCATGTATTGTCCTTCTCTATTGCATATGTGTTTGTGACAACCCTATATTCAGTGGTCCTAAATTATTCCTAGATTTAAGTCTTTCTGTCTGCCCAAGGGACCAGGCTCATAACAATCATTAGTGTATAATCAGTGATATAATACAGCTTTGTATATCAATGAAAGTTGATAAAGAAAGGAACTGAAGAAACTAAAGAAAGTTTCATCTTATCCTTTTCTTTGTCTTACCTGCCTCTTCATTGTCTTTAAAGAAAACTTCTTCAAACGTTCCTTTTTAAATTTGCATGGTAAAATTAAGTGCTAGATTCGTTCAGTACTACATCATCCTCAATGTACATAAATTGTATGTACAAAGTGCAGAAGCAAAACAGTTCTAAGCCTGGCTAATACTTCAATGGACATATGCAATTTGGTGATCCCCATGTAACTGCTGGGTTGGTGTACTGGAATGATGATTTTAAAAAAAAATCATTTGTGCTGAAAAAGGATTTTTTTTTTTCCTTTGGTTTATATACTGTACTGTTATTCTATTTTCTTGATTGACACCATACAGATATTTGTAAACATGCTGCCCCTTAACCAGAGCTGTGTATTATTTCACTCTTGAAAATATGCACAGCTACATGAATTGCATTTCTGGTGGTTTTTTCCAGCTGAATTCAGTCTGGTTTTCCAGTGCATTTTTAAGGGACGTATAAATCTGAAGTAAGTGGAAGAAAAGGATAGCTTTGTTTAAAAATGTCCATTGCTTCTTTTCCTTCAGCACTGCTGCTAACTTGTATTTCATGTTGCTGCAACCCATTTTTCTTACCTCTAGAAGTCCTTAATAATAATACCTCAAGTAATTTCCGCATACATGTGTCAGAAGCTAGACAGTACTAGCCGGGTAGTGAAGAAAACGTAAAATAGCTATCCCTGCCTTATAGATGCATTATTGAGGGTAAATAAGTTGTCCAGTTTTCACATACTGGTGTAGTTGTTGGCATCTTTATACCTAAAACTGAAAGATACTCAGTGTCGTGGTTTAACCCCAGCCAGCAACTAAGCACCACGCAGCCGCTCGCTCACTCCCCCCCACCCAGTGGGATGGGGGAGAAAATCGTGAAAAAGAAGTAAAACTCGTGGCTTGAGATAAGAACGGTTTAATACAACAGAAAAGAAGAAACTGATAATGATAACACTAATAAAATGACAACAGTAGTAATAAAAGGATTGGAATGTACAAATGATGCGCAGGGCAATTGCTCACCACCCGCCAACGGACACCCAGCCAGTCCCCGAGCAGCGATTCCCCGCCCCCACTCCCCAGTTCCTATACGAGATGGGACGTCCCATGGTATGGAATACACTGTTGGCCAGTTTGGGTCAGGTGCCCTGGCTGTGTC
Source organism: Haliaeetus albicilla (assembly GCF_947461875.1). Taxonomy (NCBI): domain Eukaryota; kingdom Metazoa; phylum Chordata; class Aves; order Accipitriformes; family Accipitridae; genus Haliaeetus; species Haliaeetus albicilla. Next base: position 14,981,069 of record NC_091489.1, on the reverse strand, counting down.
CTGTGCCAACTTCTTGTGCCCCTCCAGCTTTCTCGCTGGCTGGGCATGAGAAGCTGAAAAATCCTTGACTCTAGTCTAAACACTACTGAGCAACAACTGAAAACATCAGTGTTATCAACATTCTTCATACTGAACTCAAAACATAGCACCCTACCAGCTACTAGGAAGACAATTAACTCTATCCCAGCTGAAACCAGGACACTCAGGTACCTCGTGATTCCTTTCTAACGTAAAAATAACATTAATTTTTGTTTAAATTATTAATTTAATTTTAACTATTTTGAACTGTGTTCTTTCTCATATAGAAACAATTTTAGACCCTCCTGAACCTGATTATTTTGGAGAGCTCTTTGGAGCATTGAGAGAAGAGACAGCTCCTAAAGCGATTGCCTCTCTTTCTTGGCAATGTCATGTTTCCCAAATTCCTTTCACTGACAAACACTGTTCTACAACTAAACATATCCAAAGTATTAGTCTTCCTTCTCCTCTTCAGTATAAACACCACAAATGGATTGAATAGGGTTTTTTTCTTCAGTCCCTTGCCTGAGCAGGAACAGGCTTTTTTTGGAGAGGGGGTGGAAAAAAATATTAAGCCTGTTCTTAGCAGCAGGTTATCCTGTTCTCAGTAGAATGACAGGTAAGTTGAATGTAATGTTTTAGACCCAAAAGCATGCATCTGACAATTGGAGGACAAAATAGTCAGACCTATCTTGCATTGCTTCAGTCTTTACTTCTGCTTCTTTTTACCCCCCAAAATACTCCATGTTGAAGAAACAAGTTAAAAAAGCTAAAAAAAAGGAGCTGTGAGTGCCAGCATCATTATAGTGTGGTTTCCAGTCTGTAAGATGCTAAACGTAGGAAGTGAGAAGCTTGAATTCCAGTTTCAGTCTTTCTTTTGCTCAAGTCAGTGTCTTTGATATCTGATATATATGAGATGACAATTCATATACTGTCTTTTCAGTGAGATGTTTTGTGATGTATGGACCCACAGTGATTTGTAAAACCTAAATATTAATATTTCCTTGGCTGCCCAAAACATGTTTAACACTGCATCCTGATTTTCCCACAGTGAATCACTACATCGCATTCTTTTTCCTTCAGAAACATGACAGTAAATGGTGCTAACACAGCCTTTTCACATTACAGAAAGGAGCAGTCCTGCATTCTTATTGATCTGATGAAGGAATATCAGAGCTTGAAGTCAACAGTAATGAAAGTCATAGACAGTGCAGATAGTGCTTCTGTGATCAAATCCATTTGGAAGGATCATGAAGATCTCAGGCGAACTTTATCAAAGGTAATTACCTATATTTTCATTTGAGGGATTTAAATGATCTTTGATTTAGATGGATTTTTCTGTTTAAAAGTTGCCTTTGAGCAGTGTTTAAAGTTCCTTGAATTTACTGTCAAATCTTGTCACACTGACATTCAGGGTTTAAATTGTACTGACTCTGATGAGGAAAGAATATAGTTCTTTCAGCATTTTGGTGAGATCCATTAATGTGTATTTGATTATTGCTATTTATAATTTTAACACCTATAAATACAAAATGTTAATTTATATGGAAAGCATAAGTTATCTGCTTTTCATATAAAATACCTTGAGAATATATTCCTATCATAGTATGTGAGGATATTTCCAGTCAACATACTTCAATGTTTTTCCATATTGGGTAATTTCTTTAATGGATAAAAGTCAACAAAAGAAAACAAATTGCACACGTTTCTGATGTATGCAATTCTTACGTCTGTCTCTCCCTAAGACGACTTATTCCATGGGGTACGATGTTGATACTGGCCATTGAACAGAGATCTGCATTCCATTCATTTCACTAGATCTTATTTCTAAAATTCTAAATTCTGCTATCCATCAGCCTGTCAGGAAAAACCATTCTGAGTTAAGTTCTTTCCATTCATTCAGAGGGTAATTTCATTTGGAAGCCTATTGAGCTCTCCATTAAAAATTCTTCAGTCAGATCTGTATAAACCTCATTCTAAACTGTGTGTATTTATGGCCTCTTTTTAGTAGACATTTTAACTAGAACGGAAAGCCAGAACAGAGCTTGTCAGTCTAACACAAAAATGCATGTAACGTCCATATAATTCCTCTCCTTAATGTGAGCCTTGGACTGTGGAGAAGTCCCTGCTACAACAGTGGCCACATCAAGGCCTGAAGGAGTTGGAGCGCAATATTTTGCACAACTCCTACCATAAGAAAGTAGGCATGGCCACATGGCCATACTGCGTCCAGATTAGTAACTTATCTCCAACGCTGATCTGTAAAAGAAAGATTTCTTTCTTGTTACAGAAAAAAAGTATGAGATGCTTACTCTGATCCTTTCTCAGTATGTTGTCTGAGAAACACCCCTTCAGTGACAGTGTTTGAAAAATTTCCCTATGCCTAGAATTGCAAACTTAGGAGCCCTGAAGATTTTGTTTAATTCCTTTCTGAACACATCTGTACTTTTGTTTTCCAGAGTATCTAGGAGTGACAGGTTTTACAATTCTAAATTTTGTTTGCCACGCCCTCTGTTTCACCTGCTGTAATTCCAGAACTGATTTTAGATACTAGTTAGTCAATGATGGTTTCCTGTAATTAAATTTTAGACATGCAGAGTCTGAAGAATAGAAAGAATAATAATAATAAAAAAAATTGCCTTAAGTCCTGAAGATAGCTGGTTACCAAGTGGGGAAAATTCAGAATTTATTATTCCCACTTGTGTGTTTTATTTATAAGAACAGTCATACTATTTGATTATGCATGAGAAAACCATGTCAGTTGCTCTGTATTTTGTGGCATAGTTAAATATTAGATGGTGTACTGAATGAGAATTATCAAATGCATAACACATACCACAGGGCTAGGGATGGGTGCCTAGAGAACTGTATTGTTCTTTCTTTCTTCAAGGCTTCATTAAACAAACAAATATTTATGTCCACAGCATGAAGCTGCCAAGAATGATCTGAGTGATAAACAGAAAGACCTGGATAATTTCACCAATAAAGGAAAACATTTATTAGCAGAATTGAAAAGAGTGCATAACTGTGACTCCACTGCTCTAAAAACAGATATGAACTGTACACTGGACAAATGGCTAGATGTAAGTGTCTGGTATTTATACACTTAATGCAGCTTTTAAGTTGGGCTAAGGCTACAGTATTAGTATTTTCTTAGGATCTTAAAGTGCAATTGTTTAGTAAAGTTTACTTTGAAGTATATAATCATAGGGATTTGGCATCCATTGTACACACAAAGTTGTGACATCCATTTGATAGATTTAAAACAATGTCTTATAACAATGTATGATTGTTACTAGTATAAATTTGCTCAGTGGCACTTCTGAGTATAAATTTGCATTTAATTCTTACTTAATGTATTGCACTATTACTTTATTAAAGTAAATTGGACTAAATAAATAGGCAGTAAATTGTATTAAGCTACACCATAAAAGATGTATGTTGAGAAAGACATGATAGCAGAGAAACATTATATAAAAGCTAATATTTTACATTTTCATATTTATATTGCTTTATTAGCAAATTTCTACATTACATAAGAAAGATAAATGTAGCTGGTTTTAAAGCTACAGTTTATTTGAACATAAAACTCTTGCCCAGTAAAAAATATACAAATTTTTAGAAGCAGTCACATAAGATTTTTGTTCATTTTATGATCTGGGTAACTAAATTGAAATTAGAATTCAGAACTTAGACCTAACTCTTAAGAAAATTATTTCGCCTAGGCTTGCTAATTATTTCTGATGCACTTATCTTACAACTGGCTGCAAAATAAAGAAATCTAAAATGAATTTATGAGTGGTATTGATACATTCTTCTCTCCTCAAAGGTGTCTGAAAGAATTGAAGACAACATCGACCGGCTGAGGGTAAGCGTATCTCTGTGGGATGACATCCTGAAAACTGGAGATGAAATGGATGGATGGTGTATTAAGTGCATTTCTCAACTGAATGAAGGCATCAGCAACTTGAGTAACAGTCAGAGAATGGAGGTCCTCCTGAAAGACTTCCAGGTACTTACCCATAAATCAGTGATAGAAATGGTCTGGGCCAAAATCTCAAGTGATATCAGGCACATAGATAAAGCTGTGCTGTTGTAGACCACCATGTCCCCTGTTCAACCCAATGGCTAGCTGCCAGTACTCCAATCCTTTTTTGAAGCTGTTTGCTTCTGACAGAAACAAGAATAGCACATCTCTTACCAAGTCTAAGCTCCATAGTTATTTTGGCTCTAGCAGTACTTGACAATGTGTTCTTATAAGCACAAAAATTTCAGAAAGCGTGGCATTGGACTGAACCCTGTTCCAGTAGAAACCAATGGAAATTTTAGACAACTTCAGCTGAAGTTATTAAAAAAATTAGTAGTTTCTGAAATCTCATCTAAGAACATAGATTCTCCAGAATCAGCAAAAAAGATATGCTGGAGTGGAGGGCAAATTTTAATGTCAGATTCTAACTCTTTCAGTAAGATGATGTCTTTCTTTTCTGGATAGTGTAAAACTGTTTTAGAAATCTAGCCAGAGTTCAGGATGCATTCTGCCTCTGTTGGCTTAAAATCCACAGCAGATCAACCACAGAATGAGCTATACTCTACTTCATTTGAAATAAATGATGTCCTTAAGAAGATGCACAGTGAACATATACAAGTAGTATGATAGAATATGAAATGGTGCTCAGTCAGTATTTTGCTCAGGACAAGCTTTATCTAATGTTGTTCTGATTAATATAGCAATCAGACCACCTAAATTAACCACTATTAAAACTGATTTGGAGTAAGAGCAGCAGCCAATGCCCAAACCACAGGTGTACCTGATACACAGGAGGGCCAGAATAGCAGAAGACATGAGCACTGTGCATACATTTGCAGTCACAGAATGCATAGCCCATACTACTTTTTTTGCACTCTCTTTTGCAGAGGCAAGAGGAAAGGCAGTTCACTGACAGAAGGGTCCTGTGCTTTCAGCAATCAGAAATAGATGAGCATGGACAGAAATAATCAGTGTACCTTTTATATGGTCTATAGCAGTGGTCACTTTCTTGATCAGTCACCTAATATTATATCCTTCCTAGCACAAAATACCCCCTGAGGATTCTTCTGGGGCCACCTGAACTTCTACCATTCAGGGCAAATGTTAAGTGCAGCAATTTAATCCTGAAATCCACTGTCCAATGTTTTAATTGGAGTGATCTCTTTGAATATTTTAAAAAAAGAAAGTTTGGATAATAGGATACACCTACCAATTACTTGCCTAATACTTCAGAAGTACAATTATACAAATTATGATTTTTGCTTTCACTTTGCTATTATTTTTTTTAATAAGTAGAATATTTCTTTATAACTTGGATCTCTATGACCACAATAGATACAAGGTCCAGATATGTCAGTGCATACATAGCAGCATTTTTTAATTCTTTTTTGAGGTTAAAATTTATTTCTGTGTGTAATTTTTTTCCAAAAGCTCACTTCCTTGTAATAAAAAACAGAGAGCACATGTGTTATACTCTGCATGCCATTAAGTGGAACCTAACAACCGCAGTCGATTTTTTCAGTCAAATAAACAATGACATTCCCATTTTTATTCAGCCAGTTTTAAGAAACTAAAGCTGTTAGTGCATTTTAAATGCTAAAAATGTATGTGATTATCCCAATGGAGGGGAGGGGACGACGACTCTGAACTGAGTCTTATAAAGAAAAAGAGATGGGAGATTTTTAGAGAAGAAAACTAAAAGAACAACAGTGTTTTCCCTCTGGTTACTAAACTTTGTTTACATTATCTTTCATTTTTGCGATTGATGGAGCATCCTTTTGAAGGTCTAAAACCTTCTTGTATTTTGGTATGAAACTTTGACTACATCTTTTTTACAGTCTGAAGTCAAGGATAAAGAACTGAAGTTGGAGCAGCTTAGTTCCAAAATTTCAGATCTCAAAGAACTGACCCATAGCCAACAGTCTCCTGCAGATCTACAGGTAAAATAAAGATATTGGTAATCACAGACTGTGCTCAAATAACTAAGAAGAAACTCCTCCTGAAATTTCTGTCTCTCCTGTACTGCCTTTTTCTTTCAAGGTGACAGATACAGCATCATTTATATGTTTCATAACTATTCTTTGTTCATATTTCTTTACTTAGCTTTGATTTTTTCTGAAAAAAAGTATGCCCTAAAGTAATTGAACATTGAAGTTGTAAAAGTATTTTTTACTAAATTGAAATAGAGTAAATAGCTTATAAGGTAGCTGATCAGATATGAGACAGATGATATTTTCTACACTGTACAACATTAAGCCACATCATATAGTGCATACACAGGTTGCCTCTTTGAAAGAATTATAATGCAGTAAAATATGTTCATTTGCTTTATCAAACCAAAAGTATTCTTTAGTGGACTGGAATTAGTGCCCTGAACTAGCTGTTACAAGAGAGAGGTAAAACCCGAACCACTGAAAGTGAGCTGTTGAACTTTCATTATTGGCTAGGTCCTTATTTTTTATGTTCTAGGGCAGACGTAAAACCGAAGTACGCTATTTTGGATGTTTGATTTCAAATGGAAATTACTATGTGAGATGATTACTTTCAGTGTCAGAAGTTTTAAAAGATAAGCTGACTTCTGCAGTTTCCACAGGCAGGGAAGTATCTCGATAGATATTTATTTCAAAACCATTTATCAGATTTTAATGGAACTTAATATAACATTCAAGCCTTGTCCACATTTTGCCATGACCATACACATAAGCCTAAATTACTAATCAGATATGGGTCAAGAACCCTATAGTATAAAGATGTGCAAATTATATGGAAGTGCTTATGTTGTCCCAAATTGTTTCCTTTATGTGAGAGGTTCAGAAAATTCAGGTTTCATCATATGTTTCATAATAAATATCTGTCCACTTATAGAGCAAAATTTAGAGCCAATTATCTTGCAGAATATCACCGTTAACCAACACACACCTATTTCCATCTAAGTATGAAAAATACAATAAAAAATTTAAAAATTACCTAAAATAAAAAATTGTAGTTGATCTATAAATGCAAATTTGAAAATAAAGCCTCACAAACTAAACGTAAATCCCCAAATTATTTGCCAGCATTCAAATGCTAAATAAGTAAACTACAGTATGATCAGCTCATATCCTAAGAACAGAAACATTTCCTTAATAGAATTTTCAGTAATTGTTCATTTATAAACATTGCCCTATTATGACTGATTTGATTTACTTTTTATTAGTAATATGTGCACAGCTAACATCTACTATAATTTCACATATTGCTGTCTTTGAACAGGTTAATGGGCAATAGTCTAACTTATTTTTGTATTGTCTTCAATTTTAATCTGCCTTACACTGAGACAGTTTAAGCCTCAGTGCTCTTAAGTCTCACCAGTTGATATTTCTTTTTATGGAGTTGGTTGTGTTTAGGTCTTGTTCTGTATATATGGCAAATTAGTAAAGGAAAAAGATCAACTGTTTAATTTTTCAGAGGTGGATAATAACTTCAACAGTTTGCAGTCTGGCTTTTTATAAGTTAGTATCCCTTCTTTGGATTACTGTATATCTAAGACTTAGTCCTGAATGACTGACATTTTTTATTTATGTAAGTATCTTTAGTTATGGATGTAAAGACAGCAAAATGATCATTGTGTGTCACTTTCTTACCTTCCATTTTTTCAAAAAACATTCACCATAATAAATTTTTTATTTAAATGCTTTAATACATAACATTTTGCTTTTAGTTTATAGAATCAGAATTGAGGCAGAAGTTGGAACATGCCAAAGAAATGTTAGAGACAGCAAAAGAGACACTGAAAGATTTCAGTACTCAGAAGATGCAGTTACAGAAGTTTATTGATCAGATGACAGACTGGTTAACAAAAGCGGAAGAGACACTGTTAAGCTGTGCACATAACCTGAATCCTGAAGCTCTAAATAAAGTGAAGGTCGGTGCTGAAGAAAATGAATATGCTTTTTCTTATGCAGTTATTTTTGGTTTTTTATCAGAGTCTTGCTGAGCATTATACTTAATTTTCAGTTGATAAAAAATATGTATCTCCAGCACAGCTGCTAGAATATTAGCAAATAATACAGTGATACTGTTTAAGAAGTTCCAACAATGAATGAAAGTTCTGATTTATTAACTTTATACAAACCTTTTAGAAAATTATAATGAATAACATGGTCTTTGTTGTGATAGGAACCGGTTTTGTTACATTGAACCCTTCAGTCATTACTCCATCATGTTTACAAGTCCATTGATTCCTTGCAATATGTTATGAACTTATAACTCATCACAGTAAAAGACCCTGGACTGAACTCAATTGTAACACAACCTTCTACCTCAGAAGTCCTCCTCAGTCCTTGTATACAGTAATTCTTTTGTCTACATCCTAGAGCTCTCTTGATTGCATACAATTTTACACAACATAACATGACAAACCACGTGGAGATTTTTTTCAGTGTGAGCCCATGTTAATGTTGATATACTAGCCAATTAAATTTAATTTTCAAACAAATGTTCCTCTCTAGTCAGATGAAAACTCCCTTTCATTCAGAAGTCCCACCAAATACCAGTGTCATTGCATCTCACATGTACCTTCAGACTTTGCTGAAAATAACTATTACTATTCAATATGTCTTGAAATTTATATATTTTTTTTAATAGAGTAGTAAACCATGAGAAACAGCATTTTTCACATTTCTGTGATGGCTCTTTAGTTTCAAGGATCATCTCACTTGGAAAATTCAGGAAACGTGATCCAGTACTTCTTCCCTTTATTGTGTCTAGGACTTGCAATAGACCATAGGAAGAAAGAGCATATGGGAGGAGCAGGAATGCTTGAAGAAAAGAGAGGGCTCTTTTGTGTCTTTACAAATGTCATATTTGCGTTGTAACTACATTTTCAGGAAACACAAAAAGACCTTCAGCTTCAGCAGAGCAGCATTGACTCAACCCGTGAGAACCTCAACAGCCTGTGTCGCAAATACCATTCTGTAGAGCTGGAAACTCTTGGTGGCACTGTCACTTCATTAATAAAGAAGTATGAAGCCGTGAATCTGCTCTGTTCCAGAACGCAGGCCAGCATGCAAGAGTCCTTGGAAAAACATTTCCTATGTGAGTCTTCAGGCTTGTTAATATGAGCCGTTAGCCCACAGCCATGAATCATTCTGGAGTCTGCCAGAGTTTCCAATGATGTCACTTGCAATTACAACTTTATTTTTGTGTGGAGCCTTTCAAAAAGTCCTGTTACCAAATGTTCATTTGATAACTGCTACAAAACAAAGCATTTTACAAAAACAGAATTCAACTTTAAACACGTAATATGCATGAAAGGCAAGCTCAGCTCCACCTTTCTTAACTCTTAGTATACATCTCTGTTGTATACATATACTTTGTGTATTTGCCGTAAAGAGATGTATATAACCAAATGAAGACGTTTATAATGTAAAAGTCCCCATCTGAAGTATTTCCTGGGCTCCCTGGATAGTCACTGGAGAAAAGTAGGCAATTTTTAATCTTATATATTAAGATATTACTCTAGATATTATCTAACATTAAATTGGGACATACCATCAACTGAAAATGCCTGTCTTTTCCCATTGACTATAAAGGGGAGCCTAGTGTGACTGTTCAAATTTGGATGGTTACAGTGGAAACATCTCACTTCTCGTGAAATGAATCCCAGTCCCCAAGGTCATTAAAGGCAATGAGACTCATCCTGGTAGCTTTTGCACACTGTTCCTGAAGGATAAAAGAATTGTGGAAGACAGCTGTATAGTATTGTGGATAATGCTGCTTAAAAAAAATATTCTCTTCTCTATACTTTTTTATTAAATAAGATTCTATGCAAGAATTCCAGGAATGGTTTTCTGGTGTGAAGGCTGCAGTAAAAGAATCATCTGACAGGTCTGGAGACAGCAAAGCCATAGAGACAAAGCTACATGACTTGCAGGTATAGTGAACAAATTAAAAACATAATAATTGGCAATTTAACTATATGTATCCAATTATATCTCTAAAATAATCTGTAGATGCTGTCATATTTATTGGGTTTGTTTCCAAAAAGGTAATTTAGGAATGGTTCAAGACAGCAATATGTACTGTAGAGGGAATACAGTGGAAACTGTCCCCTGTTCTGAGATATTAGAATTTAATTTCTGAAGGTTTATGTGTAACTAACCTATTCTTGTTTCTGATTTTTAATCTTTTTTTCCTTTTTTTTTGCCTTCTTTCTCTTCCTTTTCCAATTTTTCTTACACTATTTCTTATTCAATCTTTCACATTAACACTGATACATCAAAGCTTGTCTATGTAGATTTTTGATGGGACAGAATACAAATAGCTGACACCTCCTGCAAACAGCCCTAATTCCTGAAATGTGTAACATCTTCAGGACATGACTAAACTACCCAGAGATAGACAGGACTACCTTGGGACCAAATAGGAAAATTGAGCTCTGTGAATTGTAGCACCACTTAATAAAATTTTATTTGAACTATCTGCTTAGAATTTTTTCCATAGCTACACATGGCTATACATCTTGTTGGGGAAATCTGACTACTTCTAACAGAGATATTGCTTATCTTTATTTATTAAATCTTGCATATTTAAACTGTGTTCTTTCATTACACAGAGTGTGCTGGATTCTGTTAGTGAGGGACAGAACAAGTTAGATGCTGCCTGCAAGGAAGGAGAAAGTTTGTATGCTTGCTTACCCAAACCAGTTGTCAGCCATATTCAGGAGCAAATAGCAAAGTCTAACCAGAACTTCCAGGAATTCCTCAACCAGTGCCTGAATGATAAGAAGGCTCTGGAAACTTGTGCCTCACACCTGGGAAGGTGAGTAATACCAGTACTCACAGATGGACTGCATGAAATTCTCTGGCTGCAGAAATACAGGGCACAACTTGAAATTATTTCCAGTTACTCTAGTCCTGTTTGCTTTTTTCTTTGGAAATATTTAAGAGAAAATGAAGTTGTCTGCTAAAAAAAAAGCAATAGGTCCTGCTCCAAGGGTATTGATTTGGTTAAAGAATGGAAGGTCAGGATCATATATGCAGAAGACCTGTGTGGCTCATGCAATCCGGGATCAGCAGTTGGGATCTTAGTAATTTGTAATTTCCTGGAAGGAAAAGGTGTGATGAATTTTCAAGTTCTGCCCTGGGTTTTGAAGATAGTATGCTTTTTACACAGCATGCATCTGTCCTGTCCCATTCCAGATGGATGTATTTCCTAAGGAGCTAATAATAAACCACTCTTAAATTATTACTTGGGGCTGGAATTTTGGGAGTTCAAATATATTTAGGTATAACTAGATTCAAAACTGTTGCTAACTGAAAGTAAAAATAGTGTAGCAGTACAGGGTAAAACAACAAGATGAGATGGTGTGCCTTCATGTAAGGAAAAGGTTTTCAAACTTAGGGTCAGAACTTGTTTTGCTGAATTCTGAGCACTCGAGATTCCACTTACATTCTGTTGGAGAAATTGAAAGTACAACACTTCAGGTGCTGTAAGAGTCAATACTGAGTAAAAGCCCATTTTTACCCATTCTTTAATTTTAGACTAAATAATTATAAGGATTTGGAAAAAGCTTTCTTTGGTCTGCCTTTATTGAATGTAGTAATAAATAAAAGCACTGTCACTTTAAATTTTGGAGGCTTCTTTTCTCACTGTAGTTCCCATGATTTTCCTGAACATTTTTAGAGAGTTGCTGAATATTTTTAGAGTAGTAGTCACTGTGGAATTATGTTTTGTGTACAACTCTTATTCTCGAAGCATGAAATTGATACCTAGCTTTATTTTCCTGGTCTTGTGGATATTGAAAGAACTGAGTTAGCTTCTTACTAGCTTTACTCCACCTGAGAAATATTTTTAAGGGAGTATTTATCTGTTCTGTAGCTTTGAAGATCAGCACAAGAAACTTGGCCTGTGGATACATGACATGGAAGAAAGAATAAGCACAGAAGCATTAGGAGAGAGCAAACAGCTTATTCCTGAGAAGAAAAAGGAGGTGCAGAAAGTGGAAAAGTTCCTGGAAGAGTTACTGAATTCAAGGTAGTATGAAATATATTTCCTAAAATACTCTCACTTTTTCCTCTGCTAAAGCAGCAGTGAAACTAAACTGTTGGGGTAAAGTGTGTTTGCAAAAGAGAGAGAATGGTGTTGCAACATACTCTGTGAAAAGAGGCTGAATCCAGATATTTCCAGTTTTAAGGAAATTGGAATTTGAAGACAACTCCAAGATTTGATGTTGATACATTTCTCATTAAGAAAAGCTTATCTTACTTCATTAATAAACAGAGACTGAAAAATATAATTTTCAAAAAATAAATCTTAAAAATATTGCTTGTAAAAGCAATAGTAAAAATTACAATTATCATTATATCCATTTTAAAATTTTCTTTCTTTCTGTCCTGCAACACTCAGGTCCAACTGGGTTAGCAGAATCCCCTTTCCCATATAGCCGACTTTTATAAAGACACATTGGCTGTGAAATCTTTCTAGAATCCAGACTTAGCCAATAGATGATGAAGTAATTGCCTTTTTTAGTACACAGTGGTTTTTCAATTTTTTTTTTTTTATTATTAGGCTGGTGAAGATAGAACAGAAATAGTAGTCAGTTGTCTGAGCCTCACAGCATGCTAAAAGGAAACACCCAGTCACTACCTATCCCCTTGAGACTGATGCAAGACATTTCGGTCTGATGTAAACTCCCTGTAATCACAGAGTATCAGGAAGGGTGATTCAGGAGATTCAGATTAACAGAGGCTGTATTAACCGAGAGTTTTAATCCCTTTTACTGACCCTTGTACTGAACCCCAGAGTCAGTGTCTAATCCTGGTCAAATGGCCTGACCTTTCCATCATGCCTTCCCACCTGTCAAAGACTACGAACTTCTCAGAAGCTTTGGCAGGTGCAGAAAGGTAGCAGTCCATATAGAACTGCTAAGTCTGATAGCCGAAAAGAAAATTAAGTTAGCTTTTAATTTAAGGTGCGAGACAAAGATTTCAGTGTGATTGTTTTGAGCACCAAAATCTGCAAGAAATGGCACTGTACACAGGTAAAGGTACTAATCAATACACACTGCTTATATTTCCTTTCAGTCTCTCCCAGCTAATTTTTCTGTTAACTATGAACTTTATCACTGGTGGAGTAGGTGATTATGTCAGCAAACTTCGTAACTCTGATAGTTGCTATAAAAATATCATATGTTTTCTAAAACTGATTTTCAGTCTCATTATTTTCTTTCAGGGAATCTTTTGATAAGCTGTCCCAAATGGCACAGACTTTAAATGAAGAAGGCCATGATGCAGGGAGGGAAGTGCGCCTGGCTTCTCAACATCTTGCCAATTACCAAAACATGGTCAAAACTGTCAAGGAGAAGCTGCGAACATGTCAGCTTGCACTCCAAGAGCATCTCACTTTGGAGGAGGCATTACAGAGTATGTGGTCATGGGTGAAAGAGGTTCAAGATAAACTGGTGTCATCAGAGAGCACTGTTGGCAGCAAAGCCACACTAGAGAGACGACTGACACAAATTCAGGTAAAGAAGGGTACAACTAGAGATCATGCATCAAGATTAACACTGGTGTGGGCCACATCAGTGCAAAAGGAATATTTTTGTATTTTGTTCTTTCTACGGTTATGAAGGAGAAGATTAGAATTTAAGGTGATCTTGACAAATTGGGAGGTGCAGTATGAAAAAACAGGATGAAGATTAATGGAGACAGGTGCCAGGTATTATATTTAATAAGGAAAACTGAACTATGGAAATGTGTATGCAGGTCCAGTAGAGCTTTCTAATGGAGGGGAAGCCTTGGAATAATTGACACAGAGAGGCTGTGACGTATCTGTCACAGGAGGTCTTCACTAACAGGTTAGACAAACATTTATTAGGAAGGTCATCAATGTAGATCCTGCCATGGGCTTTCTTGAGATTTCTTCTAGCTATGTGGTGCGCTGTTTCTGTGCAGTGCTTGTCCTACTCATTACCTATTGCAATGTGAGCAATATTTTAGGATGACCAATGGAGTGAAATACCTGCATGGCTGTGGGAAGGACTTCTGGATCAATTGCACATAGCAAGGGACAGGCACTTACAAGAAAAGGTGCCTAGGAATTCATACTGGGCATGGCTGTCAAGGATAAATGAGCTCAGAGAAGACGGTGTCCACTGTTGAAAGAAGAACAGCTTTCACCCCTCAGCAGGTTGCATTTGATATTTTGACTTATTTTGCCTCACAGGAGATCCTCTTACTCAAAGGTGACGGTGAAGTTAAGCTGAACATGGCCATAGGCAAAGGAGAACAAGCACTTAGAAGCAGCAATGAGGAAGGACAAAAGGTGATACAAGCCGAGCTTCAGAAGCTGAAGGACGTATGGAATGACATCATCAGCACCTCAGTGAACTGTCAGAGGTAAAACTCCCTGGAAAACACAGGTCAGGCTCTGCCATCTTTGCTTACAAAGAGTGGTACCTTACAGCACGTAGGAGTCCATTCATTCATTACTGATATGTGAGGGGAAAGTTGTAACATCAGAGAGAATCAGAATTGCCTGAAAAAATTATATCCTTCTATAAAAAGATGAGTTGGCCATATCAGATTAATCAAATTTCATATGAGATCATAACTGATGATAATTTCAAAATAAATAGAAATCATACAAATTGATACAGAGAAAAAGCTAGAAAAGATTTTCTGGGTTATTGAACCTGTACTTGGGCAGGACCAAGAACATCTAACGTATTTATCTATCTTTTCCTTACAAAACTCTAGGAAAGTTTCTCAATTCTGTCTTTCCTTACATTTTTTAATTTAAAAAAATCCTAATATCCACTCCAAACAATCTTTCTTGCAAACTAAGCTGATCTCTTCTTGTCTTAACCTTGGTAGAAATGGAAAGGTTTTCCTATTGCCTGTGTGAGAACATTTTATGTATTTGAAGGCCTCCATCATCTCTATTCTAGACAGACTGATGTTTCTCAGGACTAATACTTTCTGGACCTCTTTCATCCTTGTTTCTCTTTCAGTAGATTGCAGACTCAGTACTCTGTCTACATTTTTCTTAAAAGATAATAACTGAAAGTGGGCTTCTTGCTGTATTTGATACCTTATTAATTCTGAATAGAGTATCAATACTTTCCATTTCCTTCATACATCACTCTTCTTAATCCACTCCAGAATGAGATTTTCCTTTATTTCCAACAGTATCATAATGTTGAATTTTGTTAACTTCTTTATCTTCTACTATCTCCAAACCCTTTTCCACAGTACTAAGCCTAGGGAGTTATCTCCAATTTTGTATTTGTATATCTGATTTCTCCTTCCTAAGTAACACATTATTTTCATCATCAAATTCCATCTTTTTAAAATTTTTTTTAACGACATCTGAAATTTAAATCCTGCCATCCAACTAGCTGCAGCCACTCCCTGGTTGCTTTCATCTATGGGTTTTACAAGCACTCCCTGTTCCATCATCCCAGTCATTACCAGATAGAAATGGGCCCTTGGTGAACTTCTCCATAATCCTACTTCCTTAGTTCTCTAATGAAAACCAAGTTTTCCTTGCATCAGAAAATTCACATATCACATCAGAAAGGTCAAAGATCTGTGTTGTAGATAATCTGAGTGCTAGGGTATCTGGGTCCTAAATATAAACTGTCAAAGGTGGGAGCCATGATATAGGTGAATTGGAGTTTTTCAACTGAAAGTGGTACCACTTTCTTACGGATTCCAAAATTATTATACAATTACATGTAGAAAACTATCATGGGCTGCCTTTAAGATTTCACTCTAATTTCACCCCAATTTTTGTCATTAAAAAATATTTAGATTAGGCTAGACCATTACATTTTGAATGAAATCCTTACCACACTCGTGTCTATCACTAAGTCCAGTGGAAGGAGAACTACATTCCTCAACACAAATCCCAGAGCAATCTGGTGATCTGCTAGGAGGAGCAATATATAACAGAAGAAAGTATTTCTTATAAATTGTAAATGGGACTATATATAATGGATTTTTTTTCTTCCAAAACTTGCCAGAATATCTCTTAATTGTCAATAATTTCACAGACTGCTGTACATTTTATTACTCTGATCATAAAGAACTCCAGTAATGCTCTCTATTTTATTTTGCTGGTCAGACACTGAAATGTGTTTTTCATTAGTCTGAGACAGACAGATTGCTCATGTAACCTGTAACAGGGAAGCAGTTGTATCAGGTTATACGCAGTAGCCCAAAGAACACAGAAATTCTAAAATAGGTTGGCTGTAAGTTGACATGGAAAACTAAAGCAAGATGGAGGAAAAAGCATATTCTAAACATATTCTACATGGCTACAGACAGTGTAACAATTAAGGTATAAGCAGACTTTTTTTCAGACCTTTCAAAAGTTCTCATCTGTGCTGTGTATGTTTCTTTTAACGTAAGCTGCCTAGAGTCTGTCATTAGCAAGTGGAATGAATATCTGGAAAGGAAAAAACAGCTGGAACAGTGGTTAGAGAAATTGGATCATGAAGTGGAACAGCCTTTAGAACCACAGATTGGTCTGAAGGAGAAGTTTGCTCAGCTGGACCACTTCCAGGCTATTGTTTCTGAGATAGAGGATCACTCTGGTGATTTACAGCAACTCATTGAAAAAGCTGTGGAACTGTATGAAAAGACAAAGGATGATTCTTTGGGAGAAGCAGCTCAAGAAGAACTAAAAACACAGTTTAATGACATCACAACTGTAGCCAAGGTAAGATAAAGGCAAAGGTCTCAATTTCAAGTAAAATGTTTAAACATTTGTATATGAGGCTAAAATTTTGACTTTCATAATGTTTCAGTAACTAAAGGACTGACTGTTACAATTGAGTCTTGAAAAAAGTTGGGCATACTTTACTAAAATTCACTTGAATGGAAAACAGGCATTGGGAGTTGAAATTGGTAAGGTTATGGTTTTCAAAAAGTGGAGGGCATATATTTTACTCATAGTTTCATTTATACAACAATATTTCTGACATTCTTCCAGATTTATTTTCATCTAATTCTTTTATATTCATTCCTAGAACTCTATTTTTTCCCTAGAATGGGAAGAATGAAATGCCTCTCTGAGCAGAAAACATATTGTCAGACAGAGAAATCCTATTGTCAGAAAGATATATGCCCATCTTTTGTGGTGTTGCAAGCCCCTAAGCACTGCACGTGCTGTACAGGTATTCTGTTTGGTTTCTGAGGAAAGATACATGAGCTCACTGAGACCTTTTCTGCCAACCAGATCATGACAGTGACACTAGCTCTGAGTTACAATTGCCACCTTCTCAGCTAATGGGGAAGTTTACATCACGAAGAGGTCACGTAATAACAGGCCAATGTGAGACTGAAGTAAACACTGTATATAAATTTACAGTAATCTGATGGAAGTGTGATTCAGGTTTTCATGTATTGAAGATAGTGCTGATGGCTTGTAGGTAATTAATATATAGTCTATATAAAAATAATACCAGAGTAAAAAAAATAGTGGAAGATCTAACAAATTATGTCTTAGGAAAAATGTTAAATCTAGGGCATATGAATTTACTTCTTTAGTAAAAATCTGCATTTTTCTTACTAAACTTGATGAAGGAAAGTCATTATGTGGAATCATGTAATTTGGTTTGGGATTTTTTTTTTTTTTATTTGGGGGATAAGATATACCATTATTGTCATTGTTTTATTGCTTTAAACATAGACCATAGATATTAGAGCCATCTCAGATATATCTAGTCTGTAATTACGATCTAGTCATGCACTCTTCTGGTTTTATGATGAACTTTTGCTCTCTTTTTTTACTGAAAATAGTAAGCCATTAATCTGGTTTCTAGAGAATCAGTGCAGTTTCATCCTCGTATAACTCCATTTCTTTCAGCAGCGTTAAATCTGGAGCCAAGATCACTGACTAATTCAATACAATGCTTTTAAACTTGTGTGAAAAGAGTATCGTAAGTGAGCATGGCAGTGTTCTCCTAAAATCAATACACATCAATATATTTAATTTCTTAAGCAAGACAGTCAGTTTTGCAGTCTTTCCCTTGGGAGAGAACAGCACTGACAGGAACTGGTAGAAGTCATTGCTACCAGAAGAGACCAACTAAAGCTGCACTTTGCCTCCACTCTCCCCCTTTATTGGTGCTATATTTTGGTGTGAGCAAAGTAAACAGAGGTGCATGGTTGCCTTTCTTGGGGGGTCTTTTCCTTCCCTAGGGAGCTATCTGTTTTGTTTAGAGTGAGGCACACGTAGACATTTTCTTACTCTGTTTTTGCATAAAATGCATTAAGATGTGAAAAGTTTGAGGATTTACTTTATGTCGTCTTTGTTTAGCTGGTAACCACCCATTGTCTAGTTGGTCAACAGATTCCGAGAAATTACAATGATTATTTTCAGAGGGAACGGTAGGGTTTATTAATCTAACTTAATCTTTAAAAGCATTAGTTGAATGTTGAGTTATTCAAACTTAAAAATAACTGGAGTTCAGTTCATAAGTAAGTGGTTTAGTTTGAAACTGATTTAAGGACGCTTGGATCTAGGGTATCCACACAGGAGTAAAAAGTCATTTGATTAGCTCAGTTCACTTTTGGTTAGTTTTGATAAACATTCCTGACTGTTAGCTCACAAGAATATAAGAACAAATCTACTCAATCAAACCAAAGGCAAATCTAGACCAGTACACTACTTCACCTGTTTGTAGTAAGGTAAACTGCCCCTACTTGAAGCTTACATTAAAAAGCTAAGATAGAGCCACGAAGCTGTTGTTTGTCTGTGTCGGGGAAAGCATCCTCCAGGGCTGCAAGGCAGGTAGCTGGGGACGGCCACCACTTCTGATGTCACAGTTAAAATAGGACTCAGCACCATAAGAACCTTTTGCACTTTTGAACAGCAGAAGTCCTCCTTTGTGCTCTTCATATGGGACATCTCTGTGGCGCTGCTTAGCATTTATAGAGACTTGGTGCTTCTAAATAAGAGCTGTGTTTCCAGCAGCATGCTGCTCCCTGGGAGGACTCATGGGTGATCTCTAAGACACTCTCCAGGGTGTATTGGGAAAAGCGTGCCAGAGTTGTGCAGCTGCAGCTTTGACATCTATTAAACAATACATTTTGTGTTAAAGTATGTGTTAAAGTACATTTTTGCATACATTTTCAGAAGGCTTCTTCATCTTTTGCTCCAGCAGAGCATGCCTGTCCTGACCAACCTAAACCAAACCTTGTGCAGCGTAGCCCTGTGTTCTGCTGCTATAAGCTGTGCTCTATTCAGCATTCAAATGGAAGCTATAGAGTCAGACCAGCGCTCTACACCACTGCATGCTTAAAGGCAGGACAGTATGTAAGCACTTTAATGGTCTTTTTTTTTTTTTTTTTTCCACCTGAATGATAGGAGAAAATGAGGAAAGTGGAAGATATTGTGAAGGATCATTTGCTATACCTTGATGCTGTGCATGAATTCACAGACTGGCTCCATTCTGCAAAGGAAGAGCTGCACCGCTGGTCAGATTCATCTGGAGATACATCAACCATACAGAAAAAGCTGGCCAAAATCAATGTAAGATAAGTTAGCTTTCCTGATTTCATCTGCAATTCACACCCTATGCTCTAAAATAGGCCAGAGCCAAAAACTTGTGGGATCTTGCTCTTTGTGTATTTGAAATCGTGATTACATTTCAGTGAGCTGAAAGCAAGCTTTCTAAGCTACATTTCATTTTTGCCTCCCTTCCCATGTTAAACTGATGGAGTAAAAGTACAATCAGACCTGAGTTAGCCACAGCACACATGGAAACAATTTGTAAGAGCAGAAGCCCAGCGGCATCGCAGAAGGATGTGGCTTAGCTGACTAACGAATAGTGCTCTGTCCTCATTCCTGCACATGCTTTCTCCGTGAGCAGAGTTGTCTGAATCAAAGTCAGAAACAACCTTTCCTGATTTGCCTGAAATGGAGATGCGTAAAGCAATGCAAGGATTGTTCTCCCCAAACACTGTAGAAATGTATGGGTTGCCTCCCAGTGTATACTCTCCTTACCCTGACATCCATTCCTAGGCATTTGAGTATCTGGGCAAGTTTTGTGTTCCTGAATGCAACATTAAAGCAGGCTGACTGCATGTTTTGCTCGTGCCTGATGTTTACGTTCAGATACTCATGTTAGCAGCATTTTACTCTGCTCCTAAACATGAGAGAGTGGGCCAGTGAACAGGCTACTAGGTGAGGATTCAGGGTACCCGAGATCAAACTACAGATGTGTTGTACCCTCTTGGGTAGTTTTTAGTCTCCTTTGTGCTCAAACTCCCCATGTCTAAAACGGGGAAGGGAGGAGGTAGCAGTTTTTAGCTCGTAAGACTAACAAGAGAACAAATAGCATTACTCTGGCATGCAGTGTTTGGGATGATATTTATATTCTCCAGCTTCTTAAGCTGAAAACTCCCCAAATTCCCTTGTAGCCTGTTTGAGATTGAAATAGGACACTGTAGAAAGAATTCACTTCTAAAAAAAAAAAAAAAAAAAAGACATGTGCAACCAATTACGGCACATCACAGATCCCGGGTAGGCTGTAAAAGGCTGTTCCTGAGCAGCGCAGTGGTGTTTTTAGAGCCGCCGTGAGCAGCTGCGCACACCCCCAGTGTTCCTGACCTCAAAGATCGCGACAAAGTTCCTATTTTCCGCACCTTCACCCGGTCCCTGTTTCCAGTTTCCAAAAGGAGCGCTTTCTCCCCTAAGCCTACGAAAGCGCCCGGACGGCTGCCGGTTCCAAGCAAAGCCCCTCTCGACCCGACTTTGCTTTCCGCCCGCCCTCCGGCAGCGCGCTGCTCGCAGCGCAGCCTGGCTGCCCCCGCAAGCGCCGCCGCCGCCGGTCCCCGTCCCCCCGCTCCCCCCCCCGCCCCCTCCCACCGCCGGCGGCGGCAGCGCGGCGGGTGACCCCGGCCATGTCGCCTTGCAGGAGCTGGTAGAGTCCCGCCAGACCGGCGCGGGCCGCCTGGGCCGAGTGGAGACGCTGGCTCCCGCCGCCAAGCGCAGCACGACGGCCGGCGGGTGCCAGCTGCTGGCGGCCGAGCTGCAGGCCCTGCGGTCGGACTGGAAGGAGTGGGAAGAGAACGCCTTCCGGAGCCAAAGCAGCCTGCGGGACGCGCTGAGCCGGATGGCCCTGTCGGAGCGGGAGTTCGCGGGGCGGGCGGAGCAGCTGGAGGAGGCGGCGCGGCGGTTCGGCGGGCTGCTGGCCGGCTGGGCGCGGAGCCTGGCCCCCCTCGACGGCCGGCACACCGACGGCGAGGTGGTGGAGAGCTGGCGCAGGGAGAAAGTAAGGTCACGGCTCCTTTCCTAGCGGCTTCTCGGTTGCGAACGTGCGGTTACCGGGGGCAGAAGGCTGCCGCCGGGAGGGACCGTCAAGTAGAAAACGATACGACGCGTTCGTGCGAAATATTTCTGTGGAAACCCAACTTTCCAGGCTTGTTTTTGTAACTGTAACCGCCGCGAGCGGCCTTTACGGAACACGTTTCCCCCCTCTGCTGCACAAGGCTTAGCGAATGCTGCCTGGGTCCGGGATGTTAAAAACCGGGCTTGCCTCCGAGGAAGCGAAGGAGCTAGCGCACCAGCTCGGAACTTCTCTTCCAAGTTGCTCAGCGTTTCAGGCTGGAGTAGCGCTTGGTCAGGGAAACGCGAAGCATTTCCTAAAAGCCAAGGAGCAGCTGGAGCCATTTCTTACGTATAATGTGTCAGGAGTGTATTGAGCTTAGACATTCCGTTTCTGGAAATGTCCTTCACATTACGCATGTTGAGATCTTGTCCAATATTCAGAGAACTTACACCGGAACCACTATACTTGCTAATTGCTTTGCTATGGAATGCAATGGAATTTAGAGAAATAGAGAGGTTGTTTCTGTTCCTGATTGTCTTCTGGCAAAAAAAATCCACATTCATGTATCACACACACACGTTACATATAAATATACATATATGCATTCACATCAGTCAAGATACATGTTTGTATCTCAGCTACTGAGAGTCACAGATGTCAAGAAAAGATACAGAGTATGTCCCTTTCAGGGTAGTGTTGCAGTAAATCACTTTCAGTAAAGGAAGAGAGGCGCGTGATGTTTGCTTTCTGACCCCTTGACTGAAGAAATATTAAAAAAAAACCCAGAACAACTTCTCTTTGAACTGAGGTTATAAATCTCATCCTCCAGTGTCTGTGCCAAGTTATTTCTGTGGCTTCCCCTTTCACAAAATTCCCTGACACAGACTGATGGAACCTGCTTGCTTGAGTGCCAGTACGTATCTGTAGGAGTAGCAAAGCTGACAATACATTGGAGCAAATAATGGTACAAATACGCAAAGTTTTCCATGTTTCTATGTTTTTAAAAAGGAAAAGAAGTCGTGGAATTATCATCAACATACAGCAACAATTACCAGACATCTTTAATTTACAAATGGAGAAGTACTAAATTCAAAGGATATTGCTTTTAATAATAGTGTATATACTGTATATGTACTGTAGCTCTATGCAACAAACTTTATTCAGATTAGGCAGTTGTAAACATTGGCTAATGAGGAAAATGCAGAGGAATCTCAAGACTTACTATGCATAACCCTACTATGTAATTTTATTTATAGTTAGAGGAAATGTGACAGTAATCCTTCCATTTTTGGACCCCAGGGATAGGTCTTATTGTAAACAAAAAATAGCACTCAGCTTTCCATTTCCATTGTCTCACAGTGATTCTGTAGCCATGTAAGCCAAGGCCACAAATTAAAAATGTATTTCCTAATTCTCAGAATTAGCAAGCTCATTCTGTTATTCTGTTATACTCAAGCTCTCTTCCTTTAGCTATGTGCAACATAAGAGCAACAGATCCTGCACTTGGAATTCAGCAAATTATTTTGGTAACTGTCAGATTCAAAATTAAATCCAAGTGGCTGCCACAGTTCTATCAGTGTTTCTGTATGGACAAATGCCATAGTTAAATGTACGCTGTTTTGCAAGTTAATGTTCCTGTTCGTTAATAGGTTATGCCTAAGACTCTATGTCATCAGAATGATCTTTTAGTAGTTATTGAGGTAGGTTATTTGCAGCTGAAAAAATGTCATTGAAAACAGGCAATTCTAACCCTGTGCTACTCTTAGGACATGTTTTCTTTACCCCCCAAAAAAGCTGGTAGTATTTCATTATGGTGATTCCTGCCCTACACAATTTGTGACATCCTGTGTTTAAGTAATGGCCATTGTGGTGTTATTCCTAATGCTTTCAAAAAAATGCCTGTGTGTAGTTTAACATAAAGTAAGATAAAGTAGTTAGCTTACATTTTTTTCTCAGCAACGTTGTTATTATATCATTACTTAATTCAAAAGCTACTTTATGTGGCATCGAAACAAACTAGCAATGTGACTCTTTCAAGTATCTTTTAATTACAGTTGGACAGATTTCTGGTGTATGAGTAACCTAAAGCAGAAAAAGTCCATACAAGCATGAATAATGTAAATGAGAGGAGTCCTGAAAATCTGCTGTAGCAAAATATTTTTTCATACTCTCAAGAACACATGAAAGCTTGTACACATAACACATCTGAAATGTCTCTAGACTTAATTTCACAGGGCTTCTCTGTGATCTATAAATGCTGACAGATTTCAGTAATGTTAATATAATCAAGCTGTGATTATGACCTAAACCACTGTTATTCACAGCTGATGCATGTTTGTAGTTTTATTCTTCTCAAAATGCATTGTTGTGTTTTTTCTTCCTAGCAGTTCAGGTACTACAAAGCAGCAATCTCTCTCTCTCTCTCTTTTTTTTTTTTACTTGCTCAGAAATGCATGATATAGGTCTTCAAAAATTAATTTCACAGTTCTGCAGACTTTTTCAGGAAAAGGGATATGAAGCAAGCACAAAGTTCTTTGTGGGCAGCAGACACAGGAGCTGAATCCCTGGCTTTTGGCCATTTGCTGTTCTTACCAAGTCTGTTGATTTAATTGGCTTGCTAGACCCTTGCTAATGTTTCTTTTTATTTTTGACTTACATAAAGGGACATCTGTTTATTGCAGAATTAGTTAATACTTTACAGTGAAACGTCTACTCAGTGAGCATTTTTATCTCCGTAACGTAGATTGTGAGATTTTGAAAACCTTCTGCATATATTTTCATGTACAACATTTGTGCCTTTCCTGAACATTCAATTTTGTGCTGATAGATTATTAGAAACTGTTTACTATGTATATTTTCAATCATAATTTTTTTTATATCTTCAGAAACATGATTCGAGGACTTCCTTGTCCCACTTCCATACTCCTGTTCAAATCTGTCTTCACTTTCATATGACCTGTTTCTTAGATTTATATCATACATTTCTTCCAGATTGGCACTTAGATTTAACCAAACTAATCTATGCATGCCAAACACTCTGGCCTGCCTGCGCTGCAGAACCTCTGTAAAATGTACATACCTCGTAAATGTAACTAGCTAGAAGATTGTCTTTTCTCCCTGGTAGTTTAAGAGGAATGCCTGAACAATTTAGTTTCTAATGAGATGAGGAGCCAAGTCTGCACTGCTCATTATGCTGGAGTAGCTGGCAGGATTCTGCAGTGGAGGTGCTGTGGACATCAACAAGGACTGTTTTTGTTGGAGTGGTTATCACACCTCTCCCAGTGATGTAAGATAAGCCAAAAAAAGCTTTTTTTTTTTTGTTGGCTTAGCTGTCTCCAAAGCAAGAGTCTTTCCAGTGCAGCAATGACAGGCAGTAACCCATTTACTCTCACAGAATTGTGAGCAGCTGTACTTTTACATCATGAAGCCCTCTGTGAAAGAGTTGAAGCTGTTAAAAGCCTTATGCGTAAATTAATTTTTTGGATACAGCTCAAAACAGTTTTTACTGAACATGCTAAGCTCAAGCCAATGGGCTAATTACATTTAGACAAACATATATTATTTGCTATTCCCTAATTGTGTGTACTTTTATGTGTATACAGCTAACTGACAATACCATAGCTCATTTATTAAAATGCAATTTATATCTTAAACTGTTCTTTGAGAACATTTTGAGCTAAGAAAGTTGAGGCTTCCAGAAATTTGGTCTCTAGAAGCTCATAATTTCAAATAAGCTTCTGTGGGTTTGACTGCTAAAATACTCTTGAAAGTGAATGTGCATAGATCATAAATTAAGTTGAATTTAAATTCTGATAAATTTTGATTCAAAAATATTTATTTATTTATTTTTTAATTTACTCACCAATATTGTTCATTTGTTTTGTTTTAACAGGAAACATTGGATGCTCTGGTAAAGTCTGAACATATGACAGATGAGATCAAAACTCAGTTAAATGATCTTTGTAGATTTTCCAGAGATTTGAGTACTCATTCTTCAAAAGTTTCGGGGTTGATTAAGGAGTATAACAGGTACACGTTCATCTTGTTTATAGTTATCAATCCAATGTGTGTGTGTGGGTGTGAGCTGTCTTTTAGGGAATGATTAATTAGAATTTTAGAAGTAGAAACAAAGCTATACAATGATTAGAATCATTATTTTGATTTTGGTGTCAGTAGAGATTGTAAAACAGTAGCAATTTGGGTTTTTTTTATAAAAGCCAGGCTCCGCCACTAAACGCATCTGAAAGGGAGCTTGACACCTGCATTTCAGACACAAGAGTCTGTTGTTTCTTGCAGGGGGTTATAGCTTTTGGCTTCTCTAGCTGCAGAAGAAGGGTGTGATGACCCAGATTGATCCCTTCTAACATTACGAAATTAACTGAGGCACAGAAGTTAGAATTGTAATCGCTGTAGTTCCGTGCCCACAGAGAGAGGGGGGCTTGCAGAAACTGTGCCTAGGTGTGCCGAGTCACTCTCTGGAAATACTTATACCTCTCGTATCTGTGACAGTTATATCCCAATTTACATGCTTCACTTTTAAGGAACTGAAAGCTTCTAATGGATTTCCTGGTGCCTCAGTGAAGTGCTTAAATTTGGTAGGAGGAATCCAGGTTAACCTAACCTTACCATTGTATTTCAGAAAACTAAGTAATAGCATTGTGACCTAACAGAGTCCTGCCTTTCCTCCCTCCCTTGCTCTTTTCTGCTTCCCTGATGTGATAAACCCAGCCTCTGCCTGCAAGCTTCAAAAGGTTGTCAGAGCAAAGAGCAGATCTTGCAGCAAAGATTTCGGACGGCTTTCAGGGACTTCCAGCAGTGGCTGGTCAATGCAAGAGTCACCACAGCCAAATGCTTTGATGTGCCTCAAAATATCAGTGAAGCTTCAGCAAGTCTGCAGAAAATACAGGTAACTCTAGAGCAGTAAAATATTAGTCTAAGGGAGACCCAGTCAGTTTCATATAAAGCTCAGATTGAATTGTTTGGTTAATTACTAATTTTTGTTAATGTTGTTATTGTCAACGCTAAAGGTGACTAATTGCAAGGAAATAAACACTTTTTTTTTTTTTTTTTTTTAATCTAGTTTGCGTAGTTAATTTTTGGGCTACAGATTGTCTCTTCCACAGTAGATTTCCTTGTTTATTTCTTTTTTACAATAGAAAAAATACATGTTTTTAAAGTAGGAGAGTACCATAAAATCAGAACGATATCAGAATCAGGACTTAGTACCTGGAATTATTTCAAAGTTATGTAAATATTCTTCCTCATATATGAAAATAGAGCCCTTATAGTGCAAGAACAGACTTAAAATGTATGCAGTGTGAGCAGGCATTTAAAAAGTGTATTTTTCACATCAAGCTAAAACAAGCCCCAACAACTCTGTGGAAATTAATGCCGATTAAACGTGTATTTTATTAAAGCAAGTGAAAGAAATACTTTTATGAATAGATTATATCTTTAATTTTAGCTGAAAATAGCAAAATGAGAATTACATAATGAGACCATTAAAACTTCAGTTAGATAGTATAACAGAAGAAATTCATATCAGTTTCTCAGAAAAATACCAAAACCCAAATCACCTCCTCCTTATTTTGGCAATTTCACTTTCCCTTGCTTAAATGTTTTACTTAAAAGTGTAAACAATACTGTATTAATATATCAAATCTTTGACTACCCCAAAATGAGAATATGTCTAGAGGAACTATCAGGAGAAAAATCCTAGTAGTTTTTGACATTAAATATAAGAGTTTTAGCAAGGGTTTGTTTGGTTTTTTTCAACAGTGGTAAGAATTTTTGTCTTTATCACCACAGCCCCTCCATAGCATAAGACCTTACTTTGTTCTCCTTGTCCCTGAAAACTGCCTTAGATGAAATAAATTTTTTTTTTTGACACGGAGTAACTGCTTAGGACTTCTAGAGATGCCTTGGTAACCTGTATAAACTTAAAAGTTTATTTTTGTTAAAAGTTAACGTTCTGTCTGTTAGCACATTTGACATCATTAAGTCACAAGGCAATTATATCTCTGATTTTGATACAGCTGGAACTTGAACCACGTACCTCAAAGCTAACAGACCCTTTGCATTCTCTCCTGAGACCTCTAGTGTAACACAGAATCAGAACCTGACTTAGTAATTTTTGTATCATCAAGCCTGTTACTTCTGAACATGCATGTAACCTTATGGTTATGGATATAAAACTATTTGTGTATCACATAATCATGATAGTAACAGTTTAAAATATTGGTATTTAAGACTGCTAAATTCCTTTGAGTTCTAAATAGTCACAAGATCTTTTAATAATTACAAGTTATAAGAACGTTATCCCAATACACTGAATTTAAAAATCTGGCTGTTTCCTTACATTTCTGTATAATTCCTGCACATGTGTTTTTCCATATGCTTCTTGCACACCATCATTGTGCAAGATTTCTGTGAAGAAAAATACTTTCAGACAGGGAAGGTAAATTAAGGATGCAGAGGGAGAAATCACACGGCTTAGACGTTGCTCAGGGTCTAAGTGTCAGCCCACACCCCTCTGTGCCCATTGGAATTCCGGCGTGGCTGTCACCCACGGGCAAGGCTGCAGTCCGTTGTGTGCCTCAGAGTGGGCCCCAGCTCAGAGTGGTTCCCTGAAATAAAACTGTTACCGCTTTCTGTACCATGGAGATTTAAAGAAGTGTAATACCCAACTAAATGACCTGTAATTGTTTCAGGAAGTGCAGAACATACAGGTAATCCTAGAGTCTTAATATATATATTATTTAGATGTGTGGCACTTCTGTTGTCCCTAAATCCCATAAATATGAACGATATCAAAATGGAAAATGCATTAGCATGTTACTGAGCAGAAGCAATAAGCTCTTATCCCTGTTAAATTTTCTGGGAGCTTGCCATTGACCTTTGCTGGGACACAAAGTTCACCAACTAGCTTCTTTTATTACTATTTTTAGGAATTCTTGTCAGAAAGTGAGAATGGGCAACAAAAACTAAACCTGGTTGCATCCAAAGGAGAACTGCTGTGCTCTATTTTACCAAAGGAAAAGGCGAAAGTTATCCAGGACAAATCTGCTACGGCTAAAGAAGATTGGAAAAATTTTATCACCACCCTCCACCAGAAGGAATCTGCATTGGAGGTATTGAACCAGTCACAGTGGGGAAAGATTGGATCTAAATTTCCTCTTTGCATTTTATTTCAAACAGCACAGTTTAGATTTTGTATATAGCTGTAAGTGTTTATGATGTGACAGAACTAATAAATAGCTGTTTTGAAGAAGTCTCAGTCTTCCACTTACATTTTACTTTTGTTTACTTATATCCTTACTACCTGATTCCACTTTGATTTAAGTGGGGTGTTTCATGCAGAAGGGTGTTGTTCAGAGTAGCTGAAGGTAGCAAAGACAGCAGTTGGTCAAATTCATTAACATGAGTCTCATCAAATGTACTGGATTATTAAAACACATTTTCTTTTTTAAGGACTCTTTTAGCATAGATTTCTGACACTGTTGCTGATTGAATAGTCCCAGTACAGTGGGTAAATGTTGTCTCTCTCATTGCAAACTGGCAGAATGTAATGATTTATTTGAGCAACTTTCGAAGTAAACCCCAGTGTCTTTCTCTGTTCAGAACTCACAATTCAACCAGCACCAAAGGGGAATATCTTAAAAACATGATCTCTTTTAAGGTCATAGGTTTTAAGGTCAAAAGGTCTTAGCTGGAATTCCCTGCATAGCATAGGAGAATTAAAGTTCCTTAGGCATTCCTGTTTCAAACCAATGCTGCCTAGCCAGCTGAGAAGTTTAAATACATTTAATACATTGCGCAGGAAAGCCTTTCAAAGAAAATTCTCAGGTAGCAAGGACTTCCCTTTCTTCGTGTCAGGGTTGCCATGGAAAGAGGATGATCTTAGAGATTAATCTTTTTGAGCCAAGCATTTTTCAGTCTCATAGGCTTCATTTTTCATTCTGATGTTTAATTTAAGTGGTAAGGCTATAGCTAAAAAGAAAACTAAATCAGTTGCGGGGGGGTTGAATAAAAATAACTAGGGCACAGGAACTATGCTGTTCAGGTTTCTCTTCCATGTGAATTATTTCAGATGCTCTTTTTTTTAATCATGCAGAATAAGCCTACAAGAAAAATATGCAGGCACTGAAGGAATGCCTACATATGCCTATATGCACATGTTTTTATAACCAAAATTTTACGTTAAAAAAGAATATAATCAGAAATGATCCCCAGGATTGGGTTGAACTTAGTCATACATCACCTAGGAATAGTGGCAGACCATTTAAGGAGGAGTGTCGGCAACTATACCATGCAGCCGCTCACTCCTCCCCGCTCCCTCCCCAAGTAGGATGGGGAGGAGAATCAAAAAAACGTAAAACTCGTGGGTTGAGATAAGAACTGTTTAACAATTGAAATAAAAGAAAATATTATAATAACAATAATAATAACAATAATAGTAATGAAAAGGAAGATAACAAAAAAAAGAGAGGAATAAAACCCAAGAAAAACAAGTGAGGCATAATGCAATTGCTCACCACCCACTGACGGATGCCCAGCCAGTGCCTAAGCAATGATCAGCACCTCCTGGCCAACTCCTCTGAGTTTATATACTGAGCATGATGTCCCATGGTATGGAATATCCCTTTGGCTAGTTCGGGTCAGCTGTCCTGGCCATGCTCCCTCCCAGCTTCTTGTACCCCTCCTCACTGGCAGAGCATGGGAGACTGAAAAAGCCTTGACTTAGGATAAGCACTACTTAGCAACAACTAAAACATCAGTATGTTACCAACACTATTCTCAAATTAAATCCAAAACACAGCACTGTACCAGCTACTAGGAAGAAAATTAACTCTATCCCACCCGAAACCAGGACAAGGGGTCAGCGTGAATGACTGCAGTCGGATGTTAGGTAACTCTTATTCCAAATTAGCCTTTCTTCAGACTGCCTTAGATGTGTGGCACTTACATTGAGTCAAAGCTTGTAAGATCTCTAAAGCTTCCAGCTCAGAGGAAATTTGCTTCAGCCTCCGCTCAACTGTGTAGACATATCCTACATTGTTGCCTTTATTTTGCCTCTTAAAGAGGTGCTCTCTCAGACTTTTCTTTCAGTGTCTGTTTGCGGGATGGGAAGGAGCAGAGCTGGTGTAATTTATTTGAAGAGCTGTGTAAAATTTGACTGCAATTGTACATCTTTTTTGTGTGCTTGATCTGTGTGTTCTGCATTATAGTTATGCTCAGTGCAGTGGGACTGTTCATAGAATTGTGTATGTCTTCCCAGAACTTAAAGATCCAGATGAAGGACTTTGAAGCAACTGCTGAGCCTCTGCAGGAGTGGCTGACCACAACTGAGAAGATGGTACAAGGAAGTAACAGTCGGCTCCATGATCTTCCTTCCAAGAGGAGAGAACAGCAAAAGTTGCAGGTGACTTCTTAACAAGCCTTTTTAACACAGCTAGACTTTCCTCTCCTATCCTCCTGGCCTCACTGATTCCTTACAAAAGCTTGATCATTCTAGCATCCTGACCTCTGAATAAGATGAGAACTGGTTTCAAGGATTGCTGTTGATGATTCTGTTCCATCAGGTTTTGCATCTCCACATTTCTTATGACATGCTGCTTCATTGCTGTAGCTGTATGGTGTGCCTTTCTCAGCAAGCTCGCCACATGTCACTTCTGCTTTTCATGGGGCCTTCACGCTTCTCTATTTCCTGCTTTCTTGCACCCACTCTTATTATTAATGTGCTTGTGCTTTACAGTCTGTCCTTGAGGAAGTAAGCTGCCACGAGCATCAGCTCAACAGGTTAAAAGAGAAAGCTCAGCAGCTGTGGGAGGAGCAAGCTGTCAGCAAAAGCTTTATGCGCAGAGTGTCTCAGTTGTCTTCTCAATATCTTACGCTAAGCAATCTGACAAAGGTAATGCACCCAGTGTATGCGCTTTTAAGCAGTTCATTTGATGTATGTGGGGAAAAAAAGAAAGACTGAAATGTGAAACACTGCAGCTGTCTTGCTTGTCTGCTCTGTGGTATGTCTGAGCTATCTTGTCTTTCACACTGGCTTTAAAGAGTGGGAAGTAAGGACCTGGATAATTCTGTGGACAGTCAGTAAAATGAAATTGTGATTTTATTTTTTTTAATGTGTTTTGATTAAAAAGTAAACCCCACCTGATTATACAATAATCAGGTTTGATTTTGATTTTTTCAAGCATTGAAGGTCTTCGTATTAGGACTGTTATTTTTGACAAAGTTCCTGTCTTGGAAGAGGCTTGATATTGAATTACACTTATAGTTACTACAGTAATGAGAATAATTTAGGATATAGGAAGTGTGTTATAGGGTAACAATTCAATTCAGAAACTATTTACGTTTGAGCAATTGCTGGTTTGTTAATTTCTACTTTTTCTGTGGAAATAAAAATTATAAAGCATATCTAGAGCAGTATGACTTACTGAAAATGATTGTATGCATGGCCATGATAAATTTTCATGACTGGAAAATGAGAAAGGGAAAGATGCATGAGTTACTAACATTAGCTTATGTGGACAGAACTTGTAGGAGATGTCAGGATGAGAAAAAGGAATTTGAGGCAGAGGATACATATGATCCAGCCTATGAAAGAAATCCTGAAATTCTTTGGATAGCCATGGACGCTTGAGAAAGATCCCTCTCAGTAACTTCCTAAGCCTGTTTCACTGGCTTGACTTTAGTTCTCTGTCACTGTGTGAAATACACTCTGCTCTGGATTCCTGTTCACCTCAGGCCTTTTAGCATTGTACCTTAAGCATTTATTTTTGAGTCGTGTGACTGCCAGTGATTTTTCAGAAGAATGTTTATGCCAATGGGAGTCAGGTCTGTCTTTTCCAGGTATCAGCAAAGTAACGTTGCTGCAGTGGCATAGCTTCACAGGCTTGTGCATTGACAGATTTTACAAGTTATCTTCAGTTGCAACACTGAAATGGAGTTCCGGTGTGATTTACCAGATGTTTAAGAAAAAGTGAAACCAGAAAACTGTCATCTACTTTGGATGAGGGGAGACAATTAGATGAAGCTTTACATTTAGAAAACAAAAAAAGGCATTTCTGAAATTTTCATTTGTATATTATGTTTGGACAACTCATTCATGTGTGTGTATGCAAAATTCGTTCCATGCTGAAGTAAGCGTACTTGTAATTGTAAATGTATGAAGAGAATTTCTGAGTATGGTTTATGAAACTCAATCTAAAGTCCACAAGTAGGTAAGGGGAATAAGCAATCCTTTGAACAGCTGCTGGTGCTAATTGCTGTATGAATTGCAGGAGAAAGTTTCGAGAATGGATAGGGTCGTAGCAGAGCACCAGCAGTTCTCGCACAGTGTCAAAGACCTCCAGGATTGGGTGACTGATGCAGTTCACATGCTGGATTCCTACTGTCATCCCACTGCAGACAAGAGTGTTCTGGACAGCCGGATGTTAAAGCTAGAGGTATGGAAATAACAGACTCCAAAACCTGCTCTTTTTAGATCTGCAGGAAGAATGTAAGTATAGGATACTTTACATTAGTCATTGCATATTAGTGTAACGACTGTTGTTATTCAGACACTGATTTTCAATTTACTCAAAAATAACTCTTTTTATAGAGGAAAGAGCTCATTATGAGAAGTTTTCTCTAAGAAGGATATAAGGACCTTTATGACATGGAAAACTGCATATATACAAATGCTTAGAAAACTCAAAAGGTGTTGTGTGGCTGCTGAAGGTTAAATGGAAGAAGTAGGATATTCACGCCTGTTAGTTTAATGTATTATTTCCTGGATCATACAGGTGATATGAATGATTCGGAACAGCTTCCCCTATACTTGTTTAAAAATGGTGACTATAGTTAAGAAAATAGCATCTATTGGTACCACTGCACAAAAGATGTTGAGGAGCAGTACTCAGAAAACAATACTTTTTGTATTATTGATGTCTCTGATTTTGAGCCGTGGCCAAAATATGGACAAGTCCACAAAAATATGGACAAATCCAAAAAAGGATACGTCAAAAAGCAAGAGATTTAAAATTACGTTTTGCCTTTTGTTTGTTGAATCTTTCAGGTTCATGCTTTCAGGCTTTTCATGACTTTGCATAGTGTTAAGAAGCTGTTAGTTTGCAACTGTGCAACTCCAGGAGCTGGTCTCTAAGCTGTCGTTGCTGATAGTCTGCTGAGTTTATATGTTGGTACCTTTGTGTTGCAAATAGATCCTAGAGCTGTAGAACTGTATTTCAGCCCTTTAGAAGAGCTTTGTCATCACATCTTGTTTTCCCTATGAATGAATCCTCCTGTTTTCCATCTAAATGACATTCCTTTTGGAATGTCAGCTTTTCCACCCAACAGTACCTTCTCTGATAAGTAAGTACCTGCACAGATTCCATGAAAACTGCCCTGTTAACTAAGATTTTTTTTTAATGGCCTAAACCTACCCTTTGAAAGTCACTTTTTCCTTGTGAAGCCCAGCTGTGAACCCCACTGTCCCTCTTCCAATTGACTGTTTGTACAAGCTGCTAAATTTGATCAGCTCATCTTCCAGTAAAGCCAGTTGGTATATTCTTGCCCAGATAATGATAAAAGTAAAATAATATCCGCTCACTTTTTAGGGACTACTAGCAGTGAAACAAGAAAAAGAAATCCAAATGAAAATGATTCTGACAAGAGGAGAATCTGTTCTGCAAAATACTTCTCTGGAGGGAGTACCAGCAATTGAACGGCAGTTGCAAACCCTGAAGGACAGCTGGGCTTCTCTTCTGTCTGCTTGTATCCAGTGCAAGAGGTAAAAAGGGTATGAGGTGCAGAATGATGCTTAGCAACAATGCATTGTCAAAATTTTTGAAAAGTTAATTACAAGCATCAAATTCATATAAAATGACTGCATGTGCCTAACATTGCAGGTCTAGAGGCCTTAAGTGACATATTCATTTGAAGGAGAAAAAGGGGGGGAAACTGTGAGGGACCTAAGCTTTGTTAACACTTATTGTCAATATACTCTTAAAAGTGGATTCCATATTCATAATCTTGTAAATTTTACTTCGAGTTGCACTTGATGCCTTGCATTGTTCTCAGAAATTAGAAGATCTTGTTATGGACATTAATGGTTGCTCTGTCAAGATCCTGTCTGGTTTTCCACTTGCTAGCATTTCACAGAAGGTACTGTAATTACAGTGTCCAACAGTGATGCTCAAAGTGATAGAATAAAGAAATACAGGGGAAAAAATGCAGCCTTCTTTGGTGGAGCATCACAAGTTGCAAATATTTCAATTTCAAACAAGAAAGGTAATTAAACATTAGAATGCAGCAACATTTGAATATATGTATCGGGACAGAATATTTCTGATTCTGGATCTTATGCTTTCAGTTGTGTTTTATTTACTAAAGCTAGAACATGTCAGCTAGCTACATAACTTATGGACGTCCTTAATATTCCAAGTTTGGAAAACTTAATTTCTCTTTATCAGCCAAACTGTTCCTAGTTAAAACCTGTAGGGTTTTAACAGCTCTATCTCAGACTGCTTAGCTTGTGAAGTATCTTTATTATAAACAGAGTCTAGAATAACTGTATATGACTATATCTCACTGCTTAAATAGCGTGAGAACCTCCACTATCACAACAAATATGTATTTTTAAATTGCAGTCAACTGGAAGGAGCTCTCTCCAAATGGACAAGTTACCAGGATGATGTTCGTCAGTTTTCCAGCTGGATGGATAAAGTAGAAGCAAGTATGAATGCTTCTGAAAGGCAATATGCTGAACTGAGGGAAAAAACAGCTGCCCTCAGCAAAGCAAAGGTGTGTTTGCTATACAACAAATGAGCAACAAGCCCATATCACCTTATAAGCAACAAAAAAGGCTGAATAACTGCAAGATTAATCTGTGGTCTTGTTTTAATGCTGCTCATTCATAAATGTGTTCTTCTCTTTCTGTTTTGCAGCTACTCAGTGAAGAGGTGCTGAGTCATAGCAGCCTGCTGGAGACGATTGAAGTGAAAGGAAGTGGGATGGCTGAGCATTATGTCACTCAGCTTGAACTCCAGGACCTTCAGGAGCGGTATAAGTTCCTCAAAGACAGAACAAGGGTACAGTTTCTCTTAATAGCGCTCCCTCTTGTTTTGTTGGCAACAAGGAAAAAGAGAAAGTCTTTTCATTGATCATTTATTTTACAGTTAAATGAGGATTAAAAGTTTGGAGACAGCAGTAACTTAATGTAACAGAAGGTTATTAGGGTGATTTGTCAATCTGTCTTCCTGTACTACTGTGCTTCAGATGTTTTCAGAAAGGTTCTAAAAATCTGAATCTGAAAAAATCATCAGGTGAATAGTCTGAGGAATTCCGTGTCAAAAATCATATTGACTTCAGCACAGATATGACTTTACCCATTGTGACTGAAAAATTGGAAGCAGCTCTGAATCTGTGATTTGCATAAATGTATGTTTTGCAATATATGCAACCAGTCAACCAGGTAATTCACAAATGGTTGACAACTGCAGAAGCTTACTATTGAACACAAACCGTATTAGCAAGTAAACTGACTCTAATGTCAAAAGACCCAGTATGGTAAGCACTACATTTACTGATAAGTGTTAATATTGTAGATCTGGAAAAGATTAGGGCATAGGCAGATAAAGATCAAGATGGATTTGAATGTAAGATATAAGATAAAGAAGAAATCATAAGAGACCTGGTGATACATTTAAAGCTACCTGATTATCTCCTGTTAACCCACATTCTTCTGTGGTAATTAAATAATGCTTTATGTATGCTCAGAGACGCAAATTTTCTTCATGACAGCAGTGTACTAAAATTGAATTTTGTTGTCTCAATGATGTCTTTGTCTTGTGGAAAGGGCCAAAATTCAGTTTTTCAAACACATAAGTGATTCACTGTTTTGCGGTACTCTCTTCCGCAACTGCAAAGAATGCAATGCACTGTCTTTCTTTGGACCTTCTCTGAATAAACTCACTCAGGTTTGCCAGAAAGATGAGCAAGTCCTGGGAAGTGCTACTGAATACCTAGTATTCCTGTTAGCATGGGGATCCTCTAATCTTTACCTTTTTCTCTTGTGCAAAGCTATACAGACTGCCTGTATTGGCTCAGCTTGAGCAACAGCATGGGAAGAGTGAGAAATGGATGGTAGTTCACAGAGGCAAAAGCTCTGTACCTCTTTCTTTACGTAACAAGAAGCATCCCTTCTTTCTCTTCCAACCTAATACCCCATATGACTTTGGTCTTCCCCACTCCCAACTGTGGTGATGATGTTAAGTGTCAAGAGTACACTCAACTCATAGAAAGAAATTTGAAGTTCAAAGCTAATAGCTGTAAAGTAAGGAATGATCAAATCCTTTAATAATCCTTTGGTCATGGGAAAAACTGACAAGCTTCCCCAAGGGTTTGTGACCCAAGCCTGAGCAGACAAAAACCTGTAATTCCCTGCAGCTGCTGTCAAAGGGCAAGAGAACTAGTCTCTCTTTCCTTCTTCCCACTACTGGACAGGAACAGGCCTTGTAAAAGATTGATAACACTCTTCTTTTCTTCCTTCCTCCCACTACCCAGACCTGTTAGAAATAGGTGAAGCAGACAGTAGGTTCATGGCTGCTGTTTATGAAAGTGTTTTTCTTCTTATGTAGCCCGCTGCCCTGGAATGCAGCCTGTCCTGCCTCCATCTGAACTTGATTCCCTCTTCCCATAATTTCTGAGAGGATGTGAATTACATGTAGTATACTTTTCTTGTGCTTAGAAAGACTAGTCTTGTGCTAATATATGACACCTTTCCTGCTGCACCCTAGATATGGCAATATTTTATTGCTGGGTTGTGAAATTATTGTAACTTGCTCACCCACATACACAGAAGACTTGCAGTCTGTTTCTCACTGTGCTCTGTAGGAACTGCCTGCAAAGGGCTTGGAGAGTCTTCAAACCTAAAGATATTAGATACTCTTAATAGAAGATTATTATTCTATTGGAAAAAAAAAATCATGCAAAGAAAATTGCGCAATTTTTAAGCTTAAACTCTTACTAATCACTTCAGTAAAGTTAATTTAAATTGGTATAAAAATTAAGAAGGTCTTTTGTTATTAGACACTAAGGTGTTATTTAAACGTGATTCCAGATCAAAACTTCAAATCCTAGAAGTCGCAAACTTACATGAAGAATCTTTTAGGATAAGTATCTGTATCCCCACATTTGCCCCCTCTTCCCCTGTAATTGATTAAATCATCCTCAGAATCCAAGTACTCTTGAATTCTAGGAAAGCTTAGCATCAGATAGAAACTTTTCCCCTTGATGGAAGTCTGGGTTTTATGTTTTCTTGGTTTGGTGATACACTAAGCTATATACACATATATGTAAATATTTTAACAAGCAGGAGGCAGTAACAAAAGCCGAAGGACTGCTTAACTTACATCAAGAGTACCAAAGAAATCTGAAGGCCTTTGAAGTATGGCTGGAGAAGGAACAGGAAAAACTTGACTGTTTATCACATCTTGATGGTGATGCCCAGAAACAGGAGGCAACACTCCGAGAATTACAGGTACATAATGTGTGACACCCTAAGTAAAAAAAAAAAAAAAATCCTACTTGTAAAATAACAGAATAATATTAACTGCAAGACAAAAATTGCCTCTCTTTTCTTGTCTCGAGAACAGCTTGGAATCACATTATGTGTAAGTACTTTGCTGATCAAAGTGGTTCCAGTAAAGTCAGTGAAAACATTGTCACTCATTTCCAGAAAGAAGTGTTAGGCCTTGAATGAAATCTCCAGGCATACTAATGTTTTCTTGCAAGTACTGAATTTGTTTTAGATGTTGACGTACCTCGTCTTTTTCCTGTGTTTCATAAAGTATGAGAAGTATTCTTTTCATTGGGTTTTCATCTTTTATTGCTCTCAGTGTAGATGCATCTACTTTCAGGCAGTTCCAGTCATGTAGGCTAGCTCCCATGGTGAGGTGGGAAAATGATTACTGAATCACTTAAGTAACAGCGAAGGGTGAACCTATAGCACTTCAGTAATTTCCCAGTTATGATCTTAAGCTACCTTAAAGTACCTTCATAACTGTTGTTGAATTAGCAAAAGGTCTACACTTGAGTTATGAAATATTTATTACTTTATTCAGGATACTGAGAAGGTCTTTGTATGATCAGGGACTCTGCATCTATGTCTTGTTATTATAGTTTACTTTACAAAATCTGAATCCATTTTGAAAATCTGAATATATTTCTCAAATATAAACTAAGATGACACACAACTGTATTTTGTTAAGGTAATTTCCTGGTTATGTTTTCTAATCATATTGAATCTCTTCATACTTTGTAATCAAGTTCTAATAAGCATGAAAATGCCACACATGTCCAGAAAAGGGTATCGAGAATTATTTTAGAATGATATCTCAAACATATGTAAAAATAAATAGGTTTGTTTATTTTAAAAGATTGAAGCCTCACCTTGTTCCTTGTTTTTAAACAGATTCAATTTTAGAATCAGTCTTACAGTCTGCTTGCCACAGCTGGGAAGTTTTGAATTTAAGGCTGTGCTGAATGGATTACATCCATCTCCTGCCAGCTCAGGCAGCTGATGTTTCAGAACTGATGATAAACTTAGCAGGAGGAGAAAGAATTTAATGCATGCTTTGCAATAATTTTCTCCAATTCACTTGTCAATAGTAGTGCTCTTCGGTTTGCTTTGTAAGTGAGCATGCCATCATAGGTGTTCTTAGAGATAGTGTAATATGTGTTCAAACATAGATAACTAAAGGGCATGTCTAGATAATGTGAGGTAACTGCTTTTGTCTTAAGTAGAACCAGGGCTTTGTTTGCCATGTGTGAATGAAAGCTGTTAATGTAGGGTATGTATCCATACCTCTGCCTTTACAGGAGCTGCAGGTCCACTGTACAGAAGGACAAGCGTTACTGAATGCTGCTGTCCATGCCAGAGAGGAGGTGATTCCATGGGGCATTCCCCAGATAGAAGACCGAGCCCTGGAATCCTTACGGCAGGACTGGCAAGCGTATCAGCACAGGCTTTCTGAAGCAAGAAGCCAATTAAATGCCACTGTGAGCCGGCTGAGGTTAATGGAGAAAAAATTTCAGAAGGTAAACGACTGGCTAACAGACCTGGAGGAGAAAGTTGCTATCAGGACCGGGAGGCAGTCTGGTAGAGCGACAAAGGAGATGCAGCTTCAACAAATGAAGGTAAAGAGTATAGTTAAAGCATTCCTTAAACGAAATACCATGTGAGGTTTTCACATCAGTTCCTGGTTGCACTGTGAAAATGACAGGAAGCATTGCAATTTATTCTGAGGCGATGCCTAGAGCGATGGATCCAAGACAGCTTCATGCCCTCTGGGTCCAGGTTTCACCCATTTTACTGGTAGAGCTATGGCTGTATCAATGTTGAAATCTCATAGGGAGATTTGGAATTCATATGCCCTGTGGTCCTGGAGTGGGAAAGTGTTAATGTGGTAACAGCAGTAAAATGTGACCAGCTGTGTTGTGAAGTCTCCGCTGTGTTGATGTAATAATTCTCCTTTAGTCTGTCGTGGTTTAACCCCAGCCAGCAACTAAGCACCACGCGGCCGCTCACTCACTCCCCCCCACACCCAGTGGGATGGGGGAGAAAATCAGGAAAAGAAGTAAAACTCCTGGGTTGAGATAATAACAGTTTAATAGAACAGAAAAGAAGAAACTAATAATGATAATGATAACACTAATAAAATGACAACAGTAGTAATAAAAGGATTGAAATGTACAAATGATGCGCAGGGCAATTGCTCACCACCTGCCGATCGACCCCCAGCCAGTCCCCCAGCGGCGATTCCCTGCCCCCCACTTCCCATAAACTAGATGGGACGTCCCATGGTATGGAATACACTGTTGGCCAGTTTGGGTCAGGTGCCCTGGCTGGGCATGAGAAGCTGAAAAATCCTTGACTCTAGTCTAAACACTACTGAGCAACAACTGAAAACGTCAGTGTTATCAACATTCTTCACATACTGAACTCAAAACATAGCACCCTACCAGCTACTAGGAAGACAGTTAACTGTATCCCAGCTGAAACCAGGACAAGTCACTGCAAGGAGAAGACATGGTTCTGACTAAACACAGGAAGCAAATTTGAAGAGATTCAAGGTTACGCTTTACAGTCACCTTTAAAACTTCAGGCAAATTCTATAGAAATTCCAGGTTGCATTTCTATTATTATTTGGGGGGGGGGGGGGGGGGGGGGAAACAAACTATTGACTCTATTGTAATGAAATGCAGTCCATATGGTATGATAGAACTTCCACCATGTTCATTACATTAACCTTCATCAGATTCCATTTCATTTTCCTGTTGTAAATCCATGTTTACAACCATGTATTTGTTTTCCTTTTCAATGATTTCCGGACTTAGTTACAAATAAATTCCTGCTGTGTTTAAGATGTTTGAATCAGTCATATAAGCTGGATAATGTCTTTGTCACAGAAGTGGCATGAAGAAATTACAGTCTACAAAGATGATGTGGAGGAAGTTGGGGTATTGGCTCAGCAAATACTAGAGGAAAGTCTCACTGCAAGTAGAACAGGAAGCCAGGCTACGCAGCTTACATCTCGCTACCAAACTCTTCTTCTTCATGTCTTGGTAAGTACTGAAAATTAATTCATTGTAACATCATAAATTGTCAGTTAAGAAGCAAATGTAAACAGACTTTTGTAATTAGACTTTATCAGAGTTTATTCATTACTGTAGACTCAGTAATATAATGTTCACATATATTCATATATATACACAAACATACGTGCAGATTTCATTGGACTAAATGTATTAGAGAACCATAATTGGGATAATGCCCTTTCAGAGATATTCAGTATTAATCAGATGTTGTTACTGTCTTTTTTGGCAGTTGCAGGAGAGAAATTCAGAATTCAGTATGTTTGAATGCTAAACAACCTCTAGAGAAATGTTTCCAGGTTACCTGAAACATATAGGTACAGGGAAATTTGGAATTGATAAGGTACAGTGTTCAGGTCACTTTAAGTAGTAAGTGTCTCATAGTACCATAATCACAAGTCACAATTCAACTTTCAAAATATAAGTACCTTTTCAGTGTTTAGTATTAACTCAGTTTTAACATTAGTGATTACTATGTGCACACCCTGACAAGACCTCAGTGAAAATTATCCACCAGATATGAAAGAACTCGAAACCTATGTGTTTAATCTTAGTACATCAGGTTTTGCTATCTTTAGCCAAAAGCAATGATAAACATCTGGGTGGTTCTTGTTTCTTCCCCCTACCCTCCGTATTTGTTTGAAGGAGCAAATAAAGTTTCTGGAAGAAGAAATACGCTGTATGGAGGAGTCAGAATTGGCTTTTAGTGCTTACACAGATTGGTACGGAGCTACTAACAGGAACTTCAGAAATGTGATCACCAAGTTTGACGTGGTTGATAAAACAGCAATGGAGAAAAAAGTGCAGAAACTAGAGGTACAGCTTTCTTGAATGCAGTTTTTGTTTCTGTTCACCAAAAAGAGATTCTATTTTAACACACGTCTTAATAGCTGCTCAAAATTCTGACTTCACCTTGCCCAGAGAAGCTAATAGGATAAAGATCACCCAGTATAAAACTTTCTGTTCTCAAGTCACATACACATTAGATCACAGTTTGGTTCTTAAGGTTATGAATAGTCCTAAATAATATAATCCTATCCTTCCATAAGGCATGTTTGTATGTGTCTTGCTTTAAGTTAAAACTTAAAATAAATTCCCCTTGCAAGTCATCCTGTCATGTATATTTTATACCAGTGTGCACTGTGGCAAGAAGTGCTTCCTATTTCTCTTCATTGAAATAACTCAGTAGTAAAACTCACATTTCATCTCAGAGTTACAGATGAGTTCTTCATATGTCCCGCAGCTTAAACATAATACACTAAGGGAAAACTTTCATCTATTTCAGAATTTGGAGTACGAACCCGCTCCTGATAGTCCTCAGTTTCTGTGTTTATCTTCACAAGCCCAGTGCAGAACAGAAGTATTTGCTTTTTCTGCTTCCTTCTAGTTTACCACACCTTAACTCTGGGCAACTTTTTAATGAAAAGTCCATTCAATTTCCCTAGCAATTCCTTCTGTGTCCTTAGCAAAATAAATTAAAAAAATTCATTAGCCTCTTACTGATAATAGAACTA
Organism: Haliaeetus albicilla; assembly: GCF_947461875.1. Classification (NCBI taxonomy): domain Eukaryota; kingdom Metazoa; phylum Chordata; class Aves; order Accipitriformes; family Accipitridae; genus Haliaeetus; species Haliaeetus albicilla. Next base: position 14,938,543 of record NC_091489.1, on the reverse strand, counting down.
TAATGACTGAAAAAAAAAAAAAAGGCGAGAGCTTGCATATGTTTTCTGTTAACCAACACTTCCTTCACAGCTGCTACTGAGTGATATGGACATAGGGCACAGTCTACTGAAATCCGCCCGTGAGAAGGGGGAGCGAGCCATAAAGTACATGGAAGAAAATGAAGTTGATCAGTTAAGAAAAGAAATTGGAGATCACGTGGAACAGCTTGAAGAGCTGGCTGGCTCCATCAGGAAAGAGCACATGACTTCGGAGAAGTGCCTTCAGTTGGCGAAGGAGTTCTCAGACAAGTACAAGACACAGACTCAGTGGGTCACGGAGTACCAAGCCATGTTACGTGCTCCAGCGGAGCCAAAGAGCGAGCTCTATGAGAAGAAGGCCCAGTTGTCCAAATACAAGGTAAAAAAGGGTTATATCATTGTACTATCAAGTCAATTTTGACCTAGTGACTCGCAATAAATCCTCTGATCCAGGTGTCTGTTCAAGTTTCCCCAATAGATGTGTGAGGTGTCTCTGGCCTGGATGTCCAAATCAACATCAAAGTGAAAACATGCATGGTACCTCCATCAATGAAACAGAATGGGCACCTGGATTTGAAATGTGGATGTCCTAATAAGGCTTCCACATCTGAAAATTTCCTGTTATGGAGCAAAACTCTTTTATGAGTACACATATGAGTAATTCCATTGATATCAACAGAGTTAACTGCTGTTTAAGCAAGGATAGAAATCAATTGGTCTTCACTGCAAACAATTGCCTCTGTTTGCATTGGCTTAATCAGCTTTCTGGTTAAAGCTGGATGTCCCAGCTCAACTAACATCTAAGACAGCCAGCTGCTATGGCCTCCTCTGTTTTTAGTTAGGATTTTAATGAAGTCATGGTTGGGTGGGGTTTTTTTTCCCCAGTTGTAAAAATGAGTAGAAAAAATTGACAACAAGCCTCATTGCTTCTCTTAATGATGTTTTTGTAAAATACTTCAGGATTACAGGTGTTTCATGAGATGTGTACTGGGTCTGGCTGTGATGGAGCTAAATCTCCTCATAGCAACCCATATAATGCTGTGCTTTACATTTGTGGCTAAAAGTGTTGCTAACAAACCAATGTTTTGGCTATTGCCGAGCAGTACCCGCAGACCATCCAAGCTTTCTCTCTGAAACTGCCCACTACCCCTCATCAGCTTCAGTACTCAAAGCCATATGTCATAGCTGTGTGCTTGCTTTCTACACATTTGGGGAGCTGGCATCTCACCGTCATTTGATAGATGCTGGCATGTGCCATGCTGTTGGAGCACAATGACACAGCGGATCAGTATACTCCTGAGAGCACAGTGGTATACACTCGTCTGCATACTATCCCATTAAGGGGATGGCTTTGGTGATACTTCCCCACCTATTTGCAGAATTTGTTCCTCTGAGAAAGTTTTACCCCTAGCACTTGCCCCTTGACACATATTAACTCCCTTTCCTTCACCAGCTCCAGGTTATTAGCCGTGCTACTAGCCACTCACTAAAGGAGCAATTGCCTTTAGGTGCCTGCAAAGTTGTTGTCTCAGGGCATGGCTGACAAACATAGTCCTGTACTGGTAGCAAAGCTCTTCTCATCTGGAAAGGATGATATATACCATGATAGAAGCCTGTACTTCAGACCAAAGAGAAGTTAGTGAAATAGATCTTCAGTGTTCAATAGATTTATTTTAATTCTTGCTTGTGTTGTAGTCCATACAGCAGACTGTTCTGTCCCATGAGCCTTCAATAAAATCAGTGATCGAAAAGGGAGAAGCACTTTTTGATCTGGTGAATGACATGACTCTGAAGAACAACATTCAAGACCTTCAGAGGAGTTATCAGGAACTCTGCAGCACAACTAAGGTAAAAAGTCAGGAAGAAAACTCTAGGTTCTTTCAATTTGCTGTATTTTTTTCCCTCTTTAAGAAGCTGCTATTTGTTTCATGTTGTCATGTTACACCCTGTACACAGAGCCAGTTAGATTTAATTTCTTGGAGGTGGGGAATATTCTTGAATATGGGAAGAATTTCTACATAAATACATCTAACGAGTAGCTGAAATGAATTTTGAGTGTGGCAGGTGAAATCTTTGTAGCACTGAGGGGAAATAATATATCAGTGACTAGTTTGTACTCTTGCTACTATTTTTAATTTCTTTGAATGGATTGCTAAATACATTATTTCTTGAAGGGACAGATGCCTTTAAATTATACCATTTTGTCTCTTGTTTCTGCTAGATCTTGCACAAACCCTGTTTAATCTAGTTGAGTTGTTAAATGGAAGTTGCTGGAGAAAATGAACTGCAAGATGGATATAATTTAATTGAGCAAGGGCATTATTAATTAACATTGATTCATTAGTCCACATGTCTGTAGTACTTTGAAAGATCTAATACTTCTAAATGTGTCCTAAAGTATGATTATTCCTAAAGCTTTTAATAGGTTATACTCCTAACAAGGATAAGCTCTGCAAACTATGTTAGTACTTATGTTTGACCTAAGTATATTTAATTGCCAATCCATCCACTAATAGCAGATGATTTTATTTTTTCACAGTTGATTTTTAATTTACAGACATTTCTCTGATCTATACCACAAAACTGGTATCTGTTGCATTACTTATAATGTTGATGACTTAAATGTAGAGAAGCGTATGAAAAATCTTTCTTAAAAAGAATAAATACATTTTAACTCCATGTGTACATTCTTTATTTGCCTACCACAATCACAGGCAATATGTACGTGCAAAGGCTATAAGCAGCAGGGACCCAACCATAACATTTGGTAGGTCATGTGCAGTCTCTCGGAGAGCATGTAATAACTTTTTAAGTGAACTTAATGTCAAGTTGACAATGTTCCTTTTCTTAAAGTAAGGAGAACCTCAGTGTTTTCCTCACTCTTCAAAGTATGGCATTTCATCTGGAGTGAAAGTACTGCTCAGTACCGCAGAGTTTATTCACACAAGTAATCCCTTTGATGTCTTCCTTAACAGTCTAATCATGTGAGAGTGCCTCACAGGAATATAAATTTAGAAGATAACTCTCTTACTATGCTTTCAAACTCTTGGTGGTTTTTGGTTTGGTGCTTGTTTTTGTTTGGGGTTTTGTGGCTTTTTTTTGTTTTGTTTTGTTTTTTATTCTTGTAATTACCTGAATATTTAATCTTGGTTATTGTGGACCTGCAGGCATACGTTGAAACCTTAGAGGTGAGAGTAAAAGAACATGAGGATTACAATAGTGATTTGCAAGAAGGGGAGAAATGGTTATTACATATGTCCAGTAGGCTGGTCAGCCCTGATCTCATGGAGAGTAACAATCTTGAAGTAATCACTCAGCAACTAGCTAACCACAAGGTGGGTTTGCTATTGGGTAAACTTCCTTTGTCTGGTAAAATAGAATTTTTCTTCTTTGCTTCTCTGTCTCCACTCCAGAGCTCTAGTTTTGTCATTCACCTGTTTTATTCCTCTTACTGCTATGTAAATAAGCATGAGTGTCATTAATGTAGTTTATAAATCTGCCTTGTTGTTAGCACTGGTTTTGGATGATACTGCATCTGCACAAGTGCTTTGTTGTACACTGGTCTGAATTCTGTGTTAGGCTTTTGCTGAAATGTCCCAGGAAATAGGCCACAAAAAGCAGATTAGGGTCATTTTACTGCTAAGGCATTTTTTTTGCTCTGGCACTTTTAAGGATTAAAAAATAAATAAAATAATTTTCAATTTTTTTTTCCTGTCTATTAGTTTGTAACATTTCCTCCATTGCCTTTATTCAAGGTATTTTTATGGTTGCTGTTAATGATAATCATTCACCACATTGATAGTTGATGCTTTCTAGAAGATAAAAGAAAGCAAAATCCAACCCTCCCTACCATTCCCTGAAACTGAGTTCCCAAGGGCACATATTGAAATCTTATAACTCAATGTGATTGGTGTGTTACTCTTCAAGTAACCTCCTTAGATAAAAATTTGGCTCCACCAAAGTCAATGGAAAGAACTGTCTACAGTGGAAGAGCTTATGGAATAAGGTACAATTCAGCATCAGATTTAATCCTCATTACTAGACACAAGTTGGTGGAGCCCTGGAGAGCATGTGACAAAGGAAAATTACAGGTGGTCCTGTGGCATAAGCATGTAATGTTTACACATTATGAGAGTGCTGCTGATGTTTCTGTGGGATATCTATGTACAGACTTTTGACAATGGTTTTAGAATGAATATACACTCTAATAGCTTGACTATAACAATACACGTCTGAAAACTTTTTTCTGAATCTGAAGTCGAAGTGTGTTGTGGGGAGCGAAGCTTATTTAAAAAGCTGTGATGCAGATCATGTTTTAAGTTTAAAATATTTCTTCAAAAGTATTTTATCTATTTCTCAGGCTATCATGGAAGAAATTGCAGGATTTGAAGATCGTTTGAACAGCCTTAAGAGTAAAGGCGATTACTTGATCAATCAATGCACAGAACATCTTCAAGCAAAATTTAAGCAAAACATACAAAGCCATCTTCAGGGGACAAAGGACAGCTATTCTGCCATATGTAGCACAGCCCAAAGAGTAAGTCCTGTTTCAAAAATGTTTTTATGCCATTTAACTCTCTCTACTGTTTCCATCTAAATTGAGGTTACAGGTGTAGCTCTTCATCATTACTGTGCTACAGTTGAATTCCTTGTGATCCAAATGTTGCCTTGCAGCCAGCAAAACTAGCTGCCTATCAGTTCGTAAATTAATCTCTCCACACCCTCACTATTTTCATGTTATGCTAGTTTCTGAGCAGCTGCAGGAAAGAAATTAGAACTATTCCTACTTAAAAAACTAGGGAGCAAATTGCACTCCTGGTGTCAGTAGTTTGCATAAGTACATAAAGGGTCTTAATGATGTGCTAGGAAATACTGTCTCTCTTAGTAAAAACAGAATATACAGTTAAGAAGGGCTAGCTGGGTCATTATGTTAATCCAATTAGGAGATCAAGTCAGCATAGTCTAAAAAAAACCCCAAACCAAACCAAACAACGCCCCCCCCAACAACCTCAAAACCCCCCAAAACCCAAACAAAACACCCCCCTCTGACTCGCCCCCCCCCCCCCCGCCCCCAAGTAGACTTCATAGTCAGTAAGATTTGTAGAGGTAGGTAAAACCTCATACTAGGTCACTGGCAAAATGTTGAACAAGAATACAGAAATAAGAGACAATACTCTTCATTTGCATCTTTATTTTTTCTTTCCAGAAGCTGTGCCTTAGATATTGTCCATCTTCTCCACAAATTAGCAAGATGCAGTGAGAGCTTAAGGAGCTTTCAACCCTTGGTACTTTTATGTACAAGGGCTAAAATAACCACAGTTTAATAATTTGTTTTATTTGCAGTTTTCAAGGAGGGAGAACAGAGCCAACAGTGGTGTTTGAAAATGTGATGACCTTACAAAACGTTTATTTTAGGTGTACCAGAGTTTGGAACATGAACTCCAGAAGCATGTTAATCATCAGGATACCCTACAACAGTGCCAGACTTGGCTGTCTACGGTGCAGTCAGAGCTAAAGCCAACTACCTGGCTGCCTTTCAGCCTGGCAGATGCAGTTAAACAGGTAAAAGTTCAGTACTTGAAAATGCTCAGTTATCCTTAATAAGGTGAGTTCAGGTAAGAGCTTTATATTAATAGAAATTAGATACTCTGTGTGACCTTCTTAGAGGGCTGTGTAGCCTCATTGTTTATTCCCAGCTCTGAAAGGAATATCTTGAGTGAAAAATAACCATAGATGAAAAATCACACAGGGCTTTTGCTAGCTCTGCTTAATGCTTAGAAATATGTTACCTGAAAAAAGTTGGCTAATTAGATAAAACTGCTCAGATACTCCACAGGTGTGTTTAGCAGAGAGGTTGTGTCTTTCTGCTTGTCTAACTGCCGATCTGTCTACTAATGTTCCTATATGAGACCTGGTTTCATAGTACCATGGACACAGAGTCTGTTAGCAGGCAATTAAAACAATTTTTCAGCCTGAGAGCATAGAACTGCCTCTAGCCCACATTAGCCATTAAGAATGGTTTCTTTGCTTCTTGATTATTCTTAGTAACTCAATGTATTTTACATTGGATTTGTACCTTGATTTCAAATTAAACTGGTATCCTACTAAAAAATGTTGGAATTCAGGGCTGTCTCAACCACCATGTGGCTTAGTAGAGACCTTGAAATACTACAGATGGCAGCTCTGCAGGGGCGGGAGGAGCAGGGGGTGACTGTGGGGCCAGCAGGGCAGCACCTTCCCAGAGACATGCAGAACTGCAGCACACAGGTGAGGAGAGCAGAGTCCTCATTTTCTTTTGGGATGAGGAAAGCTCATAGGGAGAGGTGAGCTCCTACGGGCAATGTCAAGAGCAAGAAACCTCAACAGCATCATGTTGTCTGGTCTTGGCAGTCATAGATATTGGGGACATTGGAAGGGTTTCGGAATATGTTGGAAAGTGTGTTGTGCCACTGGGCTGGATTCCCCATGATCTATCAGACACTGGAGAATTTTATAGGTATAGGGACATGACACATTAATAATTGGATAAAGCCCTGCTTCCCATTCACCTTGGGAAAGTAAGTCACCTTGTTGAAACTGTGTGTATCCATCCAACACTTTATTTATAAAGAAATAATCTAGGTAATGCATATGTCACCAAGTGCTTTGATAATTGGATGATAATCAAGTTTTTAAGAGTTACTCTTTTCCATAACTATGACAGAGCAGACTTACCTAATAAAATAGTGTATCTCTGTGTTTCATCTTTTGGAAATAATAAGTTAAAGTAAAAATAGTAAAATGCAAGACTGTAATAAAATAAGAGATTATTTCCACATTCTCAGAGTTTATTTGAGGATTGTCTTCCCTCAGGTAAAACATTTCCGGGCTCTGCAGGAGCAGGCCAATACATACCTGGATCTTCTGTGCTCCATGTGTGATCTGTCAGATGCCACAGTGAAGAGTACAGCAACAGATATTCAACAAACAAAACATACGGTACAAGATAACCACAACAACCTGCTTTTAATCCTATTTAGAGCTTTAACTGCCTTGATTTGTCCTCTTTTGAAAAGGTCATATTGGGTAATGGTTTAAAGAAATGTCTTCTTACTTTCATCTTAAGTATTTCCTTTAGAAATAGTTTTCTCTTTCTGGTTTGGTTTTTGGTTTTGGGTTTTTTTTGTTTTTGTTTTTATTATTATTATTATTATTATTAATTTTATTTTTTATTAAATCAACACATTTCCATCCTGGTAGTAATGCAAATACACATGAGAAAGGTTGCTAAAGGTACTTAGGCAATGTTACAAGATGTTGGTCTGAAGCCACACAAATAACATTCTGTGGAAGAAAACCTGATCCAAATTACTTGTTTCCATAAAATACAATTCAATCTGTTCTTTTCTGTGTTTTATTAAAGCTTAGACATATTTTACTGTTATTATTTATTCAACAGTAGACTCATGTTCTTATTAGGGTATACTAATATATTAATTATAGTAATCATATTTTATGATGATTCATTTCATAACTCAGAGTGCATCTATTTCAGCATATTTATTTATAGAAGTGTACCTCAATTTTAAATTTGAAAGTAGCTTAATGCTTGGTTTTAGAATAAAATTATAAACATAAGTTATTAGAAAAGAAACATTATGAACATTCCTGTTGTGAATATGAAAAACTTAGTTTCACATACACACACAACCAAACTTCTGAAACTACTTCTACCAAGAGTAAAAATCTAATAGATATAGTAATAGTATTCCATACCAGAGAAGCAAATTCTATAAATCCAAGTAGTCCATAAACAAATGGCAGTCCAAATATTGAATAGCTAAAAAGCATCCCAAACATCAGAAGAAGATTATCCTTTTACATATAAAGCAGCGAAATATTTTTAAGGAATCACAGACAGTACAGTGCTGCGATATATTAAGCTGGTTGAGTGTCTAAACCTTAAAGGCGCCCTGCTACTGTACTTGGAGCAAAAGAAGCTGTGTGACTATTGGTTTAAGGTGACTGATGGGCTCAGATCCAGTAAGCATTCTTCTTATTGGCATTTTACTAAAGGCATGTAAGCAAAATAACTGGGCTAAGCAAATTAAATGAAAGTGTTTAGTTTAAGCTTTTATTTGGTCATTGTGAAGGCATGTAGGGCACAGTCCAGCAATATTCTTAGCATGCAATAGACTTAATTATACAGTTAATTTAAGCTTTAACAGAAGACCGAGAACACTTTGAAATACACACACTCATAAATATACTTGCTTCTCTCAAGGGTGATCGATAATTCTTTCTTTTTTTTTTTTTTTTTTTTCTCCACAGCTTTCCTTTGATAGGTCTGATTTTTATGACTTTTGAAGGTTAAGACTCTTTTTATGGATATTATTAGCCCCTTCAGAATCTAGTGCAGAAATTTGCTTTAGTACAGTATTGTGCTCAGATGAAGAATGGTATTCATCCTCCATTCTCCAAAAATAGATGCATTAAAGCATTCCTACTCCCTTCCATTTCTTTTCTTCTAGATTGAGCAACAGATAATGCACTCACAGTATTTGGCTCAAGGTTGGGAAGAGATCAAACAAATGAAGGCTGAGCTCTGGATATATTTCCAGGATGCAGATCAACAACTACAGAATTTGAAAAGGAGGCGGGCAGAGTTGGAGCTGAATATTGCCCAGAATATGGTACTCCAGGTTAAGGTAAGGAGACTTTGGGTTAAGAACAGAAGGTAAGGAAGAAGTTCATCCTTTGGCTGATATTACAATTCGTGTTATATGCACATATTGCATACAATTGCTAATATATTCAAAGTAAGAGCAGAGAAGACAGAGGAAAAAGTGTTCCCTTAATGATGCTACAGGGTGACACAGAAAGCAAAACACTGTACTTTAATATTTTTCTGGCTTTGTTTTTTTAACAGTAGACAATTTTCAGCCTACTGTTCTGATTTGTCTTCACTTTTAATAGGCTAATTGCTGATCACAGTGGACCTGAAGATAAGATCTGCAACTTGTGCTTAAGTTCTTTGATTTCAATACTTCTGAATTATTTAGATCTCTTTCAAAATTAGTCTAGGAAACTATTCAGTGCTGCTGGACTCTGAAAACTACTGGAGAATAGGTATGATAGAAACCCAATTTAATTTACCCTATATAATGAGAGAAGTGCCTTCAGATCTTCACTCATTCTTACTCATTGCAGAAGAGAGAATTTTTATGGTTATTCTGCACACATCACAAACATCAGTAAAGTAACAAGAAGAAATAGGAAAACAGATTTTTTTCTTTATTAAATGATGAAATGCTTGGGGTTTGCATTTTTGGTCTAGACTTCACTTGTATTCTTTTCCTGATATGCCAGGAGTTAGGTGAAAAGTAAACAGCGCTTCCTCTTCATGTCTGCTCTACACAAGTGTTTTAACAAAGTCATAGCCCTTGAAGATTCCTCAGCACAATGTGGACTGAAAGCTGTTACACTAGCTATCATTAGAGTCCAGGAAGAAGCAGGAGTCTGTATTTCTTCACTATTTCAGTCAGGAACTTGGGATTATTAGGAAAGGCAGGCACCTGCTCAGCTGTCATATGTGGCACAATATGTATTTTTTCCTTGAATTTGCCCTGGTAAAGGAAGATGCCTAGCTCCATTTGAAGCAGTCACAAAGAGGAATGAGGCAGAGCTGGGCAGTAACATCTCTTCTGCAGAACCCCTACCAGCCCTCAGCAAAAACGCATCATCCCAGGAAAGCGTTGGAGCTGGGCATGGCTGTTTAGTTACAGTTATTGGAACTAGAGTTTGGGAAAAGATTATATTTACCCTGGACAGTGAGCAAGTGTTGAAAAATATTTGGTTAGTTTTAGTTGTCAGTATATTGTATATTCTTTTTTGGGGGTTCTCTGTGACTTCTTATTCAGTAAGAAATGTGTATGCAGATGGACTCTTATTTACTGGAATTTAAAGCTCCAATAGCAATCATACCTAGATAATCATTCTTTGTTTCAATAACGATAGTGATAATGGCCACTATTATAGAAGTAGGAACAAAACAAAGTATGGATGTGGGGGCTCACTGACTCATGGACTCTGCTTCTTATTTTTAGTCTCTAATGAAAAAGGAAAAGGAAAAAATGATCTAGAAACAATCCTGGTGAAATGAATTCTCGTGACACCCAGACTATCTTGTGTGTTTTAGTGCATGGTAGGAGCTGTGCTAGTCCAGAAGCCTGGACAGCAAGGTGTGACTTGATCGTGATTTCTGTTTCTCACTGGCACTTGGAAGCTGCTCTGGTTTGCTTTCACATCTATAACCAACCTGTCCTCACCTGAGAAGATGAGAAGGGAGGTTAGGGGAGGGGAGAAGGCACTTCTTCCTATTTAAATCTGCACAGCATTTGCCTCGGCAGATAATGAGTCCTTACACAATTTATTTATTTCAGAGGTTTTATCTAAATTCCATCTTATAATTTTGAGTAGGTGTCACCATATTGGTTTTGACTTGTATCTTTTTCAGGAATTCAGTCAGAAGTTGCAGTCTAAACAGTCAGCTCTTACCTCTGTGACTGAGAAGATGAACAAACTAACCCAAGGACAGGAATCACCTGAACACAAGGAAATAGGAGAACTGAGCAACCAGTGGCTGGACCTCTGCCTTCAGGCACACAGTTTGCTCATACAGAGGGAGGAGGATCTGCAGAGGACAGGGGATTACCATGATCGCATGAATGTAGTTGAAGTTTTCTTGGAAAAGCTCACAAAGGAGTGGGACAACCTGGCTAGGTAAAAAAGGAGTAGCATGTGCAAAGCTGACTTAGTGCATATACCCTGAAAGAGCTATTTACAGAGTGTCCCTAAGTTGGATCCATGAAAAAATCCCTTCTTCCATGCTTAATTAAAGCAAGCCTGCCTTATTAATTATAGGTCAATTACTTGTATTGAAATAAAGAGAGTATGAGAAGCCAGATCTTCAGTGTTTGTCTTTAAGGCAAGTACTGATTCATCCCATCTCAGGTTATAGCATTTTCTGATATTTCAAGAATTTTGCCTATTTTGTTTGAACTCTTTCATTTGTGTTTACTGTGTTTCATGTGTGTTTTTCATTGTGATATTGTATTTATTAGACTATTACATTAAAGATTAGTTGCTGCCGCTAAATGATTGCAGCTGCTTTGTATAGCATAAATACACCAGCTGTGTGTAAAATTGTAAGAGTCTATTACTGCTGCTATCACTGTCATGGAACAAGATTCACTTCAACCTCAGTACACGTTGTTGTTCATACGTGTAATATAACCAGTATGCTCTAGTATTCATATTAATTTGTATGGTCAGCCTGATGACCATACTGCAGATGAAAGGGAGAGGAATAAAAATGTTAAACTTTTATATTAACATTCAAGACTGGTACTCTCAAAAGAATCTGAAAACAGTAGGTATTGGTATCATGTTGATTTCAGTATATAGTGGGCTTATAATTCATCCTGACCTCTTTTAAAAGTCTGTCCTGAGAGAGTATCTAATAATCCATTTCTGCCCTGTCCATTTTGATAACAGATCTGATGCTGAAAGTACAAATGTGCACCTTGAAGCTTTGCAAAAATTGGCACTGGCACTACAGGAAAGGAGATTTGCTCTGGAAGATTTGAAAGATCAGAAACAGAAGATGATGGAACATCTGAATCTTGATGACAAAGAATTAGTAAAGGAGCAACTGGGTCATTTCGAGCAACGCTGGACTCAGCTGGAGGACCTTGTCAAAAGGAAAATTCAAGTGTCTGTTTCAACCTTAGAAGAACTCAGTTTGGTGCATTCCAAATTTCAGGAACTAATGGAATGGGCAGAGGAGCAGCAACCCAGTATCTCAGAGGCTCTTAAACAAAGTCCTCCTCCAGATTTGGCTCAGAGTCTTCTCATGGATCATCTTACCATTTGCAGTGAGCTTGAAGCCAAACAGCTTGTTCTGAAGACACTTTTGAAGGATGCTGACAGGGTGATGGCCAACCTAGGGCTCAATGAAAGGCAGGAGCTGCAGAAAGCACTTTCTGATGCACAGCACCATGTAGATTGTCTCAGCGATCTGGTCGGCCAGAGGAGAAAGCACCTGAACAAAGCCCTGTCTGAAAAGACCCAGTTTCTCATGGCAGTCTTTCAGGCTACAAACCAAATTCACCAGCATGAGAAGAAGGTAACGTTTCCGGAACACATTTGTCTGTTGCCAGAAGATGTGAGCAAACAGATCAGGACTTGTAAGAATGCCCAGGCTAGCCTGAAGGCCTATCAAAATGAAGTCACAGGGTTGTGGGCTCAAGGAAGGGATTTAATGAAGGAAGCAACAGAACAAGAAAAGAGCGAAGTGTTAGGTAAACTGCAAGAACTACAGAATGTGTATGACACTGTTTTACAAAAGTGTAACCAGAGATTGTTAGAACTGGAGAAAAATATAGTTTCCAGGAAATATTTCAAAGAAGACTTGGATAAAGTTTGCCATTGGCTAAAACAAGCTGATATTGTCACATTCCCAGAAGTCAATGTAATGAATTCTAACTCTGAACTCTACAGCCAACTGGCAAAATATCAACAGATTCTTGAGCAATCTCCAGAATATGAAAATCTGTTACTTGCACTGCAAAGAGATGGCCAAGAAATCCTACCATCACTTAATGAAGTGGATCATTCTTATCTGGATGAAAAACTTAACATTCTCCCTCAGCAATTCAATATTGTCACTGCTCTGGCAAAAGAAAAATTATATAAGGTTCAGGAAGCAATTTATGCCAGAAAAGAGTATGCTTCTTTGATTGAGTTGACAAGTAAAGCTCTGACTGAGCTAGAAGATCAGTTTATTAACATGGCCAAAGCTCCAGGTGCTGTTTTAGCCAAAGAAGCTGTGTCACTCCAGCAGGCCTACAGAGATCTCTCAGGTGAAGTGGTGAGCCTTGGTGCAGCAGTGGATGAACTAAACCAGAAGAAGGAGGCCTTTCGAAGCACTGGCCAGCCATGGCAACCAGATGAGATGTTAAAACTTGTCACGCTGTATCACAAGTTGAAAAGGCAAATAGAACAGAAAATCAGCCTGTTGGAAGACACAATAGAAGCATGCCAGGAGCACGAGAAAATGTGTATGCAGTTTGAGGCACAACTAGAGGCAGTGAAGAAGGAGCAGATTAAGGTAAATGAAGAAACACTCCCAATAGAAGAAAAGTTGAAAATATACCATTCTCTGGTGGGCAGCTTACAAGACTCGGGGAGTCTTCTGAAGCGAATAACTGAACATCTAGAAGCCCTTTCTCCTCAGCTTGACTCATCTGCACGTGAGACAACAAATCACCAAGTTCAGTCTTGGCAAGAGAAACTAAAGTCTTTGCATGCTGCCATTGGTGACACCGTGATGGAGTGCGAGAACAGACTTGTGCAAAGCATAGACTTCCAGACAGAAATCTGCCGCTCACTGGACTGGTTGAGATGGGTGAAAACAGAACTTAATGGAACATTAAGTTTGGACCTCAAACTGCAAAGCATCCAAGAAGAAATCCGAAAGGTTCAGATACATCAGGAAGAAGTGCAGTCAAGCCTGAGAATAATGAATGCACTGAGCAATAAAGAGAAAGAGAGATATATGAAAGCAAAGGAGTTGATACCTGCTGACCTGGAAAACACTCTTGCTGAGCTGACAGAATTAGATGGTGAAGTTCAAGAAGCTATACACGTGAGACAGGTTAGTGCACCCGAAGTGTCATTAGTTTCTTTCTCATGAAGCTGGGAAAGATCTCTCTGTGGCCTGATGTTTGTAATCATCATGAAAAGATTGATTTTAATAATCCTGTTGTTTGGGTTTTTTTAATGACATAGGTTGTGGCCTGTTGTCATAGAGGACTGGGGGGGAAGGGGGAAAAGTCTTCCTTAATATGCATTTACACCTGCATGTAGAAGTGCAAACCTACTCAAAACCTACTTCCATGTAGTCCCTTCGGACCTGTATTTTAGATATAATAAAGGGAAAAGAAAGTAAGCATGGGCAAAATCCACATTCTCAGCAGAGGATATTTTTGTTGCTGCTGTGACTTTTATGTCTGTGACCCTCTGTATAATTTTCCCTTTTATTTCAGGCTACCTTGAATAAATTATATAGTCTCTGCCAAAGATACTACCAAGTGGTGCAGATAGCAAATGACTGGCTTGAAGATGCTCAGGAATTTCTCCTTTTAGCAAGAAATGGTCTTGATGTTGAGAACTCTGAGGAGAACCTAAGGAACCACACTGAATTTTTCAGCACAGAAAGTCAGTGCACTAATCATATGAAGGAGTTACAGGGCCTTGTGTCTGAGATAGAGCCCTTTATCCAAGCCACAGCAAGAGAGAAGCTGATGCAGAATGTAGCTACATTGGAGGAAAAGGCCAAAGGGACAAAGCAAGAAGCCAAAATCCAGCAAGAGCAGTTGCAAAGGTATATTAATCTTTTTTTTTTTCCTTTCATTTTAAGATCACCTTGTTGGTGATGAAAGAAAGAGATCACAGCATTAATCAGAGTTTTGTAAAATGTTTGTGCTACTGATGAGAGAAGTGAATATTGGGATTCAGAGCTCTTGGATTCTATTTTCTCCTCTGCCACTGACTGACTAGATGTGTGATCCTGAGGAAGCTATGATAAAATTATATAAAGCTTGGAACAGCACCGAGAAGAAGAGTAGGGAACGATTGTCCCTTATTTCACCTGACATAAGACTTATGCAGAAACAAATTAAATTGAAGCAGACATTTTGAACTAAAAGGAAATACCTTTTTAACTAGCATAACTATGTTACTTATTATTCCCGAATTTTCTGGTTTCCAAAAGTTTGATTGGTCTTAAAACACAACCTAGGCAAAGTCATTGAGGAAAAGTCAAACAAAGGATATTAAAAGCCTAGCTGTGTCTTTAAGGCACAGCTCAAAATCAGGAGTATATGCTTCTGTGTATGCTCTTTCCCAATAATTTTTCTTTTTCTTGGAAAATACTGTGTAACAGAAAAATAAGCAGTTACATTGAAAACCAGGTGCAACAATATTCCTGGTTTTCAAATGGTTTTGTATTGCATTAAATTGTTCTTTCTGGAACTGTGTTTGTTTAAGGTGTGCTTCTGAGTGGCAGGAGTACCAGACAGCAAGACAGAAGGTTATTGAAGTGATGAATGAGGCTGAGAAGAAATTATCTGAATTCTCAGTAGCTAAAGCTGCTTCTTCTCATGAAGCAGAAGAGAAATTGCTAACACATAAGGTAAGGTACTGAAAATTATATGTAATCCTTTACCTTCAGTGAAAATAAATGTATGTTATGTAGGTCCCCACCTGTGGCAACCTGAATTTCAGTTTTTAGATCTTTTCCTGTAGCACTTAACTGTGTCATAGGACACCAAGAGGTATTTTGTGTTGTGCAGAACACGCATTTTATTTGTGGGGTGACTGAGATGTTTTTAATCACTTTTCAGCTTAATGTCTGTCTATGTGCCTATGACTGTAGAGAACTGGAAGGAACCAGGAGGTTCCTAAAAGCCTTGGGTGCATAAGCCCCCAAACTGCGTACCCTACAAGAAATTCAGATGAATAGAAACATCCATCTACTTCAGATCACATGGAATAGTTCTGCTAGGACAGGAAGGGTTGGAATTTAATATTAACTCTTGTTTAATCTAAAAGAAAGAAATGTAACTTAAAAGAATTACTTTCTCCTCTAGTATTTAGGGTGCTAATCAGTTGCCTTAATATAAGCAGTTCAGACATCCTGCCTGGTCTCCAGCTGTGTCTCTGTGGAGGCAAGAATCTCCCCTAAGAGTAATGTCATGTCTGCCAGCTTCATGAGAATATCCTAATATGCTTGGACATCTAAAATGGCAGTAAAGATAAACATGACATAAATGTATGCTTAAACACCTGAATTGCTTTTTTCATTTTAAGACTCTAATAGAAGTCAGTCTTTGCTATGAGAAGGGTCCTGAATACTCATTTCCATCCATTTTGAGGGGCTAGCAGGGGAAAGAAAAACTGATTACACCAGATTTCTGCTGCCTCCATAGAGTTGCATTTTGGACCATGTCCTTCAAGTAGCTTTAGCTAATACATTGCATATGAAAAATAAAGTGAGACCTAACAACCTCACTCAGCAACCTGCTCTTTGCTTGCAGTGGTTGAAGGTGGCTCATCTGCCTGCAAGTGTGTTGAATAGTTATGAGTTGCGTTGTAAAAGAGGAAAACAGTGCTTATTTTTGCTTTTTCAGACTCTTGTGTCTGTAGTGAATTCTTTCCATGAGAAGATCACAGCCCTAGAAGAAAAGGCTTCACAGCTGGAAAAAGTTAGCAATGATGCCAGTAAGGCAACTATAAGTAGGTCCATGACAACAGTTTGGCAGCGCTGGACACGGCTCCGGAATGTAGCCCAAGAACAAGAGAAAATTTTGGAAGAGGCAGTGCAAGAATGGAAGGGCTTTAATGATAAGGTAACTTCTGGTCTTGGTAAATCCTCCTTTGTTAACTGTGCATAGGTTTTCACTCATTATACTGCCTTATTAATCATCTTATGGTAGAGAAAGCTGATAGCAGGAATAACAGTGATTTTTCTCAGGTTATATTAAAAAACAGCTATGGAAAATGTAGGTTTAGAAACACTGCCTCCAAGGTTTGCACTGTTCTTCTATATGCATACAAGTATAGTAAATACAGAGTTATTTTGGTTTCTGGTGTTTCTTCAGAATCTTCTCCTCTATGTTTCACTTCCCCAGATGGTCTATTCTAGATTGTCAACCTCTTTTTTTTTTTTCCCTTTTTTTTCTTTTTTTTCTCCTTTTTTTTCCTTCTTTTTTTCCCTTTTTTCTTCCCCCCCCCCTTTTTTTCCCCTGAGAAGTATGAAGTTGCTATTTCTAAGTTTATACAGTGATATTATTGCCTGTCAATGCTCACCAATCATGTGTCTCTTTTTTCCCTTATATCCTACCTGACTCTTTTTTTCTGTTGTTGTCCATTATTTTATGCTCAGACTGCAGGTTCTCTGGGAATGGGGATAATCTTTTTGTTAAATGTATGACTTGTGTCAAATAAAGGTCTGCCTTGGTATAGAGCTCTAGGTCTTACGGCAATAAAAATAATAAATGTTAAAAAACATGAGGAGCCAGTTATCACTTGACAAAAAAATCCCTTAGCAAGTCCTAGTCCACTGTGAAGAGCTAGTGCTAGCTAGCTAGATCTAGCACATTGGAGCATAGATTTATATCTGCTATAGAGACTGCTGCACAAGCCCTGTGCCACAACTGTTTTACAGCATCTGAAAGTACAGCACTGGGTTTAGCACCTTTTGGTATCAGTTGTAATAGCTTCTGTTTAATTTCATTATTGCCAAGACTGCATCTCTTTCCATAGATTCAGAAAGCCACCATAGCAATAGATCAGCTACAAGGTCGCTTACCAGAAAGTTCAGTGGAAAAGGCATCCAAGACAGAGCTCCTGGAACTCCTGGATTACCACAGCAGTTTCCTCCTGGAGGTGGAGCACCAGCTGTCATCATTGGGCCTGCTCAAACAACACACTGTCAGCATGCTTCAGGATGTGGAAGTAAAACCTCCATCTCAGGAGGAACTACCAGTCATGCAAGAAATCAAAGCAATGCAAGATCGATGCCACAAGTAAGGCAATATTTTAAAAGATTCACTAGAAAAATGGTACCTTATAATTCATTAATAAGAGTGCACGTATCATTTTTGTAATCATTAACAATTACCATGCTTAAAATAAATATTAGTTGTTATATTTAAAGTAAGTGTCACTTTAATTTTAAATTATCTTTAATTAATTTTGAAATACATTTTTACCATTTTTTATTCCCATCAGCAGGAGTATGCATTTTAGAATACGTACTTCTTGCCTTGCATAATAATAATAAGTTACGTAAGAGTTCTATAAACTACATTGAAGTTATAACTGACTTTAAACACTTCCATTGCATCTTGCCATTAAGTGTGACATTTTATCTTTTTGTATCCTAAGTTTGGATTAGTTTATCACTTTGTTTCCTGTGTTGGAAGCACTTAGGTACCAAAAGTAGGTATCCTATGAAATTTACAGGGGAATTTAGTGCATATGCAACTGAAACATATCTTAACATTTCAATCTGTGGTTATATGAATGTTTATCTAAATCTAAAATGTTTCCCTGTCATGTGTAAACCAGGAAGTTTTGTGGCTAAGTTTCAGGACTCATATCCACCTCATAACTGCACTAAGATGCCATTAACTGGATCTCCACAGTGAGAAGAGGGAGAGAGAGAGAGAATTAATAATCTATAAACCCTGCACCTAGCCTGTGCAAACTTCATTGGGTGCATGTGTAACTGATTCCAGTAGAATAGCAACCCTGTAGAAAACGTGTAGACATTAGCACTTCTGCAATTCCATTCTTCACTTAGAATTGGCTTCTAAGAAGTCTGTGATGATCACCCGCTCATGTAAATAAGGCATGATTCAGCTATGAAAGGTTATACAAACATAAATCAAATATGGGAATATCAAAGTACTATCCATGTCACATACGTAAGAGCTACAAGAAGTCTTGTAGATCTTTCACAGAGCTGTCGTCTGAAAAAGATTCTATTTTTTACAGGAGATCCAAGTTCTTAAGGAAGGTGTGGAAATTCTGTCTTAGTGAAAGTGTGGAAATAGGTCCCTGGATCAAAAATGGTGTTCAGGTGTTTGATCCATGCTTCATCCTAGGTATTCTGCCAATGCAAATCATATCACTAGGGGTAGAATTTGTCTCACGTTATTTTAGACTATAGATATCCTCATCTGAAATGGTTAATTCTTGATCTCTAATTAGTGGAGACAAATAGGCAGGTCTAAGATGCAGTTTTTCTGACCTATTTTAGAAGTTTCTTTTAGAATGATGAATCATCCTAAATCATGCCCTAGAATTACCTGCTTCCTCCACTGACAATAAGGGCAGTCTGTGGTGATGAGCTAAGATGTAGGTGTCTGTATCGTAAACATTTGCATTTCTTCAAAAGAATTATGTGCTTGATGTCAAAATACGTAAAACTGCTAATGAGAAGGAATGAACTGAAGAATGAACATGAGAAATTTAAGTGTGCTGCTTTAGTAGTCTGTTGCAACATTGCCCCACTTTTTATTACTCTGGATGTGGGGCTATCAATTGCTATCTTTATTATTCATTTTTTGACAAGCAATGCTTTTAGACTTTGCTTAATTCTTCACAAATAGTTATTGTTTCTTTGTTTCTAAAGTATGCAACAGAAAGTGAAAAAAGGTGTGAAGATGGTGAAACAGGAGCTGAAGGAGCGTGAGGAGGTTGAAGCAGAGATTAACATTGTGAAGTCCTGGATCCAGGAAACAAAAGAATATTTATTAAGCCCTGATACAGAAGTGGATACTCAACTTCAGGAGTTGCAGGTATATCAAATCTGTCAATTTCAAAATTACAACATTTATCTTCATTGTAATCTGCTGGTGAGTGTTAATCAGCTCAAAACCACCACGTATTCAGATTAGACAATACTAATTAGTTTTTGAGTAAGCCGCTAGACAAATTCATAAAGCATGAAGTAGCTGATGGGCTGTCATACCTAAATTTAAAGATATTTAAGATATATTCACATATTTGTGTTTATGCAATTTTACATGCTAGCATATTGTTTAGTAGTTTTTCTCCTCTCGTCTAAAATATAGGGGAACTGTAGAATGCGAATGGACAGAATGTGACATTTCGATCTTGGCAGTTTGGGGCGGGGAGGGAAGCAACAAAATAAAACCATCTCATTTCACTGGAGGTGTTGAAAACTTGACATATTCTATATACATGTGGTCACACAGGAACAGAGAACTGGACAGACAGTCATAAATGAGAGTCCAGGGAATCTGAAGATAAAATTCTTTTTAATGAACTATTTAAAAATTTGAAAGCAATTAGCTTTGTTGTAAGCTGCATGTAACATCTGCATTTGCTAAGTTTATAGAGGCATGTTTTTTCCCATTGTTCTTAACAATACTCTTTCTCTGTCATTAGTCTCTCCTTGGTGAAGTAACTACTCATCGCCAGGCTGTTGAAAAAATGGCTGAACAGCAACAGAATAAGTACTTGGGGCTTTATACCATTTTGCCTTCTGAACTCTCTCTTCACCTAGCAGAAGTTGGGCTGGCCCTTGTAACTGTACAGGATCAGGTAAAGCATAGCAGATAAATGCATTACAGATCTATAGCCCTTCTTTAGACTTTATAACTTAGTGAAATACAGTATCCAAGTGTGGTCAAACTATGACAACATAAAGTAGTTTTATTACCTTCTTCATTTAAATCAAAGTAAGTTAAATGAAAGTTAATTTCCTTTCAGAAGGAGAGATTTCTGGTTACTGAATTTTATTCTTATTGTTGACAGATTCAAACCAAAGAAAGAGAAACTCAGCAGATCAAAACATTGAATCAAGAGTTTGGTCAGAAAATCCAGGGGATAGCAAATGAACTAAATGCCATTCTTTCCAAACTTAAAAAGAAAACAAATGATATAGCACAAGCTAAACTTGAACAGAAGGTAAGACAAGGCTTCCCTGATTTGATTATGCCATAAATTCTACTGAATTGGGATGCTCACTTCATACCAAAGTTGTATTTGTGAAGACTTGCATGACACATTTTTTTAATGTAGTATAACAGAAGAATGGACAGAAATAAGGGTTGACTGATGAGATTTTTTAATTATATTCTTTGCAAACTAGCCCATACAGGGACTTGAGTGAGTAACAGGACTTGGAGGAAGTAGCTGAGAGTAAAAGCAAGTCAGATGGACAAAGTTAGGCTATTCCTTCTAAATAATGAGTATGACTGCAATTTAGGAAAGCCTAAGAGGCTCCCAAACTGCTCCTTGACCCAGTCTGTATTGAAAAGACCATTCTTTACAGTACACCTTTACTTGCGATAAATAGAATTTACTTAGCCAATAGTCCATCTCGTATCATTTGGTGCAATAATGAGGTAAAGTGCTACTGATGCGGTTAAGGGTAATGCAGAGGACTCTTGGGGTTTTTTTATGGGTTTTCTTAACCTTAGTTATGTTGCACACTCAGAAAAGCTCATCTGTACTGAGTGTAATGTCGCTAAGTTAAGATCATCAGATGGGAGTAGAGGCTTTTACGGGGTGGAAAGATGGGGGAAGGGTTAGTTGAAGGTGGAAATTTGGGGGCTTTGGTTTAGTTTTTTAACTAGTCAAAGATAAACTTGACCAAGTTACTGTCTGAAAGTAAGCAAAGCATAGGAGAAGATTTGGCATGTCTGGTATGTAAAAAATTACCTGTTTATTTTCATGAGTTGCTCTCAGTATGCTTCAAAATAGCATTTGCTTTGCAGCAGGTGTCACTGAAATATATCCCATTAAATTTGATGTATCTCCTTGATTCCAGTAATTAAGCAGAATGCCAGTGAAATGTGCTTTCCCATGTTGCATAGAAAAAAACTCTCTGTCACTGGAGATTTAGTAATGTTCCCTCAACTGCATTTATGTCAGTGCTCAGCTGATACTCCTGAGATTGGCTTGGCTTTGATTACAGCAGTAAATATTTTTATATTAACATTGAAACTGATTGTGAAAAATAAAATAAAAATCTATTTTAAATCCATGTGACCCAAGTCAAATGGGTCCTTCCCTCACTTTTAAACGGCATATAAATTCTGCATCATTTCTATAGTGGAGACATTTATTTATGCCTGCCTGAAATATGTGTGTCTTTGTCTTGATGAGTAGTTCAACATCTGTCTTTATGTCTACATGTAGACAGTTATGTCACTAAGTTCATGGAATAATATTTTTTTTCATAACAATTGATCATAACTTACACTCTATGGTGTGTCTGCCAGGACAGCCCTAACCTGAAGAGCTTGAAGTAATTTCTTGAAACACCTGTAGCTACAGCAGTGTTCTGAATCAATTTTTGTTTGATGATTGCAATTTAAATTTCTAAAAATAATTGGAAAGGGGCTAGAGTGTTTGATGAGACTTATTTTATTTATATTACAAAACCAAGGAATTGTTAACAGCTTAGGTATAAAAAACAAATACAGAAAAAAACCAATGCCCCCTCCCCAAGAAACTGTAGCACATAAGTGTGTTATCAGTCTATAAGAAACATGGAAAACCTTTTAGGTTTCCTTTTTAAAATTTTCAGAAACTTTGTAACTATGGTAAGAAAATCTGATTTTAAAATCTATTTCTGTTGAAACAGTCTAGCATGATCCAGACTGCTCCTGTGTCAAGATCAAGCTATGAAAATGCAAGTTTCAAATGAAAATAAAAGTTTTCATAATGTATTAATGAGTAATTACATATTTCTGGGTTTGTAAAGGTATGTTTTAAGACAGCAACAAAACAAAACCCCTTTCCAATAAATAAAAATCCTTGTCATGGCAATGTGTGCTGAGTATTCATTTCAAAAACAAACAGAAAGATGGCCATGAACAGTTAATGTCACTCTGAAGTGACTCAGTCTTTTGCTATGGTAGGGAGAACAGTTATCTGTTTCAGCCAGGAAGTCAGAGAAGAAAGAATAGTGGCACACATTTAAGAGATGACCAAACATCCTGCTGTTCTGCTTTCCTGCTTAGAGAAGTATTGTTGGTCTCCAGCCAGAATAAAAGTGGAACAAACTATAGAGACTTTGGACAGTGTATAAAGTCGCAAGTTGGACTAGAAATAATCAACTAGAAAGCTAACATTTCCTGGATCACTGATTTTCTTCCTTTTCTGTCTAGATCCTCGGTGAAGAGTTGGACAGCTGCAGTATAAAGCTGTTGGAATTAGATGCATCAGTCCAGGACTTTGCAGAGCAGAATGCACTGCTGGCGAAGCAGCTGGCTAACAGGATAGGGAAACTCACTGCATTGCACCAACAGACCATACGGCAGGCTGAGTACAGAGCAGCGAAGCTCAGTCAGGTATGATCTCAAATCTTTTCTGCTGTTTCCTTTCAGAAGCAGAAGGAGCATGCAAACTTCCCATTTATTTTCCTGTAGTTATGCAAGAAGGAGCATTCCTTGGCACATCTGGCTATTATTAGTCAGGGCTTGTATCACACCTCAAAAAGAGGCACAGACGGGTCAGATCAGGAGCGTGGAATAATTCTGTGATGCTGCTTTAACATCCACTTTCATGAATCATGTGCTGGTTCGTTCCTCTGGTGCCCTGAAAGGATTAGAGACCTTCTCACAAACAGTAGCATGCCAGGAAATAGTATTTCATTGTACTTTTCAGGGCCTCTCTCTTATCACTGTTACCTATATTTGCAGCATTAAAAAAAAAAAAAAATTATTTTGCTCTAGTCACAATCTATAGATGGTCAATATAATTTGTAGATTCAATAGAAAAGCCTAGATACACTGGCCCTGATAATGCATAATGTTTATGCAATGTTTCAGCATTCATAAAGATGCTTACCCTGCAGTTCAAGGTCTCTGAAACTCTTATGTATTTTTTTTTGCTAATCGTTATCCCAAAAAAGTCTAGCCAAAAGCAAAGAAATGGATTTTCTGTGGTTCTGCCATCAATACCCTGATAAATTACGAGTTCTCTTTTCTGCATGCATAAAGAAGCTTCTGTAAGGCTTGAAAAAGATAACTATTTCATGGTACTCTTCAGTTTCCTCTGAAAAATTGTTTTCAAAAAGAGGCAGAAAATTACTATCAAAGTAAGAGTTCAGTCAAAGGTACTTGGAGAAGGGATTTAACCATTAGGATATTTTTGTTCAGCACCAAGAAATCCACTTCCTATCATAAAAAATGATAGGTAAGGCAAACTGCATGCAAATACAGTTCAGTCACCTAGGATTTGATCCATCCTTCATACAGGACAAATGCATGAAAATCAGTGAAATTATTCCTGCTAAGTGAGAAGAAAATTTGAACTAAAGAGTACTTTGCTAAATAGAAATTGGATGAATCAGAAAGTGGAGATTTTGTCCTGTATTTTGAAATAAGTGCAATATTTCTCTTTTTGCAAATATGGCAGAGTGAGTGGACAAAGCAGGTTTTAAAAAAAGGTCATTTTGTCCCTTTTCATGTCATCCCCAAAGAAAAATAAGGAATGATGTAAAGGAGGCTTGCAGTGAGCCACAAACCGAGCAAGAAGGTATTTTGGAACTTATGTGTGAGGCTGAAATGTTCAGGAAGTGTACCCTGTAGGGATATATTTGAGCATCAACGCACTCTCCCTGTGTAACCTACATTCCTATAGTGCTTTTTTTCCCCTGAAATAGATATACTTGTTACTCGAAGACCTATTTTAACTCCATAAATTCAGAAGTAATTAAATTACATTCAACAGTAAGGAAAAGTTGTTAAAACTTTTCCCCAAGTTAAAAACAGTAAATGAAATAAAATGAATTTTATCATTCTCTAAGAACTGTACAGAATTACATTTTAGGCTTAAGTTGATTTTTCTTTTATATCCAGGCTGCTTCACACTTGGAAGAATACAATGAAATGCTCGAGTTCATATTGAAATGGATCGAGAAAGCAAATATCCTAGTACATGGTAGTATAACATGGAATTCTTCCTCTCAGCTTCGTGATCAGTTTAAAGCCTACCAGGTGATTATATGAGCTATGAAAATTAAAGGGCAGTGTATAAAAGAAGTTATTTTCTAAGCAGTGAAGTTTTATTTCCTACACCTTTTTTGCCTCCTTTCCTTGAGGAAAAAAAGTCTTAAAATGCTAGGTTTCTTTTACTGTTCCCCCAAGTCTTAAAAAATGATTAATTAGTTTTGGACAAATGTTTTGAAGACTGAAATTAAGATATATTGCTGAATAAAGGTACATGATTCAAAGTTGATCTCTAAGTTTACTCAAGTACATTGGCTTCATAGTAGCTTTTGACTGAGTACTGTGTCTATACACTGTGATTCTATCACACAGAGTACCTCATTGCAGCTAATATTCCTCTAGAATTTTAGTTAACCAAACATTATTTTCAGTTTCTTTTTTTTTATTTCTCCTTTACACTAAATTGGAATAGCCTTTGTCCTCATCTGATGAGTTTAACGCCAAATGTTCTCAGACTGATACTCAATGGATGAGTTTCTTCCAGTTTCTTCCTGAACATCTCACATTAGAGTGATCTGCTGTCCCTGTGACAGTGCAATTTTTTCTGTGTGTGCAATGTGTAAGTGTGGTATCAGTGGAGCAGTTTGATAACGTTGAAGCTTGACCACATGAAACAAATCAAAGCATCATAAAATGACTATGTCTCACTAATGCCAAAATAAGACTGGATTAGTTATGTTTTTTATATATACATCAGTTAATTGTCAGCTGCATTCACTTACATTGGGACAACGCAGTATGTCACGCTTTCTTATTCTGAATAGGAAGGAACCTCCAGGCAATTTATCTTGAGGATAGCTGGGAGATAGCATTTCTGGTTTGTTTTTGCTATGGCTTTTTCCCTGGTTCAAAAATCAATGAGGATACGGGCTTAACTAATGCCATCCCACAGAACACTTTGGTAGCCATTTTTTAGGCAGCATTAATGGGACTAAGGCACCCAAGTGCTTTCTGCTGCTTCCTATTAGGTACATCAAGCTTCCAGGACAAATCCTATCCATAGATTGTCTATGTTATATTTTTACAGGCAAGCGTGTATAGCAAAACACTAAAATGAATGTATTGGTAAATACAGCTGCTGAAGCTTCATGACTTACTCTTCCATTTCCCAGTCTCCATACACTGAAGCACTTCAGCATACACTGAGAATTAAGCATATTGCCGAAGCCTTACAGGAAATCAGTAGAACTTAATCATATGCTTACAGATGTGTACTAATTGAGGAGTTTGCAGAACAGGAATATACTTAAAGATATGTTTAATCTGAAAATCAACTCTGGCATTCAGTTTGTTCATATCTCCATCTAGACTATGCTTGATGAGTCCGGAGAGATTCATGGTGATCTTGAGGCCATGAGTGAGAGGATTGAGTATCTGGCAAGTGTATACTGTACTGAAGGAATGTCACAGCAAGTGCTGGAACTGGGGCGGCGGACAGAGGAATTACAGCAAGTTATCAAAGTGCGTCTACCAAATCTCCAAGATGCTGCCAAGGTATATGAAAGCAGTTTTTCTAATGCTAGCTGACAGCTTAGAGTCATGTGTGCATCATGTTTCTGAGACATGTTGCGGTGCAGATTACCTGTGGTCTATAACAGGTATGATTGTGTTGTCTAAAGTTAGATATCTTGCGCCGTTTAAGATACTGCCTTCAGGTGCTATACCAGATGGGGACAAGATTCCTGCAGGTCCTGTCATATCTGCCCATTCTGGATGGATGTATTGGGGATAATGGTGTGTCTCAGTTGGCACTAAGCACCTGTGTTTAGATACTTGAAAAGTGTCTGTGTTGGTGCTTATACAGTGCCATTTCCTTTATTTTTCTCTTAAAAGATATCTAAAGCCTGCTATCTATTAATTCAGATCAGTACTGGACCAGATCAGAATTCCATAATGTAAGACCTACCTCTACAAGGGAGTGCCATGAAAAGAATGAACATGCTTTTTCATGTCCCTGACATTTCAGTGCAGCTCTTCCATATGGGTTTAGTGTTCATGTAAATGTGTGTTTTGCCTATGCAGTGCCTGAGGGCATGGTAAACTAGTGCAAGACACAGGGAAAAGCATAGAAGTCTTTTCTACCTGTGCTTACCTTCAGGGCAAGAAATTTTACCTTTTTTTTTTTTTAATTAATACAATAATTCAGGAAAAAAATTAATATTGGAATTTTATAATTAGTATATTTATAGGGGTTCTTCTGCTGTCACCTCCTACAATTACACACTACTATATAGGAAAATACTTAAAGACAACTAAGAGAATAGGCTATCACTAATTGTTAGGACAATCGCAGCTAAGGATAAAGTGGTCCTTCTCCACATTTGACTCTTACTTTACAACATTTATAGAATATAGGAGAAATGCTGCAGCTGCAGCAGCCATAACAGTGTAACAGAGAGGTTTTGAAAAAGACTTCTTTCCATTACAAAAGCACAAATCAGTAAACCGCAGTTTATAAGCTGAAGGCTTTTCTTATTTTTTAATTTATTTTTCATAGAACAAACCAGAGATTTACGTACAAGTAAGCATAGTAGAAGTGAAACTTACTAGCTTCAGTTCTCAGAGAAATATTGGAACAGTTGAATAAACTATTTGTAAATTGTTATAAGAAAACATGGAGATGAATAGAAGCCAACAAAAATTTACAAAGGAAAAAAATCATATCAAAAGTGACCAATTTAATGTGAAAGTAATAGAGTTTTATATAAATGTACAATATGTGATATATCTTGACTTTAATAATATTTCACATGATATTGTTATCAACACAGTTAATAAGCTTATCTGGTTGAAAATACAATAGGTATGTGTAAAGCTGGCTAGAAAACTTACCTGGTGTGTAGTTGTCGATGGTTCACAGCCCAAAAGGAGGGCTACATCAAGTAGGGTTTTGCAGGCTTCTCCCTTGGATCTGGTACTATTCAAAATTTTCATTAATGTGTTGGATGATGGTTTAGAGATCATGGCTTTCGGGATGCTTAGACAACACCAAATATACAGGGACTACCTGAAAAAAATTAGGCTGCTAGTCAACAGAGACGGGGCAAATTGTTACTTTTAGACAGGAAGAAACAGGCATGTGCTCCTCTGAATGAGGAACTACTGGCTTCACACACCCAGTTTAAAGGTCTTAAGTTTAATAATGTGGATCATGGAAAAATGAGTGAACAGTGCCACATTGTTTTAAAAATCCAAACGCCATGCAGAAAATAAAGTATATAATTGTAAGGTATGTGAAGTAAGTCCTTTTGTTCTACCTGTTGGTCACTAGTGAGGTTTCAGCTGTGACCAGTTTTGCACTTGAAAAAAAGATGTGGACCGACTGGAGGAGGAACAGAGGATAGTGATGATTGTGATATGTGTGTAAATTTGTAGACAAGATGCATGAAAAAAGATTATCCTAACATATGATGTATTCAGAGAGAATAAAAATAATTTGTTCTTCATGTCTGTTGTTAATGGGATAGTAAGTAGAGGATTGAAATTACACCAAAAGATAACTTTATGTCAGACCATCAGAAAAAACTTTCTACAGAAAAAAAGTACTGAAATAGTGGAATATGTTGTCTGCAGAGGTAAGTGGGACTCCACTGCTAGTGGCCTTTAAGAATGGCCTGTAAAGATAAGACAGTTATGTCCTGTCTTATTACAGGAAGATGACTAGAGGACATCTAGGCCTCAAACTTTATGAAATTAGCTTTATAAAGTACATGCTGTATTTGAGATTGAGGAATTACTTAAAATAATAACTCTGGCTTGTGTCGTGGTCTAACCCCAGCCAGCAACTCAGCCCCACAGAGCCACTCACTCCTCTCCCTCACAGTGGGATGGGGGAGAGAATCAGAAGGGTAAAAGTGAAAAAACTCACGGATTGAGATAAAGACAGTTTCATAGGTAAAGCAAAAGCCACGCATGCAAGCAAAGCAAACCAAGGAATTCATTCCCCCCTTCCCACGGGCAGGCAGGTGTTCAGCCATCTCCAGGACAGCAGGGCGCCATCACGTGTAACGGTGACTTGGGAAGACAAACGCCATAACTCCAAACATCCCTCCCTTCCTTCTTCTTCCCCCAGCTTTATATACTGAGCATGGCGTCATACAGTATGGAATATCCCTTGGGTCAGCTGGGGTCAGCTGTCCCAGCTGTGTCCCCTCCCAACTCCTTGTGCCCCCCCAGCCTGCTCGCTGGTGGGGTGGGGTGAGGAGCAGAAAAGCCCTTGGCTCTGTGTAAGCACCGCTCAGCAGTAACAAAAACATCCCTGAGTTATCAATACTGTTTTCAGCACAAATCCAAATCATAGCCCCACACCAGCTACTATGAAGAAAATTAACTCTATCCCAGTCAAAACCAGCACACTTTGAGACCTCTTTTTCTAGACTGTCATATGACTTGTATTTTTATCCAATATTTTAAAGATTTAAAATTCATTGTTAAAACTGTGAATTAGTTTTAGCACTGTATATAAGGGATGTAGCTACAAAATCCAGACAGATATATTTATAGTGTTTTTTTTTTTATTTTTTTCTTATTTAACCCTGAATCAAATGTGTTTTATTATAGGACATGAAGAAATTTGAAGTTGAGCTGAGAGCCCTGCAGGCTGCTCTGGAGCAAGCCCAAGCCACACTGACCTCTCCAGAGCTTGGGCATTTGAGCTTGAAAGAGCAACTTTCTCACAGACAGGTAAAAGGCCAGGACCTCAAAATAAGCACTTGAGTAGTGTCAGCTTACACAAAGAATAATGAATGTTTGTTGACAACGATTGTGGTGTTTCTTAGGTGGGTCATTTTTTCAGAGTCTAGCCCCAAATTACTGCCAAGGGAATAAGAGACAGAATGGGAAAAATCATTCCCTCAAAGGGAATGGTTGAAATATAATCCTTTATGAGTCTGTTCTTAGGTTGATGCAATTCTGAGAAATGTGCATCCAATCCAAGTTTAATCCATATTAATAATAATAATAAAGCTCAGTTCTTATCCAGTGCTTTTCATCAACAGGTTCTTAAAGTACTTCAAAAGGAAGTCTAGATTGTTATCACCATTATACAGATAGACATGCAGTGAGATAGTGTGTTGCTAGCTCCCCCAATAGTCAACTGGAAAGCTAAGAGAAAATTCAATTTTCCCTAAGCCTAGTTACATTTTTGTATGTTTAGTTGAATTACCTCTGTAAGATATTGCTACTTTCTGTATTGCACTTGGCCTACTATAGAGATTTGTCAATTTGTTATTTTTGGTCTCAGTCTCATGACAAGAAAAATAACCCAAGTTATAGCTTTCTGAGTTGCTTAAATGTTTCTTGCTGTAAGCTAATATGCAGAACTAACTGTCTTAGTCTGCGAGTGAAAACTAAATGTCAACAGGTCCACTTCAGGATTAAAATCTGCAGAAAAACATATGGATGAAAGGTAAATTTGCAGAGCTTTCCCTTTTGATTAAAATATGCAGTCTTTATTCTAGGCACTTGCAGCCAAATTTCGGAATATGGCATTGAAGAGTGTAAGTGAAACTCATCACCCGCCATAAGACTAAAGGAGTACAGATTTTACATTGCTGTTGATGTGTATTCTTCATCCTGGCTCTAGCAGGTCTCACAGTATGACTTTCTTTTGTACAGAAAGGGGCTGTAGCCCCTGCCCACCTGTTTCACCAGACCAGAGAGGGGGTCTTGGAGAGTTCTTGGCTGGCATGCAGCCCCCAGGGTACCTCTGGGTGCCGATTGCCCAATAAAGGCACCCTTTGCCAGCAGTATGGGGCCTACCAGAGGAAAGGCCACACTGGTGATGTCTGAGGAATAGGTCGTTATACCAAATCTCTGGTTAGTTTATCCACCATATGTCAGGAAGGCACAGAAATAAAGAGCAAACCACAATATTCACGTCAGTATGCACGTCAGACCCATTTAGCTATCTTTCTGCACATGGTATAGGGGAAGGAGACAACCAGTCTCTTTATCCCTGTTTGCCATACACATTGTCTAGCTGATTTATACCTATTGAACTTAAAATATTATTCTAATGTGCTAAGGCCCTTTTCATCAACTTTGCCTTTTTCTTTTTTTTTTTTTTAAATTGTTTTTCTATCTGTGAATACATTAAACTACCCAATTAAGATAAAAAGAATGCTGATCAAATCTATTCTCCAGTCATTGCACTTAGACCCTTCTCATACATATGAACAGACAGCTTGAATGGACATTGTGAACGGAACAGAGACTATTAACAAAGGCACACAGCACATGATTATTCAAACGAAAGGATTTCTGTGTAGCTGTGTTTCTTTCTGTTTGATTGCCTTTTAAATTTTAAGCAACATTTTCAGCTGTGGTTTGTATTTTCAAAGGAACGCTGTGAACACAATGGGATTTATTTGCTGGTTTGAAAATGTGCTTCTGTGTCCCAGCAGGGAGTTCACTCAGATTTTAACATTAAAATATGTGTATACATAAATGACTCCTATGCTGCTTTGATTTGTGGATTTTGTAAAGATATTTTTTTCAAATATGTTAACAGGAATATTTTTGTACTTAGACACTTAGAAATAGGTACTACTAGGCTTTTTAATGAATTATTTTTATTCCTATTATATGGGCTTTTTGATATTTAAAAGAATGCTCACTTCAGGATGAGCAACTCCAGACAAAGTGTGTCCTGATTATATTCAATTTAGAAAATAGATAATCAAATTTGTTTGGTTTAGTGCCTGAGCTCGTCAGTATTTTTCTTGTGCTGCGTGAAACGCTCTGGGAGTTCTGCAAAACTGGCTTACTGTGGCACTGACTTTGTTCCTAGCATCTGTTGTCTGAAATGGAGTCGCTGAAGCCAAAAGTTCACGCCGTCCAAGTCTGCCAGAGTGCCCTGAGGATTCCCGAAGAGGTGGTCACCGGCCTGCCAATGTGCCACAGTGCTCTGCGGCTCCAGGAGGAGGCCAGCCGCCTGCAGCACACTGCCATTCAGCAGTGCAACATCATGCAGGCGAGTGCAACCCCGTCCCGTAAATTACTCAGACTCGAGCAGTGCCATACAAATTGTGAGGAAAACAGAGAATTTCCTATCTCTCTGCATTCCTCTTTTCCATGTAGTACCACTAGGAAGATCCCCACTAAGTTGCAGTCCTTTCTGACTCCATGTTTCTGGGGGTTTTAACATTCATGATCATGTTAACTGTTGATTTAATCAGACTCTCATCTCAGTTCTCTCCTCGATCTTGCTACGTTTTTTGTAATGCTGTTAGGATTGACTAGGCAAGTAGCTAATATACAATTGTATGCAGTCTAATTCTATAATATATGTAATCAGTTAATGAAACTAATATATCATTATAACATCAACTGCTTAGAGTGATTGCATAAAAACTATTGGGTTAATTAAATAGTTTTCTAGGATAAAAACAATTATTTTATTTTCTCTTTATTTAAAATTTATATATATGTTCTTTCTGATTTTGGAGTCATTCAGCATCTATTAAATTTGCATTTTCAAGTTTTGCTAAATATAAGAAAACTAGGATTCATTTGATTGTTTGAATTCATAACTGAACATGTAAAATGTATTTCCAAAGATTAAGAGAATAGCCTTTTACTTTCTTGCTATTTAGTGATAGAAAAATACTTAGTGAGCTATACAACTACAGATCTTCAAGTTAGGTAACAGAAGAGACTTTAGATCATTAAGGATACTTAATGATACGTAAGTACAAGGAAGGATACAATGTCAAACTCAAAAGTTTTAAAAACAGGTTAGACAAACTGCTGGTGAATCTATGATAGCAAGAATTGATACTAGGCTGGTAGGATAATGGTCTGCATCAATCTTCATAATTCTCTCCCAGTTGTATTTTCTGTAAAATCAAACTTTTTCATATAGTCTTTCCACTTCATAAATGGAGGCTTGAAGTGAAAAAGCAGATGAAAATGCTTTATAGTAAAACCATGAGACTAGGCAATACTATCTTTTGGTGGGTATGTTTGGTGCAGGTACTTGCTGGAAGCAGAAGTTCTAGTTCCTTATATTGGATACCTAAAACATCATGTTATGTGAACTGTTTTTTGGAAATAGTTAAATAAATGAAACCACTGAATTCATTGCAGTTCACAATATTTCTGAAGGAACTTTTTCTTGACTATATTCCTGCTTTGCTTATCCAGATGTGAGTGCCAGATAGATGTAAGTTTTCTCCACTTCAGAAAGGAGATCAGTCATGCTTGGACTAAGTAAATATTTATTTTCATGCAGCCACTCAAGATGTTTTTTTCCTCTCTAGGAAGCAGTGGTTCAGTATGAGCAATACGAGCAAGAAATGAAACATTTGCAGCAAATGATAGAGAGTGCCCATCATGAGATCCAAGACAAGCCAATAGCAACCAGCAACATTCAGGAACTCCAGGTCCAGATTTCACGTCATGAGGTAGGAGAGCCAAAATGCAAACACATGGGCTCAATGGCAGTTCGTCCACCCAAAAAACTTTTCATAAGCAATCGTCATAGATTAGCTGAGTAGCTTCTCAGACTTGCTCCAGGCTAGTTGAACAGATAGACTTAATACCAGATACAAAACTCATGCTATTGGTACAGTATGGAGTTTTCATTTGTTTATTCAGTTCAATGTGTGCTAATCTCGAGGCAACATTACGACAAACAAAAGCATTGCATAATTAAGGGACAGTTAATGTAGGTACTCGACTGAGGAGTGTCCTGGAAGTCAATGGAGCAGATAGTCAGGTGAACACTGCTAGTTCAGTGATCATTTTTTATAGATATATATCCTGAAGTACTTACTCATTTCCATCCTAGTACTGTTATGTAAAAGAACACCAAGAGACTTGAATCACAGGAAAACCACAGTAGATTTGGAGCAAAACTCTGCAACGTGTACTCCAAAGGCTTCTTTTAAAGTCATTGTTGGGAAGAGTTTTGTCCTGTGGAGTTACAGGTCCTGCCTTCAAACTCATTGATCGTCAGCACTCGAATGAGTTGGGACAGTCCCTGTGCAGCCCTCTCGCTGTGCTGGCATGGGAGCTCTTGAGCCCCTTTCCCCTTCGCCTGTCTCTTCTGTATTTCTTGGGATAGACAATGCACCACTGATCTCTGTGTGTCACTTTTGGCACCAGATGGCACCATTTCTTTACCTTTGAATTAAAGCTATCTGTGCTATTATGTAATATAACCTAATGTTATATGTGTTGCTCATTTTCTATCCAATTGTTACAAAAGTCAGTATGAACACAGAGCAAGTTGCCTAAAGAAACACTACTGGTTTTTTAGTACTGAATTAATAATGCTACTATTCTCTGTTCAAATGTTCTGGAACAGCAAATGCAGGAGAGTGGCTTCAGCAATACAGGGTAATATTGCTGGAGGAAGGAATGATGCTGCAGGGCGAGGAATTAAAAATGGGGCAGCTTAAGTTTCATCTACATTTGAACAAGCTCAGTAGCTAGGAGTCCTTCTAAACATCTGCAGGAAGACAGCAGCTTTACTCTATTGCACATGTTGAGATCAACCAGAGTGGACAGGTTTCATACTTGCAAGCTTTCCACATTTACGGGTAAGGAGTTTCGAAAGACTGAGATATGCATATTTTTGGCTCGTATTTTGTCTGCTAAATACCTGTGGAAAAGCATAGCGTAAAGGAGATATACCAAACCCTATATTATTACACTACTTCAAAAAGCAAGTCTGTCAAGATGCTTGTTAGTTGTGTTATTAATTTAAGAAGACATCAGTTACCAGATTCCTTGTTGAAGCCTGCAGGAACAAGAACTTAAAGGGACATTTGTATTGCTATATTCAGAATTAAAATAAGAGGAAGAAAGCAGCAGGAAAGTACACCCTGATTTGTAGGAAGCTTGTATTACTATGCATGTACGTAACTAGTTACATTCTAGACCTATGTTTACTGAACTGTGTTTCTTTCCGATAAAAATGTGGGAGAGTATCTCCATACTTGTGAATTATTTTAATGGACAATACAGTACCTCATAAGACATTGCTTTTATAAGTGGCTTTATTTTTTTCACAATTACATTTTTGCCTCCTTTTCCTTTTCTTTGTTTCCAGTTGAGAGAGGTATGTTAGATACTCAGTGCATTGGACATTAATGCCACAAACGTTATTGCATTTCAGTAATATAGATGGAGTTAAGAAAGTATATTGAATGACAATAATTTCCTACTGAGCCCCAGAGATGTCATTCATTGAGCATTAGTGAATGACTGGTACTTGTCAAACAGAGCAGGTAACTATTCCACCTGCTAGACATTAAAGTTATGGCTTGATTTGATTGCAGTTTGGTTTTTGATTGATCTAGTTGATGTTTTACACTCAAGACTTTGCTTAGTCTCCAAGGTAAGCCTTGGAGCTCCAAGAGAGCTCCTTTTGTTGCTAAAGTGACAGACAGTGACCAGGTACCACTGAAACCCAGGCAGTAAAGTGTCATCCTCAGTCTTTGTGCTGCTTCCATTTCTAACTCTGTATTTCTTGCTGTGACTGTTCTGCACTGTGATTTTGAGGAAATGGTTTCCTGAAAATGTTATACAACCAAAAAAATCTTTTAATTTTACCAGCCTGAAGCAGTAATCTTATTTACTTTTCAAAAGATATTGTAATTACTTATGATTATACCTGCTAGATCTTGCAATTTCTGTTGCTATTTTTCTTGAAAACTTGTGTTTGTTGAAGAAAGAAAAGCAGTTATAAAAATAAAGCAGAAATATGTATTAAAATGAATAATCACCAATTTAGCAGGCAAGCTTGTGAAATGTTTTCACTTTATAGATCAAAATTCTATCACGTTACTGAGTCTCTAGGGAGACAGGAACAATAGCTTTGGCAGAAATGTGAATCTTCCACCATTTTTTATTTTAAGTGTATTAATTGAAAGCGTTAAGACTGGACACTGAACTGGGCAGCAGTACAGGGTAGGAGAGAAGACAAGTCAGTTTCGAAGGCTATTCATGTTCGTCTTTCTTCTCTGACTAAACTTAAACTTACGATGGTGTTTGGCCATGCAGATAGACCATTTCATAGCCATAAAAACCAGTATTTTAAAATACACTCTGCTTTAAGCCAGATTCCCCAGCTCTTTTTAAGGAAAAGTTAGTGCTCTGCGCAGCTCAGCTTTTAACTCTGAAGACTTACACAAAACCAAAAGAAGATTAAAGTATAGCTTATCCAAACACTGGGAAAAAGCGATCCAGTCTGCATTTAATCTTATTATGTGACTGATTGTTCCTATCACATTTGATCTTGTTAGACCCTGTGAGTTATTGTTGGAACAATTCTTTCTTTCTGGCGAGCTCTGAATGGGGCATTCTGTACAGTTGTGGTTACCACATGACCTCATTTCCATGGCATGCACTGTGTGGAGAAGCTTCATCTTCCTCAGACAAATGGAAATAGAATGGGGAAAAAATAGGACAGGAAGAGGGAGAGGTGTTCCCCTTTACTGCAGTTGGACACTTATAGACGCCGTGTCAGGCTGGATGCAAGCGTGAGGTCTCCCTCCCTCCCTCCCTCCCTCCCTCTTTCCCTCCCCTCTGCGACTATCATGCACACAGTGCCTTTCGCAGCACTTTTGCGGCTTCGCTTCAGAGCTCTCGGCTCTGTGGTTTAGCTGTGCAGCCAGACGCAGCCTGACTTGTTCCCTCCGCTATCAACATCCTGCTCGTCAGCTAGTGCAGAGGCTTATGCGGGGTTTCTGAGGCAGCGCTAGGATGTTATTGGCTGGGCTTAGAGGAGAGAGCTTGCCTTCACCACGGAAGCCGAAATGCTGCTGGCCCTGTGGCCGTCATTGGCTGCCTCTGCATTAGGGAAAAAAAATGTTTCCTCAGGAGCTGGCTCAGAAGATCAAAGGATACCAGGAGCAAATTGCTGCTTTGAATTCGAAGTGCAAGATGCTGACAATGAAAGCAAAACATGCCACCATGCTGCTGACGGTGACAGAAGTGGAGGGGCTTTCAGACGGAATGGAGGAGCTGGATTCAGACCTGCTCCCAGCACACCCCACTCATCCCTCGGTGGTTATGGTAAGGAATGCATTGGTCTCAGTGCCGTTTATCTGAGCTGCTTGCTTTCGCATCATTGCAACACTACCGTGTAGCAGATTGCCGCAGCTCACATCTACGTTTTGCTTTTGAAATGGCTGGAGTGTGGCAAACCAAACAAGTTGCAGATTCCCCTTACTCTGTTTTGCTTTATATGGGTTTTCAAGACTTGTTCATAAAGGATGCAGTTATTTAACAGACAGATACCGGCAGAAGTTGTCTGTAATAAGATGCAAATATAGCGCTTTTTCGTAGCTGTCAGCGTGCAAGAGCAAATGCTAAGAAACTACTGAATTGCAGGAATAAGATAAAAACAGAATAAATATTATTTCATAACATGTTGCAGTGTATAGGTTTTACGCGCCATATTTTTAAAGCTCTTGTCTTAAAATGTTGATGTGATAATTGACAATATGCTGCTATATTCTCAGATGAGTGTGTTGGAAATGAAAGCTGGCTAAATACTGCCATAAGCCTCATCTTTGAATTACTCTGCTTTTGTTTGTTTCTAATTGGGTCTCATTACAAACATAACTGCTGATGCTATGGAGATTTTTGTCTGAGTGAAAACAGAGTGCGGATTTCCGGATTTATCACTGTGTAACAGCATTGGGGAAGCAGGAAGAATATGTTGCTACTGGATTGTGTGTATTTTATATTTCAAGTCTGTTCCTTGTTCTAACCAGGCCTGGATACTGAGGCCAATACTGCATTATTCTGTAGCTCTCCATAGTATTCCCATCTGTGGCAGTGATTGTATTAGAAGACACTTAGGCAAACCCTAATTTGTTACGATTGAGTTGCTCACTATACATTTTCTTTTAAATTCATTAGGGTACAGGAAAGCATGTTCATACTGAAGTATGACAAGTGAATGAGACTATTAATTCAGCCAGATTTTTAGATTGGTAAATGTAAGAGCATAAAGTATGACTAAATAATGTCATGGTGATTCTGGCCATGTGTTGTTTTTCTTGTTTTGATCTCAACCTAAGCCAAACTGAAGTTGAGGTAACTGACTTTCTTCCTGTGCTCTGGGGTTGCTTTTCCTGTGGCAGATGACTGCTGGTCGCTGTCACACGCTGCTCTCCCCTGTCACTGAGGAGTCTGGGGAGGAGGGAACCAACAGTGAGATTTCTTCTCCACCCGTCTGTCGCTCTCCCTCACCTGTGGCTAATACAGATGCTTCTGTTAACCAGGTACCTCCCTCTTGGCATTCATTCGGCTTTTATCTCAGACATGCATGGTTCCATTCCACAGGTGGTTTATTTAATTCTCTGAAATAATGTTTACCCATAGCTCTAAGGAACTGAGGCTTTAACCTCTAACCTAACTGATCCTTCAGGTTCTAGTTCAAAATGGATACAGATATTGACTTCTGAGTTTAAAATGTATAAATCTGGTGTTACAGCTATTCACTATTTTAAAAAATAAATTTTAAGTGACAATTACAAAGCTCTTCCATGTCACTTCTCTTTTCTATTTATAACCTAAGGGTTTTTTTCTCAGTAGCACTTAATGGAAACTTGCATCCTGAGAAAAAAATGCAATTTTGTACTCCCCATAATAAAACATTGCATTATGTCCATATACATCTATCTTGCTGTACATTGGCATTGTAGCATTGTAGTCACAGTCTGGTATTTTCCACTTCATACCATTTCAATTATTAAGTTTCATGTATTTTTTTCATGTATTGTTCATTCCATACTTTCCATGACAGTCAAAATTATTTTAAGTGCTAATGAGGCAGATCAGTGAAATCACTGAAGTTAGATTTTAAATCAAAACTGAGGCCTCTCACACTTCCAATAGGAACGAGTGTACAACAGCATTGATTAAAATGCAAGCAATGAACCAGCACATTGAGCATCACACCCATGAAGGCACACGTAAAATGTTAAGCTTTAGAAGTTTAGGAACTAGCCCTAGGAGCAGTCACTTCCTCACTGAATTCATCATGTTGTGGGTTTTGTGGTTGGTTGTTTCATTTTGCATTTGTGACTGCTTCCAAAATGACCACTGCAGACTTGAAGGGTAGAGTGTGTTGTGTTGCATTGCTGAGTAGAATTAGAGAAGTTTGAGCAAGATGCCCATTGATTCCTTCCACTAATTTCAAAGATGCATATGGTGCTATAGAAGTTGCTGAATATAAATGATTTGTTTTCATGAACTGACGTGAGAAAGAATACTAAGGTAAGATAGTAAGAATGGTGACAAAATCTTCAGCAGCATAATTAAAAAAGTCACGTAGGGAATGAGAAGGATTTTTCTAGTGTTCTGTTATTTCAGATAATCACAAATTTCCTAGTAGAGTTTTTACTTACAGTAGAAAGGCACCTATATATTTCAACACAAAAATCTTATGACAGTGTTAATCAGTGAAAAAGTTAAAGGAGCAAGAGCAGCTTGCTTCCTAATAAACAAAGCCGATGTCAGTTCATTACATTTCTCTGAAAATGTAAAACCAGGCTAACAGCTCCGGTAACTCAAATAGTAAGGAAAACCCAGTGAAGATGCTGTTGCACTATGAGCTGACACCAAAATGCAAGTTTTAGAACCTGTGATTTACTAGGACAAAATTGAACAAAAAGATGATGTCTTTCATTTAACAGAAGATGTTTGAAAGAGATAAAATCGATGGTGTTATAATAGTCTAAAAAACTTACAGGCGAAGGTTTCTTCAGTGTGGTTAATGTTGAAATGAACTGCACAGACTAAGCAATAAGCGGAAGAACATTCCAAAATGCAGTGGTTTACTTACAAAATGCTTAGGTTCACACTCATATGAGATTAAAACTAAAGAAGCTATGAAACTGCCAGTGCTGATCATGATGAATGCCCAGGGAGACTTCAGGAAAGAAGGTTGGTTAAAAAAAAATAACTCTACATATTAGTGAATTAGGAGCTTAAATGTAAGTTAAAAATATTTTGTATTCACTAAGACTCAGCAAAACTAATTTGGAAATGTTTTGTTTTAAAAAGTAGCCAATGTTAAGCGAAATAATTTCTCACAGGAAGATCACCTGCAAAATCCAAAAAAAACCCCATGTGAACAGGAACTCTAGAAAGTAAAGAATTACATTAATTTAGTCTTTGGAAAAAAAATAAAAGCTCTTATGAAGTCGGGTTGGGGAGGGGAAAGGTGGGTGTTAAGACTGTTGTTAAATTCATCCCTAATAATCTCTCTACAGTCTTTCATCAGGATTTCTTAACATTTCTTAATGGTGAAATGTAGCTAGTCTGAATTCAGACATCTATGCGCTATTTTTACATTACTAACAAGTAATGAAAATATAAAACAAGTGCCAACTGTGTATTAGTGGAAAGACTGGTTCTACATATTGAAATAGATTAAAAAAAGACCGTAAATACAAGAAAGTGACAGATCTAGCACTCTTATAAGGTAACAGTTGCCCAGGTTGTTTGTTTCATACTGAAACTCCTCTAAAAACAATGGAGTAGGGGGGGAACTATAAAAATGTTAACTTTGAAAAGGTTCAGGAATTTCATAGTATATTATATTTCAGTAACAGCTAAAAGTTCTTCAATGCAGTTTATTGTGATGTGTAGCAAAACCAGACACTTAGAATCATAGAATCATTTAGGTTAGAAAGACATTCAAGATCATCGAGTTCAACCATCAACCATGCCCACTAAACCATGTTCTGAAACTTCATCTGTGCTGCAGTACTGAATGAGAATCCTTTGGGCCTAAAACTTCTCACACTTACCCAAAGATGTAGTTGATTAAAATTTCGCACATTTTTTAAAACTTGTTTTCCAGATACACAATGCAGAGCAATTGAACTGAAAAAGCTGGTGTTATCACTAAGCCTTGGAGGCCACAGCTGATTCTGTGCTTCAAGCCTTCAGCTCTGGGTCACTGTTAAATGTCTATCTCCTTGTACACAGCCTACTTAATTATTCTTTCTCCTTCCATTACGAAAACTCATCTAGGGTGCAACAACCCTTGTTAAATATCTTTTGAAATCTAAACACACCCTTTGACCCTACATCCTAACAACAAAGCTTGACTACTGTTCATTGGCTACTTTTCATAAAAGTGGGCATGAGATATTATGGCTTTTACAGGGGCAACAAAATATGTTACTTGTAAAAACATCTGGATTCACACTACCATCATGTGAAAGCTCTGCCAAAAAGAAACTGCCATGTTGTATGCTCCAGAAAGTAGTTG
This sequence comes from Haliaeetus albicilla, assembly GCF_947461875.1. Classification (NCBI taxonomy): domain Eukaryota; kingdom Metazoa; phylum Chordata; class Aves; order Accipitriformes; family Accipitridae; genus Haliaeetus; species Haliaeetus albicilla. The sequence continues at coordinate 14,897,683 of NC_091489.1, read as the reverse complement.
AAAAGATGGGGAAAGGGATTGCTTTTCCCTCTCTGTAAATGCAAGCCCTTTATTCTGGAAACCATGATTAAGAAGTCTCAGAAGCACAGCTTTTCTATTGGCCTTGAGAGAGACTAGCTAAGGGCTGGAGAGTAGCTGCAGAGAAGGCAAAATGAGAAGTTGCCTGCACTGGTGCAATTTTTCACCGTGACTTGGGAAGATCACTTGTGGTCAGAGTAAAAAAATTCTGTTTCCCAATTATTGCCTTTGAAGAAGTACCTCATCTGACACTTTTGGACAATTTGGTGGGAGTGACCTGGTTTCTATGCTCTTCCAGAGCTTGTTTGGTTTTGTTCACATACTGTGTTAGATAACATACTGAAATGACATTGGGAAATAAAGATTCTGCTCCAGATCAGGGGACAAACAGGGGGATGATCACTTCCCCGGTACTGCTGGCCACACTACTTCTGATACAGGCCAGGATGCCGCTGGCCTTCTTGGCCACCTAGGCACACTGCTGGCTCATATTCAGCTGGCTGTATACCAATACCCCAGGGCCTTTTTGGCTGGGCAGCTTTCCAGCCACTCTTCCCCAAGCCTGTAGTGCTGCATGGGGTTGCTGTGACCCAAGTGCAGGACCCGGCACTTGGCCTTGTTGAACCTCATACGATTTGCCTCAGCCCATCGATCCAGCCTGTCCAGATCCCTCTGTAGAGCCTTCCTACCCTCGAGCAGATCAACACTCCCGCCCAACTTAGTGTTGTCTGCAAACTTGCTGAGGGTGCACTTGATCACTTGTCCAGATCATTGATAAAGATATTAAAGAGAACTGGCCCTAATTCTGAGCCCTGGGGAACACCACTTGTGACTGGCCAGCGACTGGATTTGCCTCCCTTTGCCACCATTCTTTGCGAATTTGTATTTATACACATTTACACTCTTACATTTGCTGTACAGCAAATGGTCTGTGGCCTATTTGGTAGACACAGTTCTGTAAGCTGCCAAGTGAAAGGCGCTTAGTTTTCTCTCAGTCACATGGCTTGACATGCTGAATTTTCCTCCTCATCATACAGGGTCAGGACAGAAGAAATTTGAGAAATTTGCAATCATTGGAGGAGGATTTTCCAAGTACACTTTTCAGTAGATTTTGAGCAACTTTTTATGCAAGTATTGTGATAAGTCTTGAGAGCTGCCTGAAAGAAGATTTGGTCCAACCTAACAGAAGTCAGTGGAAAATCTCTTACTGATTTCAGTGGCAGCAAAACTGTGTCTTAAAGTTTTCACTGGGGCGTTTACAAATTCAAAATGATTGAGGAAAGTGGACAACAGCTTCTGTGTCACATCGTCTGGAGCATAGTTCACTAAGCGAGGCTACTGAGTGAGAAGAAGGAAGGTTGTAGCATTTCTCACCTTCCAAATAGATGTGGTGGTAACTGTTATACATGATTTCAGTTTTAAATAATCCTTGTCGTCAAGTCTGCTTTCCTGACTTAAATATAGATACTGTGCATGTTTCCTTAATTTTACATTTTCTGTAGATCTTTTTAATTGTCACCTGCAATAGCTGAAGAAATGCCCATACACTAAGTATAGAAGTTCTGGTGAGAAACAGTTCCACCCTGAATTTTCAACAGTAATTTGAACATTTGCCCAGTTTCCTTAGTACTTTTGGTCCCTTTTCCCACTATCTTTTATAAGTTAATTGAGAGTACCTGTTTGTTTGAAGTCTTACTATAAGCTAGTGCTTCAAACTCTTTCTTACATCATTGACTAGTCCTACAGCATATTCCTTTTTGGTTCTTCTGTTGCCTTCTCTGTGCTAGTGTTCATTAGGGTGATATTCTTTGCCACCTATATACCATAACCCACTGTCTGTTGTGATGGGTTTTCCCCATGTGTAGTTGTGATGATGCTAGAACAACACTCCCACTTGTAGCACTCCTAGCCTTTCCATGTCCGTCCACAGTTGCCTCCTGCACCTCCAAGCTGCATCCACAATCTTCATCATAGTGAAGCTCCAAACCATACTAAGTGTACTACTATTAAATATTTATTTACTGTGTTGCTCAGAGGTTTCCCGGTGGTTTTGGCTTTGTGGGTTTTGTTTTATTTTAATGGACACATGCAATGGGGCAGTATGTGGGGGGATAATATGCAGTATCTTTCATTTTGAAAGTGCAATAATGTGCTTCATGCTTGTAGGACATTGCTTATTACCAAGCCTTATCGGCTGAACAGTTGCAGACAGAAGCTGCTAAAATTCAACCCAGCACTTCAGCCACCCAGGAGTTTTACGAACCAGGCTTAGAATCAGCCGCTAGTGCCAAATTGGATGATTTGCAGCGTTCTTGGGAAACACTGAAAAATGTGGTAAGTCTTCATCTGGAAGGTTCAAAATGATCTGCTAGCTTGTAAGGAATAAATTGCAAAGAACTGGTTCAGCTAATATTCTTCTCTGCAATTCTTGGTTTTCAGATGGTAACAGGAATTGTTAGTTGTGATATTATATTATATTTTTTCTGTTTGAAAGCCTGTGCAGGATGGACTTCTATTAAGAAAAGATAAAAGTTATTAAGGCTGATAATTGCCTTCAGAAATATTGGCTATGGTCAGACTATATTCCATAACCTAACAGGGAAATCCACTCGTGCTGGATGAGCTGGCAAAAAAAGGCTCAAGAATCCAGTTTCTCCAAATACTGAGTCAACAAGTTTCTACACGGTAATGCAGCAAAATCATTCAGTGGTGTATGAAAATGGTCAAAGTTTTGGTCACGTGGTATAAGTTTTAATTCTTTGCAGAGGCACAGTAGCTACTATGGGGTATTAAGAAATATGCATCTAGCAAATGGTGCACATCCGCATGTTTGAGTGCATAAAATCTAAAATAAGCATGAGAATGTGCCTAGGTTTTCCCTGCTTATTAAAGTCAAATTTTTTCAGTCACAATCTAGAGTTTGACTGATGATGTTTAAACAGATAAATATTTTTAATATGGATGTTTTGCTTTATAATTTATACTTCTGAAAAATTGTTGCAAGTTTTTGGTTTTAGTCTTGTAAGCCTAGGGACGTATGAAGCAGAAGAAAGAGCAAATCCTGTATCAGAGGACAGAATTTATACCTTCCATTCCTCTTCAGATCAGTGAAAAGCAGCGCACCCTCTATGAAGCTCTTGAGCGTCAACAGAAGTATCAGGACACACTCCAGTCTATATCCACAAAAATGGAGACCATTGAGGTCAAACTAAATGAGAGTCTGGAACCAGCCAAAAGCCCGGAGAGCCAGATGGCTGAACATCAGGTAAAAACTTATATGTGAGAAATAGAGGGAGAACATGCATTACCTGTATACCTTTAGTTCCCTTTTTTTAGATAGTAGCATTCTTCATGGCTGGATGCCTCAAAAACGTGCATTAGTTGTATGAACCTTCTCTGTTAACCGTATGTCTTGCCTTTCTGCTATTCTAAAGATGGTGTAATGGTGATTCTTTTAATAAGGAGCCTTTTTAAAAAGTAGAATAGAGCATAACATGTTGTCCAATTGAAATTTTCAGCAAAATCTTTTGTCAAAGGTTGTGTTCAGTGACACCTACACATACTGTTCTTCGGCATAAGTGCTATGAGCATATATCAGACTATTTATAATGTTTCCAAATTTACTAAGATCATAACCAATACTGATGCATTGTAAATTGATCTAAATACAATCTTCGCCTTGTTAAACAAAACAGACAATGCAAAGCACACAAAAAATTCTCTCCCAAGGGAAGTCTTGGGAAACGATGCTCTCGATAATAAGAGAATATTTTATCAAGTAATCATTCTGACATTTGTCCAAGTTGTAATCATCTAAGCTTTCTATGTGATAGCTTGAAACTATCTGGTGGGACCGGTTCTCATTTCAGTGGGAACTCCATGACCTGAAAAGGATAACATTTGGCTTTTGTAGCACTGTGTGATGTCTTGTGCATCCAATGTGTGTATACTATCAGACAAGAAAGTAAAGTATCTGCTCTAAGGTATTGTTAAGGCAACATCCTTTTGTGGGTATCTTGGAAACTAATTTGTAGAATAAGAATGATAGTAAGAACTTCTTTTACATCATGGAGTTGATATCTGGATGTTTACATATATTGCTGGATGTTCTTTGTCCAGTTAGTAAGGTTTCAGGCTGAAGGCTAACTCATGCCCCTATTTTTCTCTTACAAACACACACTCACTCACTTGTTCATTATCTTCACTTTATCTACTGGAATTCCCTGCAGAAAATTTATAGGAAGAATAAATCTGTATGTATAATATTTCCAAAAGAATACCTTCTTGTGATATGTTTGAAATTCAAGATAAGTAATTAGATCCATATTTCAGTTATCAGATGCATGACCCTAGCTTAAGCAACTAAAAGCAGGACTCAGTCCTGAATTCTGACTCTACCAAACCAGCAGTGATATATTGCACTACTCTGTGTTCCTCATGCTCCCTTGGGACAGTCATCTTGAATTTTATATTAAGCCTTTGCCTCCTGAGATACTTTCTTCTCACTGATAAATGAAGCAAATACTTTCTCTGCTCTCATTTCTAAACAGGCTTTGATGGATGAGATTTTAATGTTACAAGAAGAAATCACTGAGCTTCAGACATCATTAGCCCAGGAGCTGGTTTCAGAACCACTGGATGCAGAAGCTGCCGATCAGCTGGCATTGCAGTCCACTCTCACAGTCTTGGCAGAACGGATGGCCACGATTCGAATGAAGGCATCAGGAAAACGACAACTATTAGAGGTATAAGAAAAAACCTCTAGGATTGGGTCTTTTGGATCACATTCCAGATTTTGAGAGCCCCTTTTGGTAGACCTGTACATTCCACAATGTTCTTAGTCACCACTGAATGCTGATAATTAAGTCATTTTCAGTTCTGCTCATTTCTCACAATTCCTTTCAGTAATAAATTATCGTTCTTCTTTAGCAAGCCCCTCATCTTAATGCTAGGTGATAAGTAACCAGAAGGAACTTGGAAACACACTACAGGAGTCATATTATATATATATAAAAATTTTTTTTTTTTTAATATCCACTTTGACACTTTCTCCACAGGAGAAGTAACGAAGCACAGGTATTAAAAGTCATGTTATCTACAGTAAACTTTTGAGGAGTCACCTGTCCAAACTGGGAAAAAAGAGAAGGGGGAAAGCTTAAAACAAGAAATAACACCTCTTCCAAAACGTTGCATTGTTGTCTATGCTCATCTTCCCAGTGATTTTCATGCAACCTTTTATTATGGAAGATGCACCCCTTTATTTCTTTGCCTACCAGCTTTACCAACACTCCTTTAATACTAAGGTGATTTTTAAAAAGTCCTTTACATATAAGAATGTTGCTGTGTATATTATATAGGTGAGAAAATGCTTTCATACTAAATCTGGCTATGGTATGGCTACTTTGAACACTGCGGGGCAGCTTTACTGCTGTACTGCTAAGAACTGTAGCAGTGAATTCACAAACACAGCAACTGCTGCCTTCATAATTTCCAGCAGCAATCGATTCTGAGAGACTGAGTGAGAACTGGCTCTGTGGATCTACCTGGGTTACAGGGTGCATTGACTGCATTAGTTCTGTGCAGTTACCTGAAACAGTGAACAGGTCCTTAGAAAATATCTTTGTTATTCTTAAAAAATTGCACTAATTTTTTCCTTCTCAGAAGTAAAGTGGCTTTTACATAAATATAAGAGGCTGAAAGTAGAATAGGGGTCTTAATGTTTATAACTTGCATCCCATACAGGATCTTACAAACTCCTTGATTGTACTTAGGAGGAGATGCTAACTAATAATTTCAAGATAAAGCATGAGTCAAATATACTACTCTTAACTATGGTTAGGATTCTGACAGTTACTTTGATACAATAGTACAAATATCCCCCCATAATCCTGGCTTAGAAATATGTATCGTAAGTAGACAATATTCAGTAATTTAACCTGTGCATTTTATAGCTCTGATTTCAAAGATAAAATCTTCCAGAATACTACAGGGATATAAATATAGAAATACGGATAGAACAGGTAATGAAAACATTTTGCTGTTGAGGGCGTGGATTAGTAATATTGTTCTTTCTGTTGACCTAATTTAAATAACTAGACCTTGAGAACTGTTCAGCTCTGGATTATTTGAGACACTTAACAACTATCATTATTCTTTAAATTATTCTAACATGCAATTATTAATTTCCCATTAAAATTAAGCATTCAGAAAAGCTGTGTGAACACTCCCCTGTGTGAGGGATTTGCCCTGCACATACAGGTCTGAATTTCCTTACAGAAGTGTGGTAGGTTGACCCTGGCCAGCAGCCAAACACCCACCCTCACTCCCCTCTCCCGTGGGATGAGGAAAAAATAGAAGGCAGGCAAAAAGACTCACGGATTGAGATAATGACAGCTTAACAGGGTAAGGAAAAGCTGTTCGTGCAAGGAAAGGAAAATGAGGAACTTATTCACTACTCCCCCATCAGCAGGCAGATGTTTAGCCACTTTCCTGGAAAGCAGGGTCTCAGCAGGTCTTAACAGTTGCTGGGGAAGGCAAACACCATAACCACAAATTCCACCCCCCCTCCTTCCCCTGAGCTTTTATTGTGGAGCATGATCTCGTATGGTATGGAATATCCCTTTGGTCAGCTCAGGTCAGCTGTCCTGCTGTGTCCTCTCCCAACCTTTTGCCCACCCCCAGCCTACTGGCCTTTGTGAGGGGCGGTTGGAAAGAAAGCCTTAATGCTCTGCAAGCACTGTTCAGCAATAGCCAAAACATTGCTATGTTATCAGCACAGTTTTAGCCACAGTTGCAAAGCACAGCACCGTAGAGGCTGCAGTGAAGTTAACTCCATCCCAGCCAGATCCAGTACAATCTCCTCTTGTTCCATACCGCTTGCAGCATGCTCAGGTTCCACATTATCTGATGCATCTAAGTATCCTCTGACCATCCCATTCTATCTGCTCCTTATTCCTCTACTCTCTCCAGAGCTCTGTATCTCTCTTGTACTGGGGAGCCCAGAACTGGACACAGTACTCCAGCTGTGGATTCACCAGTGTTAAGTAGAGGGGAAGGATCATCTCTGTCAACCTGCTGGCAACGCTCCTCCTAATGCAGCCCAGGATAGCATTAGCCTTCTTTGCCCCAAGGCCCCATTGCTGGCTTGTGGTCAACATGGTGTCCATCAGAACCCCCAGGTCCTTTTCTGCCAAGCTGCTTTCCAGCTTGGGGCCAGGGAGTCCGTGTTGCTGCGATGCTGTTGCTGCAGCAGCCATTGGAGCTTAACATCCTTCCACACCCCTCAGCACACAGATCCTCCAAGAGGCCGGACAAGGTAGACAGCTCATCAGTCTTCTCTTTACCTACAATGGCTACAGCAAAGGCCCACCAGTACTCTGTTGGGTCCTTGAAATACCCCTCTCATGCCTCTCTTGAGAGAGAGTAAGGCTATCTAACAGCCTGCCGCTGCCAAAAAAAGGCAAAGCTGCTCTCTTTTCCCTGCAGCAAACTCCCAGCTCTCTGTCCCCATGCGTCTGTCCCCCTAAGCAAACAGTTCTGTGCTAGTTGAGCAAACTGAGTCAATGTGGGGGACACCCAAAGGAGAGCAGCCAGAGGAGGCAGAAAAGACCTCACCTTTAGAAGGCTGTAATAGCAGAGATCTACTGAAGGAAGTAGAAATACAGTGACTGAACTGAAACAGAATTTCAGTCACCAAAAAAGCCTGCTCATCAATTGAAAGCAATAATATTTTGTAAAGATTTCCAACTTATGGATGAAATGGCTTATTATGGCTTTTAAATACTATATAGAAGTTGTGTAAGACAGAGAGGGAAAATTGTTTAAAAGTGATTGTCATGGTTTATTTCTTTTAAAAAGGAAAATATAATTTGTACTTCTAGGAAAAACTGAACGAGCAGCTGGAAGAACAGCGGCAAGAGCAGGCTCTTCAAAGGTACCGTTGTGAAGCTGATGAGCTTGACCACTGGCTACTCAATACCCGAGCAACGCTGGACACTGCTCTGGTTACTGCTGAGGAACCTATGGACATGGAAGCACAGCTGGTAGACTGTCAGGTAAATTATCTGTCCTGTAATGTTTAGATGAACAGGATGGATATAGCTTTATCTGAATGAAGAGGCAAATATGGAGCGTTAATGTTAAGACCATTATTGAGTGGGACGAGCCACCATTTTAGTGGGGAAGAAGTTTCTGAGCCCCTTAGCACCTCAGATATGCTCAGTTGGCTTCATCAATGATTTGTGAAATAAAAAATAGCTTGTTCTTCATTTCTTATTAGAGACTGCAAACAGTGCTTTAGAAAGCGCATATAAACACAGCGGTAGGCAAAAAAAGATATCCTGGCTGCAAGAACATTGGAAGCTCTACTACTTTCAGAGGGCATTTTGTTTTGCTTTAAAGGCCTTGTATTCACTTCATTTACTGTTTTTGCTCGGCTCAAGCTAGAGCTGTTGAACAGCTCGCTTGATAGGTATGAAAACACCTGCAGTGTACTTTCCTACTCCTCCCTTTCCAGCTGAAGAACACACTTGCACTAGCAGTGGTGAGTGGGACAGTGTTGTGTTTTCTTCAGGAGTAATCCCTACCCACATTCAGCAGTAAAGTATAATCACCAGTAGTTACTATTTTTATGAATTTAATATTAATCACCCCAGAATACCAAAACAACCGAGGAAAAACATTTTGCTGCAATAGGAGTAATTGCATATACTTTTATTAAAAAGACTTCGATCAGTCATAATATCCAGATTCTCAAATTAGTGGAAGATTTCCATTTTTAAATGAGAGTTTAGAACTGTATGATCTTTATAATTAAAATTACAAGATAGACAAGAGACAGATGGACAAAAGATCCCTTTTCATATTAAAGAATGAGGATCTCAACTATTTTAGGATAAATGAAAGTTAAGTTTCATGTAAGTCTGATGAATTAAACGTCTAGTTAAATTTCCACCAACACGACTTCATCACTGGAATTTTCAGTGTGCTCAGTCTCAAGTGTTCTTTCATCACCCATCTTTGGGAGCTGTTTGTTATATATAGATAAACCCTGTGAACTTAAAGAAAGCAGTAATTTTTTTTAAATATAATCTGTAGGAAGCTCAAAATTTAAAAGAACAGTTAACTTTGTGGAAAAGGTAATCCTGCTGTTCTTTTGCTGGTTCTTAAAATCTTAATACAGTAAGTTTATATAAAGTCCTGCAATTTTTCCACTTTTTAGAGACTGTGCCCTTCTTATCCTGCACACTTTCCTTCAGGAGAAATATTTGTTAAGTTTATACTTGATGGTTGCTATGGAAACAAAAACATTTGATGTCAGGCTAGGTTTTTGAGCAAGAATTGTATGAGCTTTGAGTTTGGAAGATCAAAATATGCACTATGTCTGTAATACATGAATGGTTAATGGAACATCAGGAAAGTAGCTTTTGAGAATAAACATGCCAGAGATTTGTCACTTTAAGACTCTCTTTAGACTAAAGAGGATTATAGAGAAATCCTTAAGTCCATCATGCACCAATCAGAAGGGGCAAATAGTGAGAAGACAAGCTTATCAACGCAGCCAGAGCAACACACAGGAGGAGATAGGAAGCATTTCACTAAATGTACATGAAAGAAAAGGGAAGAAGTAACTCTAGCTGCATGCTCTGTTTCTTGTCATTATGGATGTCAGTCTAGCATCTCGGCCACCTTTACCTTTAATGGGCAAATAAAGAGCATCTCCTCTACAACAAATCCTCTGTTTCAAATAATTTTTTAATTTCCTGTTTTGAAAAGGGTTGCAAACAGAAATGGCAAATACAAACATTTGCAAGCATATTCCAAAGGACTCTGAAAGGGACTGGAAGGCAAGGCAATGATAACCTGACCTGCCCTTAGCTTGGCGACGGGTGAGGTAGGCCACCGGCCGTCTTGCCAGAAAGCGTGACAGATGCTGGAAAATGTATGAATTTGGTTCTTTGTTTTTGCTGCTGCAGAACATGCTGGTTGAAATAGAGCAGAAGGTGGTAGCCTTGTCAGAGTTGTCTGTGCACAACGAGAACTTGCTTATGGAGGGGAAGGCTCACACCAAGGACGAGGCAGAGCAGCTGGCCGTGAAGCTCAGGACGCTGAAGGGCAGTCTCCTGGAGCTGCAGAGAGTGCTCCACGACAAACAGATCAACATTCGGGTAAGTGGCTCTTTCCAACTGGCTTCACGATGGGCAGGAGGTTGGGGGATTTCATAGCAGTTTCGTGCAACTAGGAAAAGGACTAAAAGTATTTTACTGATTTAGTTTGAGCTATTCATCTTTACATAGTAAATGGAATTACACTCCAAAATAAACAACTGCCTAGCAAGTTTTAGCTTATCGTTTTCAAGTTAACCACTTCGTGGTGAAACAATCCTAACCTCATCATACAATCCTAACCTTCACTGAAAGGACAATAACAAAGTAGATTGATGATTAGCTTGGTCTGGATATACTCTGTTCCTGTTCCCAGTCCCTTTAGACTGTGTGTGCTCTGGGGCAGGATCTTTCCCACAACAAAAGAACAATCCTAAATACATGCTTTCCTCCATACAGCGTGCACAATGCAATGAACAGATAACATCAAGATAATGAAACATTTTAAAATATGGCTAATACTTAGTGGCGTCATTACACTAAACAAAATATTATATAAGCAAAGATACATTTAACCTCAGTCTTGTCCTAGGTTTCTATTCCTAGCAGCATTGGTCTGCTTATTGCCACTAGTTTATTTTATTTAACGGTTGGTTTTGGTCGTTCTTTAGGTTAAACTAACATGTGAAGAACCAAATACATACAAGAAACCCAACCATGTAATGTGACTGGCTGGTTTTGAATTTGCTTGCCCTGTTGTGACTCTCTCCCTCCCTTTTCTTTTACTTCTTTTCTGGGATTTGCTGTGCAAACATGATAAGCTTCAAAGATTTCTAGCTTGTAATGCGGATTAAAGTCTACTGAGAGGTTAGCTTGAAAAGTCATTTGACGTGCTAAGAACTATTTTTAGACCAAAGCAACTGCATAACTACAAAACTTACCATAGCGTCACAAAAAACAAAAACAAACAAACAAACAAAAAAATTAAAAAAAAAACACCAAAAAAACAAAAGGCAGGGAAGGAAAAAACCCAGGTATTTATTCCTATTGCCTCTAAGATGAAGTAACTTTAATGTTATTCTTGCATATTAAACCTCATGATTAGGCAAATGAAAAGTGTTATCAACAGCATGTAGGCATATAATACTATATTCTGATATATTACTTGTGAAGTGAAAAGACATCACAGACTTTTTTGCTTAATTTTAAAATACGCATGCTGCATTTTAAAATACAGTGGTGTGATTTAGTTTACTTAAACTTTTAAAACAGATTTTTGGATGCTTTTCTAATATTAAAAATAACAACAAAATAGTTTCCAGATGTAAAATATGACTCATTTAAGATGCTGCATGCATGCAAGACTTAAGTTTCTTTATGAATTGCAAGCCTTTTTTGGGCTGCACTTATGAATCATGGAAGAAAATAGATAGAGGCAGTATAACATCAAATTTTCATTGAGCAATTTTTTTTCAAATGAGAAATTCTATAATGTCCTTTTTCAAACAATCAGGCATAAAGTATTACTTATGGACTGAAGCTCAGAGCATCAGATGCCCTAAAATGCACTAACTTTATTCACTGCCATTATTAACCCTGAGAAATATTACATGCTAACAGTACTGTTGCTCATGCATGTAAGAAACTCAGACTTACACATGTCTCTAGGTGTACTGATAACCTTGTAATTGCCCAGAGGCATAGACCAACCTGCACCAAGGAAAGGAAGGATCCTCCCAGGTTGCACTGCAAGACCAAGAGCATTGTAAAGAATGAGCTATATTTTCCTTAAAGCAGTATTTCAGCATATCTGTTATTCCTGTGGCACAAGGCTTTTTAGGAGCCAGTGTGAGATTCTGTGACTTCCTTGCAGCAATTTCAGTATTCCTTCTAACTTTAATTGATTAATGTCATTAATGATATGGAAAAAATGATTTGGAGATCAACTCCTTTATTGATAAAATAAAGCAGTGAAACTAATCAGAAACATGCTTCATCAGGAGAGTTCCAGACTACATTGATTCCAAATGTAGCATTTTTCAAGCACCTTGAAAGACATACGAAACATTGCCTTATTACTGTTATCTACTAAATTCTGTGACTTAGGGGCAATAAAAATAAATAGACACCTTATAAAACAAAGAAGTAAAATGGATTCTGCAGTAAAAAAAAACCAGATAGTGCTTCTTTAATTTTTATTACAAAGTGTATTTGTGGGAGGAATTACTTCAGTTGTACAAGACAAATATGCCTGATATAAGTTTGTACAATTCTGAATCCTTTGAAAAGTCAATTTTTATCACCATTTTCTTCAGGGATTTTCCAGTTATTTCTGTGCTGGAGTGGACAGTCCCCAGGAATGACAGCTTCAAGCACTTATTTCCCTGGCTATTTAATGGAAATGTAATACAGTACCTTCAGACAGAATTCAAATGAGAATGCAAGTGTGTTTTTTAAAACTTATATTCTGTGATTTAAGAATGATAAAATCTGGTTCACAAATAATTTTGATTTTAAAAGTATGCACAGTAACATATTTGCAAAACCTCAATGCACCCACAAATGCCACAATCCCTTTTACACTATTTGCTATTGCAGGAACTGTGGGACTACTATTTATTTGTCTTAGTGTAACTCCAAAACTGAAGCTTCGCAACCCTCTTCCCAGAGAAGAGGAGACTCAAAATCTAACTGAAATCAATCAGTCTGCCCAAATGCAATGGAGAACTAGTTACTATTCACTAAGGGAATTCACAAGTTGAATGGCTATTGTCCCTAGAGCATATAAAATGAAGCAGATTTTTTTTTTTTTACAGTTTACAGAGATTGCCTTTTTTCTCATTTTTAATAGAAAAATTCAAATTTCAGACCCTCTTTATCCCTCACATAATATTTTCTTTGCCTAATCCGATATCCTATAATGACATTGTTCACACTCCAACCACATCAGCTTTTCTAGAAACTTGTTCCTACAAAGTACCACAGTTTACCTGCAGACTGAATCCTTAGTGGAACAAAGCTATTTCATAGAGCAAGAGCTCTATGGTTCTTTCCAGCTCTAGGTACCTGCCTGCCTGTTTTGCTCCTCTTACAGTTTATATCCTCTAACACTAATCGGTCCTTTCAACTCCAGTATACTTGTCATCCCTCAAAATTGAAATCTTACACCTAACTTCTACTATTTAGCAAAACACTGCTGTTTCAGTGCCTGGTGCCAGGGACACTGGTCACAGAGGTCTATCCCAGTTGTTAGTATAAGGAGCACCAGTTGAGGCAAGAGGGGTTTCCTCAGCCACCTTTGGTCCTGCTGGTCCCTGCCTGATTTGACACAAAGGCTCTCTGGAAGGTGGAACATGTTTTTGTTTTGGAGACCCTGCTGTAATGCCTGAACCATTTGGTGCTTTTAGTCTATTTAGAATAAGAGCTGAGTAATAGGCAAAATATGAATCCTACAAAAATGAGATATGAAGACAAAATGGAAGAGGAAATAAGCCCCAGCTTTAGCTCTAGAAGCTTAAAAAAAAAAAAAAAAAAAAAAAAAAGCACTATCTCTACAGTCATTGCATGCCTGCAAGTAAAATTAAATAAATCCAGAGAGGTGTGTAGATAGATAGAGCTAAGTAGCCAGACCTACAAGTCTGTCTTTAACATTAGGCCTAGTGTGTTAAAATCCCTACATTTGTATACATTGGCTGCTAAAATAATTTAAATTTACAGCCAACATGGATTTCAAAAGTCAAGAAGTTGATAAAGCATTTTTTGGAACTGTGAAGGCATTTGCTCTTTTTTGCTTTGCTTACACAGAAAGCCTTTCTAATCACTCATGTCAGAAAAACATAATGATAGAAGTATGAAGTGAAGGAACTGTTGCTTTTGCTTTTCTATTATAACATTCTGTGGTTTGGTCTTTCTTATTGTCTTTACTGTTCATATCAGATAATCTGCTGTTAACTGACTGTGTTTCTGCCAACCACGGATAGAGTTATGTACTTACTGATAAGTAAATTTTGACCAGAAAGATAACCAGCATTCTCTCATTTTTAGTTAGACAGAAAATTGGCTTTAATTAGACTAAAAATCTGGCAGAAACAACCCATTGATTCCCTGCATTGCCAGTTATATCTGCACCCTTCATTACAGATCAGTGATGGTTTTTAGGAGAAGCGCAACAGTCTTCAGAAACACATCAGTTCATGGTCTCTGGTCTCTGACTCTGCTAAGTGCAGTGGTGCATGTTTATTTTTACATTCTTAGGGATGCTTTCTTGCTAGTAACCAATGACCAGTAGAAGTCAGAAATCTAAGGCCATTGCTCACTTCAAAATTTATGTGAGCTAGCAGCTTGAGAGGTGAAAGGTGGCACTACATGTGTTTTTAAGTTGATGAGCTGGCCCTGCCAGCTCTCTAGCAATATAAGAGATTTTGTAAAATCTTTATTTCTTTCTCTTAAAGCAGGGATCATTACAAGAAAAGGAGGAGAGCGATCTGGACTTTGTTTCCTCACAAAGCCCCAGTGTCCAAGAATGGCTGGCACAAGCAAGAACCACTCGCTCACAGCAACAGCAGAGCACCCTGCAGCAACAGAAAGTTGGTGTTTTGTGTTTCTTTTCCCCCCATCTTTAGACTGTGCTTGACACTGTAGATGAACCATTCTTTTTAATATTTCCACTGAAATTTTCATATTTACACTGTTTCTTACTCAGTGCATTTGTAATGATGCATCTGAGGTCACTATTTTAGATCTGTAAGAGCCAGGCAGACTAGACACCCTGGGTGACCATGGTCAACTCACTTAATCACTCTATACTTCCATTGTCCATTAGTAAAATTAAATTGAATGAACCCTTAAAGTTACAATAAGGAGAAGATGGTATTTGCTCAAAATAGCAATCAACATTGTCATTATAGAAGCAAAGATACACACATTACAACTTATACTGTGTTGCATGATACACAGACATCCTCACCAGGTTAGGTTCCAGCAACTGCATTGCATTAGTTAATTAGTTCAACAATCTGGTTTATGTACCCAATTTTTCTGTGTCCCTGGGTGGAGATTTTGCACTGCTTTTGGTGTTCAAGCAAGCCATATGAGAAATAGCTCAGCTGTCTTTCCAGAACATGGTTTAGTGGGCATGGATGATGGTTGGACTCAATGATCTTGAAGGTCTTTTCCAACCTAAGTGATTCTATGACTCTATGATCTTTGCGTGACAGTTATGCAATGTAGATATATCCTTCCAAGGCAAAAACTCTGTCTGAGGTTTGTTTTGGGTTTTGTAACTTGCTATTCTAGGAGCTGGAACAAGAGCTAGAAGAGCAGAAGAATCTGCTTCGGTCAGTAGCATGCCGTGGAGAAGAAATCCTAACACAGCAAGGTGCTCCAGAAGGCCTATGTATAAGGTGTGCTTTCATCTGGTCTTCTGCAAAGTGAATTTCTTTGACTGTGCTTTGTCATCCTTATGTTTACATCCCTCTTCTGCATATAATCCTCTAATTTTTGTTTTATCATTTTTATACAGCACCTAAGATACTGGAGTCCTGGTTTATAATTCAGGGCTCTGATAATATAGTTACACAAACCGTTTTGTGCTAATAGATCATCTTCAGCAGTTAGATATTCCTTTTATTCTTATTATCAAGCATCACACTAAAATTACAAACTAGCGGGATTCATTAGACAAGCAGTGATCAGTTACTATAGCTTTATGGTCCAGCATTGGTGTGTGAATCATAGCTGATCTCTAAAACTTTGTAGTCTGCCATTGATACCAGATCTTCCCAGATGGGATACTCATTGCTTAATTTTATTTTTCCTGCAGTTAGTAAATATTTTTCTTTTTGAAGCCTTGTATATTTCAAATTTAATCTCTGGTGTGTATTTTCTTGCACACTTGCCCATTTTGGGTACAAGTAGATGTCTATAAAAGCCTTGGCTCTGACTGAGAGACTTCTGCCATAGAGAAGGCAGAAGAAAACTACTGCCTATGTGGACCTTCAGGGAGCAGAAAGGGCAAGGTCTTGGGAAGAGGAAACCAGGGTGAACATTATCAGCTTAAGAATCAAGGAACAGTCAACCCTTCAGTTAAAATACTTCCTTGAGGTATCTCAGTAGTAGTGAGCACCTTTGTGGCTCCTCCAGCATGCCAAAGTCTAGAACATGAGCATAGTTTCATGGGACGGCAGAACCAAGGCTCTTGCATAAGGAATATAAACTGTACTCAGTAACCTCTTTTCCTCAGCATTTGTGTTAATTCAATGTGGGGTTTTTATTATAATGCCAGAAAGTACTTATTTCCTTCTGTTTGAGGCTTACTTCTGTCACATGGTGTTATACTATAGAAAACAACAAAAAAATCAAACACAAAATGCTGAACTTCATTCACTGTTTACCAAAGCTAAACTCATACGCTTGTCCTCCATTGAAATATCAGGGTATGTCTGGCATTTTGAGAAAGGAGGTGAGGAAGGAGTCAGATAAATTTTTTTTTTAATTTATTATTTCATGCTTTGAAGTAAAGCTTCTTTAAAGGTTACATTTCAATATAGTATATATTCAGTCTGATTTGGGTTTTTTTACTTAATATGGATACTTGCAACTCTAAACAGTTTCTCAGAAAGTACATTTTATCCCATCAGGCAAGAACTTCTAGCTGTTACAAACCAGCCTTGTCCTACTATCTGGAAAAAAAAAAAAAAAAAAAAAAAAGCCGAAGCTTTAAAAAGTAGCACTTGATTTAAAAGTAGAATTTCCTAATTGAAAGAGGAAATAAACACGTTGTATAGTAATACCTTTTGTATATGTTAAACCTTTATGCATCTTTCCATTCAGTGAGAAGCCTGATACACTCTCTGAGGAATTAGGCTTCGAAGGTGAGAAGCCATCACCTGAAGAACAGATGAAGGTGAAATGGGAAAGCCTGAACCAGGAGTTCAATACCAAGCAGAGACTGCTCCAGAAAACTTTGGAACAAGAACAGCTGGTAGCTATTTTTAATTTCTCTTTGCATTTTCTCTATGAAAGCAGTTGTCACAACATGAGATACAGTATGTGCATAACAGATGCATTGATGTAATATAGTTAATGCAAAGAATATGGAACAATTTATTTTTATGGCATCTTTAAAAACTATTAAATATTGGCACTAGCACTGCTCTTGTTTAAAGTGATTTGAACTGCACTACCATTCAGGTGAATAAACTAGAAAGGAAGAAAGGGCTTAGGCAAAATTCTGATCTACTTACCTAACCCACAATAATTCTGTAACAAATCATCCTTCTGGAATTGACCAGTACTCTGGCAACAACTTAGAGGAAAAACTGGTATTTTCAGTTTGAATTTATTGGTTGCATTCAATTCTTGACCTTAGTGGGTATGTGACAAAGAAGCAAGTGATTTCAGCCACAGAATTTTTACTGAAAGAAACAGAGATTAATCTCTAAACCGGGGACAAACCAAGATCTCTATTAACATACATCCTCCATTTTATTGTTAATAGATGCAGGCCCGCTATTCTTTATATAACATTACATTAAAATCAGCTTCCAAAATTCTAAATATCTTGTATTCATTCAACAGTAGTTAAGTAATTTTTTGGTAAAAATAAGTCATTACTAATTCTGGCCACAAGTAATTGTTCTGCACTTCTAGTGAACCTCCTGTTGAGCAACCTCTTATTCAAGATAATCACGACACGGAACAGTCGTGGGAGGACCATGAGCATTATTTGGTGATATCCTCAGTCAGCAGTAGAATCTGTATAGCTGAATTTTGTGCCCTATATATGGTAGAAGCATCCTAATTAGTATTTCTCTCTCAGCAGCTTTGTAGCAGACCAAACAGACTGATATCTGGAATGCCTTTGTATAAGGAGGAAGGACAGGATGGAGATAAATCAGTGTCACCAGTATTGGTTGAACTGAATCAGGCCTTTGAAGATGTGTCATCTGAGGTAACATTTCAATTGTCTTTACACCTATCCTCCAGCAGAGCCACATTTACAATGAAAACTCCTCTAGCTCCCACCTGGAAATCCAGCCCTTTCCCAAATATTAGATGTTAGAAAGAGTATCTTGTAGTTCTGCTCTGGACTTCTCTGGCTCCTTTTGCCCAGGCTGGACGGGTGGAGGAGAGCCTGCATCTTGAACAGAAGCTGTATAATGGTGTCACAGCCACCTCGTTGTGGCTAGATGGTGTGGAAGAACAGGTCTTTGTTGCTACAGCTCTGTTGCCAGAGGAAGAAACAGAAACATACCTCTGCAAGCAAGAGGTAAGGAATCCATGAATAGGACTTTCTTTAAATTGCCAATAAGGATACACTTTGTGTAGTGTTTAGAAAGAAAATATTAGAATCCTGGATAAGTGACATGTCACTGTCATAATCTCTATGTAATTGCAGTATTCTAGTGATAGAAGTAACTTTATTGACTGTGTGGAGAATGTTGCAGAAAGCAGCACTTGACCCAAATTTTGCCTGGTCAGAAGAGAATTAAGCATAGAGTCTTCCTTCTGTTTAACTTCTTTGCTAAGCATTAGCAAACACTACATTGTTAAAATTGACATTAAGTGAAAAAGAGGGAGGAATACTCTGGGATATAGAAACAGTACAAATTCATCAACGTTAAATGGGGCGGGGGGAAGAGGGGGAGGGGGCGGTGTGGAAGGGAGAGAGCAGGGGAGAGGGAGAAAGAGAGCGAGAGGGGTGATAGGATAAGGGGTAATGGTTTTAAACTAAAAGAGGGTAGATTCAGACTAGATGCGAGGAAGAAATTTTTTACGCTGAGGGTGGTGAAACACCAGAACAGGTTGCCCAGAGAGGTGGTAGATGCCCCATCCCTGGAAACATTCAAGGTCAGGTTGGACGGGTCTTTGAGCAACCTGATCTAGTTGAAGACGTCCCTGCTTATTGCAGGGGTGGTTGGCCTGGGTGACCTTTAAATGTCCCTTCCAACCCAAACCATTCTATGATTCTACATCATTTTGTTTCAGGACTTGTTTTCCTCAGAGCAGTCTGGGGTCTTTTTACTGTCAGAGATACTGTAGCTGCATAACTTTGTCTAGTGTGTCTATATTAAACAATGTAAAAAAGTCACTGCATCACTGCAAAATTAGACAATGGTTATGGCAATATGTTTGCCTGCTTTACGGAATGTCTGATTGTCACTTTGTTTTGTTTTCTATAAAATCAGTCACTTGCCAAAGAAATCAAAGATGTAACAGAAGAAATGGATAAGAACAAGAATTTATTTGCTCAGATATTTCCTGAGAATGGTGATAATAGGGATATTATAGAAGACACTTTGGATTGTCTCATGAGAAGGCTGACCTTACTGGAGTCAGCAGTAAACCAGAGATGCCATCAGATGAAAGGACGACTCCAGCAAATAGTGACTTTCAAGGTATGATGTCCACCTGAAGGAACAGGGGTACACACCAAATGGGGATATAAAGAGTGCAATTCTCAAAGAAATGAGAATTTTTGCTACCAAATCAAAAGAACAAGGTTGTCACAGGATTTTACAGAAAAATCATGCTTCTTAGGCTATGCAAAGCTTGGCACCCAAATCATGATTCAAAATTTGAACTCTCTGCTAGAAGCCTTCTGCAACTCATGCAATTATTGTAAAGTGATCATTCATCCTATGTTTTCTTACCCTGTTGGCATTACATAAAAGAAAGTTGTTGACTACTGTTCTCAAAGGAGAAAAAGCAACTTTAGAGTTCCACTCTATACATTCTATAATTTGACAAATGATAGAGTACACTGTTTTTATTAGCTGAGATAAGGTAGAAAACATAACACTGATTCCCACCTTTCTGACCATCTTTAAACCATCCCGTTACTCTCTAAGAGCTTGTATCTCAAGCTGTCTGTAGTGAGCAAAGCAGAAAAAAATGGAGAACCATGTGCTTTTAGAAATCTTTTCAAATAGAATTCAGAAATGCTTTCAGTTTCCACTTGGTGTCTACCTTCTCTCCTATTATTTTCATATAAAGCCTTCAGTATGGTTTAGTTTTAATGAAAAAAAAAAAAAAATTACAACCAAAAAAAATGGAAAATAGATTCCTGTTGTCTTTAGATTAGGATCATTGTTCCATAGGTTGTTACTACAGCATTTTGTTCCAAACTCCATAACCTTTCCTCTACAGTAGGTAGGAAAAAAAAATTTCCACATTTTTCAATGAAAGGCCTGCCTTTGCTGACAAATTAATTAGAATCCTGTGCATTATTAATATATCAGAGATATTTAGAATTTAAAAGGATTACTGCATGGAAAAAAAAAAAAAATCTGTAACGCACCCCTTATATAATGCTGAAAATCTTAGAAAAATGTGCTGGTAATTTTCTGTTGGGTTGAATGCATGAAAAAAAGAGTAATTGTAGATTGGCAAAATTGCTAAGTAATATTTGTGTGCCTAGTCTGATAAGGTACTCTAAAAGCTGTAATGTGTAGTTAGCCCTGTAATTTGTTGAAGCCTTGTTTTACTTCTTTGTTATATTTGCTCAAGTTTGTAATGAAAAAAGCTTGTCTTAAAAAGTAAAACCTTGCTTGTTTACAAGTTAATGTGGTTGAATAAAATACAAACACAAGAACAACATATTTTTGTTAAATGAAGCTAATGACCCTTGCTAATTAATTATCAAATTAGAAGGCAGAAGCAGAAGTGTGTTCACAGGTTATGTTTTGAAGAGGGGTTGCTTTAGCTTTTAGCTCATATATATCCAGTTACAGATTTTCAGCGATGTTAAATGTTTCGCATTGTCTAATAGTGATGCTTCCAATTTTGGATAGATTTTATGCCTTAGTGCTGACATTGTAACATTGTAATGCTTTAAACCTTTTAGAACATAAAATATTTTTCAGTTTGTTTGTGCTGTGATTGGTTATAATTTGTTGTTGTTGTCTCCTGTAGAATGATCTGAAGCTCCTGTTTACATCGGTGGCTGATAACAAATATTTAGTTCTACAGAAACTAGCAGAGGCAGTTGAGAGACCAGAAACAGAACAAATGCAGGTATTACCAAATCTCTATTACTTAGGGAGGGGAGAAAAGGTAAAGTTTCTATTCAAAGTATAAATAGATTCTGGAGAACAGTTGCTTTTTATGGGAGAATGTATGTGTTCACATAAAATATGTGAAAATGAGTACTTCCAAGAGAGTACTACAGTGTTTATAAAGTAAAAAAAAAAAACCAAACAAACCAAAACAAAACAAAACAACACAAAGTGTCTTTCTTGTCTCCCCAGCTGACCTAGTTTTGCATACACTGGGCAGTATTTGAAAGAAAGAAAACTTCAATGAACCAAAAAAAGTCTAAAGCTTGACTAAATTGTTTGGCTATTACACTTTATTAAAAACCAAAGGCACTTTCTTCTGCACTGGTTGATAGTAACATCTTCACTGTTTTTCATTTTAATTTAAGGCAATAATTGTTTTTTCTTTATCAGGAGCTGCCTGATGAATAATTAATTATTAATATGACAAAATATATACCATTTCCTTGTTTCTGTTTTGCCAATGAGAAAAGTGAATGAAGTATGCTAAGGGCTACTTTCTACAGGTGTTTCTTGTTACCCAGGAGCTACTGATGTCTGGTGCCAGCAGGTGACTGAGACAAAGAGGCTTATCTTTCAGCTAAACAGAAATAGTGGTCTTTTTATATACCTGTTAATCAAATATTGAAGGAATTTTGTCTTCTGTATGAGTAAGAGAGCTGGCATTCTGTGACTTTCTTTTCTGTCTTCCATGATGCAAAAGATTGGCAAAAATTTATCTCCTGTGTCATTAATTTAACAACCAAATAGGAAAAAAACATGGTAATAAAAGCAACTGAATTGATTTGTTTCTGAACATCTACCTTGGCTGATAAAACATTCAAATTTAAAAGCATTGCTGTTTGTTTAAGATGTGATTGGGAAGGTAGAGATAAAGCCCTTAAACAGCCAGGTAACTTAGCTGCATGAAGTTTAATTTTAGCGACTGTATTGTGCATCCTCTGCATTACTGGGAGTCAGGAGTTCTGCTCACATATATAGTTTAAGCATATATGGATAGGCAGTTTCCAAGAAAGGGCCTTAACAAAGGACTTTAACTACAGGAGTCTACTTTGTGCTTTTAAATTTGTTATAGCTTGCATGCATTACTTCAGCAGACTCCTAGGTTGAAAGACTTGGGAAAGCTTGTAGCTTCCATTGAAAAAAGTCAAGTTATCACCTGCATACACTTGCAAATACCAACCTGTGTTCTTACGTTGTAGTTTTCCAAGTGCAAAAGGGGATGTACAGGTCCTTTTGCTTGACAGTAATTTTGGCCCTATTCTGGTCCTGAAAGGGAACTATGTACAGCTCTTTGCTATCATGTGTCTTCTGCTGTGGTGGTTGTTTGATTGGTACTCAGATATGACAGGAATGAGTGTTAATAGAAAGAATGCTTTAGAAGAAGGTGTTAGAAAAAATAATAGTCCTTTTGTGCCTGTGCTATATAATTAAAAGCATGGAACTTCACAGCAAGGTTTGGTATAAAATAGTGTATGATACTAAAACAGCTTGTTGTTAAAAAAATAATAATGCTGTATTGTATTTAACTTTAAGAAGCAAGCCAGGGTCTCCCAACTTTGAATTAATACTTTTTCTTTACAGTATCCTTTAAAATTTCAGCAGATTGAAGGACTGATTAATACTTCAGGCAGAAAAGAGAATATGTATGGTAGCTACAGTATTGTTATTAAACCTTCAAACTAAATGATGTAATTTTCAAATACAGGTCATACTGCAGGCAGAAGAAGGTTTGAAGGAACTAGACGCTGGAATCAATGAATTAAAGAAGCGTGTAGACAAGCTACAAATTGACCAATCTTCTGTGCAAGAGCTGTCTAAGATCCAGGTATGGTTCGTAAGTTCCATCCTAGATCTATCTGGTGAGATTAAAGATATTAATATGCTCCTTTTTATTGTTCATAAGGCAGTTCAGGAAAGTGTATTTAAAAGCATTTCAGTGTCTATAAAAGAATATTTTCTGATTCACCTACTTTTTCTACTTTTGCATTTCCAGATTTTCTAACATCTCTATTATTAGCAAATTAGCATTAATCATGAAAACACAGAAAAACATGTTTTCTTTCAGCTCTTCTTGACTGCCTGTTCAAACAGATAAAGTTTAGCATGTAAACATAAATGTCTGCTGAAGGTTGATCCCTGTTCTCACCAGTGTCTCGTGATCTGGGGTTTAGTTCTCTCACATCTGTCATTAGAAAACACCGAGGGGGATGAAAGGGGATAGATAGCTAAGTGTGACCTGAAGCTGGAAATGTTCTGCTTTTACTAGAACAGCTGTCATGTTCCTGCATGCTTTCAGTTAGATTTGGTTTTGAACACACCTAAGTAGCAGGACTTTTATCTTAAGGCTCTCTGAAGTAGATATGTGTGGGTAATTGATCCAGAACTTCTATAAGGCTGTTGAAACTCCTCTGTGAGCAGTTTGGTGCTGAGGCAGGGCAATGCTTAAGGAAAGATCAAGGAGAAGGTTTATCGCTGAATTTTACCCTTTATAATGACATAATAATAAATTGGAAGCAAAGAAAACAGATGAAACTGGACCATAAGTTTATTAAGCCAACAAAACAGTGATCTCAATTTAAAATGAATGACAAAAGTTTGTGCAAATGTATCTTTTGCCCAGTTCTTTATCCATATGGTCTTAGAGCCTTCCACTTTTTTTTCTTTTTTCTGTCAGATTATGTGTATAGATATCCTCCCCCACCCTTGATTTCAGTTTTTAGAAAAGCCTTCCTTTTGATTTTTTGATAGTTGCATTTCTCACAATTTTCTCTTTAAAGCTAGGACAGCCAGCTGCAGTCTGAGGGTAGGTACTTTGCTGTTACACTGGATGCTCATAGAGATAGTTTGGTTTATTAGTTTCTGGATGTCTTGTCTTGATCAAAAGTACAGGCTTATCCTCACAGTCAGACATATGTTCTGAGAATACAATTCTCAAAACCAAAACAAGAAGGTAGTCCTGTTCAGGGGAAGAAAAGCATCTGTGGGTTTTTCCTCACTTTCATGGTTGAGGTATGCAAGATGAGTAATAACACATGGAAACTGATGAGATTCTTCCTTTTGGTTCATTTTGTAATTTGGCCGTGTGGGCACACTGTGAAGTACACACTGCACTTTTTCTGGACTTTACTGTTCTATATAAAGTATATTGCTATTCTAGGCCTGGTTTGGTTTTTACAGGTTGTATGTATCTTGCTTGCTACCAGTAAGCTACTGGGGCTGGAGAGGGAAACATCTGGCTTTGAGATGCCTATAGTCTTTAGCCATGATGGAGTCCATCCAACCCTCTGCCATATAAGAAGCCAAATGTAAACAGCATCTGCAGTGTGCAGTAGCCACACAGTAATCTGGTTTTGGATGACTTAAGCCCAATCACCCTACTCCTTTGCTACTTAAAGCAAGCCTTTGGGACTCTGCTAACTTTGTTCCCAAATGTATGCACTTGAAAGAGTTGCAGGTCTTGCTTAATTTCTTCTCTCTTTAAATCGTGACTTGTTAATTTATCAGTGAAGACAGTATATCTGCATAGTCTTTTTGATCAGGGAATAGATGTTATTCTGCTAGTATTCACAGAAGAATACAGGGACAGTAAGGTTGGTTCTAGGAAGATGTGTAGGTGTGAAATAAGGATCATCACTGCTGCTCTTTGCCCCCAAGGATAAGTATGATGAGCTCATGATGATCATTGGATCCAGACGGAGTGACCTGAATCAGAATCTGGCTCTTAAGAGGCAGTATGAACAGGCTTTGCAGGACCTGGCTGGCCTGGTAGAAACAGGCCAAGAAAAGATGTCTGGTGGCCAGAAAATGATTGTTGCTTCTAAGGAAGAGGTTCGATTGCTACTTGACAAACATAAGGTAAGAAACTGTGACATATTTCTGGACTAATCATGACTGTAAGCTTGTACACAGCAAATTTCTAACCTTCTGTTCTTAAAGGTTCAGGAGCTTTTCAGAATGGTGGGCCAGTATTAAATCAGGATATATTAAAACTTACTGTATTTTAAATTGGAATCAATGAACTGTTCTGGCTGAATGATTTTCAAATGTTCTGTTGAAGGTGAACCTGGGCAAATTCCATCTTCTTCCTTATTCTAATAAAAGTTCCTGTTCTTGTCCTGTCATGCTACATAGCAATTTCATCCACCACTCCATTTTTCCCAAGAGAAATTTGTGTTTGCTAACAGCACCTACAAACTATAAGAAGAATTTTCCATATTTTTTTATTAGGCAGAATTTTTGGTGGTGTATATTTGATTTAAGCTATTTTTGTTTATGGAATGAGAGTTGGGGTGGAATTTGCGGGGAAAGGATGATCTCTTTCTTTCTTTAAAAAGGCTGTTGTCCTTTTTAAATTGTGTGTTGGATTTTGTGAAATGTTGATGGAGTGAAAAGTTTACCTGATTCTATGTCTACAGATACTTGATTGTACTGCTGTTGTCTTAAAATGTTGGTTTATTGGTAATGAATTGAATAAGAATTGTACTTTCTCTTTTCTATTATTTTCTTTACCCTCTCCCTCACACCCAAATTTCTCAGGAATATTTTCAGGGGTTGGAGTCTCACATGATCCTGACGGAAACACTCTTTAGAAAGATGAGTAGCTTTGCTCTCTTGAAGGAAACTCGGTCACATTCAGAGCTAATGACGCAAGCTTCAGCTGTATTAAAGGTGGCTCATAAACGAGGTGTGGAGCTGGAATACATTCTAGAGGTGAGAATTTCTGTGGTCTTTTCTGTACTGCCATTGTGATCAACCACCAGGTTATTCTATAATGTTGATTTCTTGTGATTGGACAGAACTGATGGACATCAGTCCCTTTTGTCATACACACAAGACACTGACAAACTACGTGCAATCTTTGCTATTTAGCTGTTGTGACCTTTAGGTGACACAAGTTGTGTTCCTCTAAATTTAGAAGAGCTACTTAACTTTAGCTGACAAGGAGAACATGACAGCTTTATCCATGTGTTCTAGCTAAAAGTTGTGCTTGACACAGAATGGTGTCTTGTTGTAGGTTCACTGGACATTTGTACTGTTATTTCTGTACAGTCACAACCATGCAGCTATAGGATTTCAGATCAAGAAAGCAAGTAATAAAAATTCTAGACACACAGATTCAATATTCACCATATACATGGATAATTTGTGTTTGCAGACCTGGATGCATCTGGATGAAGATTACCAGGAACTTAGCAGACAGCTGGAGTCTGTTGAAGGTAGCATCCCCACTGTTGGTTTGGTGGAAGAGACAGAGGACAGGCTTACAGACCGGATTACACTTTTCCAGGTTGGTGCTTTTTAGGCATTCTTTATGCAAAAGTTGGATGAAAGGAACCTCTGAAGGTCATCTAGTCCAACCTCCCACTTGAAGTAGGACAGTTGCCATGGAGGGGATCAGCAATGGCTTTGCAAACCTCAAAAGATGGAGATCCCACAGGCGAGCTGGGGTCCAGTTGCAGTGCTGCACCACCTCCTAGTGAAAAGGTTTTCTATAATGCCCAATCTAAATCTTCAACTTTCAGCTTGTCACCATTGTCTTTTTTATATTGTGTGGCACTACTGAGGAGCATTTACCTCTGTCATCTTTTTGATTCTACTCCAAATAGTGTAGGCCTTTGTTAGACTGGCCCTTATCCTCCTGTGAATCAATCTAAACCAAGCAAACCTCCCTCAGCCTCTTTTTAAAGGACATGTGCTCTAGGTCCTCAAATGTCTTAATAGCTCTACACCAGCCCTGACTACTACCTTCTTCTTGAACTTGGTGGGAGGTGGGGGCAGAGCAGAATCAGATACACAAGATGTGGCCTCATCAGCACCATGTAGATGAAGATTATAAAAGAACTTAAGTTGGTTGTTCACAGTCCTAACCTAGGCCAGTGCTGTGGCTTGCCTTATTCATGATGTTTTGGTTATGGAAGATGCCAGGTTAAATACACTAGCCATTCCCTTCCTAGCCTGTACTGAGAAAATGGGGTTAGTCTGCCCAAGGCACAGAATTTGCACTTCTTGTTGAGCGTCCTGAGGTTTCTGCTGCCTCCAACTTCAAGTTTATCAAAGTGTCTCTGGACTAGGTCTGCCATTATTTGTCTCAACCACTCTCCGTACTTTAGTGTCATCCACAAATTTACTGAGGGACTGCTCTCTGTCATCATGTATGCCATTATGAAGATGTTGAAGACGTTTGGGCTCAAATATCAACAGTCTCTGGAGTACTCTGCCCATTACAGTCTGCCAGCCAGACATCAAGCCTTTGATCACTAGTGTTTGAGACTGGTAATGCGGCTAGTTTTCAACCCATGTAACAGTCCGTTTATCCAGCCCCCATTCTCCCTGCTTCCAGAGGAGGGTCCTGTGGGAGACAGTGTCAAAGGCCATGCTGAATTCAGTCTCATCAACAGAGACAGTAATTTTGTCATAAAATGTTGTCAAGGTAGTGAATCCAAGCTGAATATTCCTGATAACCTTTTGGTCCTTTGAAAATGGATTCCAAGAGGATGTGCTCCATGATCTTTCCAAAGAGCAAGGTGGGGTTGAACAACCTGTGGTTCCCCGAGTTGCCTTCCTTCTCAAATGCAACAAGAAGTAGTAGTTTAAATATAGGTTTTCTACCACATCCTGTTTTTTCAGTCTGTTCTCAAAATGAGAATTCTGGTCTAGTGTTTTGTCTCATTATACACCAGACACTTTGGTTGGGGTTTTTTTGTTTTCTTGTTTTGTTTTACAGAAAAATGTCTGCCAGATTTTTCTTTCAAGTTGACTTTTTGTCTACTCTGAATTTTTTATGTATATTGTTCTTTTACCAGACAGCTTTCTGCTTTTGCAATGGTATGAGGAGAACTTAAGCAATCTATTGTGCGTGGGTTTTATTTTGGTTTCGTTTAATGCTAGGCATTGATTGTTTTGGTCCTGACCCTAGATTAGTTTTCCTCTTTTGTTTCTCTTGTCAGTTACATAAATTAGGTTATTCAAATCCAGATTCTCAGACTCTGCTGTGGCATAACTTTTAATACTTTGGTTTTTCTCTCCCTGTGGCCACATTTAGGTTAAAAATCCATCATAATTAATTTATGACTATCTTAGATTTTTTTTATGCTACTCTGTAGGAGTTATATTTATTTGTGTCTATATGTTGTATGTAAGTATTTACATAGACACACACATATATAAATATAATATTCTGTTATTAGAGCTCTATTTATGTGAAAGAAAAAATAAGAAGAGTGATAGAAATTTTATGTACTCGCCATGAGACTGGTAGTTTTGCACACTTTAGTTTCAGCAGAACTGAAAAATGGGAATGCATGTACATTTTGTGCTCAACCTTAGTCAAAGATACAGATGTTTTTAAAATCCGTACTATTTGTGTAATGATAGTGGAATTTGGCAGGTAGATTTGCCGACATATATGAATTCTTTACCCATCCATAAGTCACCATTTAAATGAAATCTATCTCTGCTCCAGGTTGGATTCAGAGTCAGAGTATCAACAGCCTTTCCTTTTTCAGTACCTTTTTCCTTTTTTGTGCCATAACAATTGCTTTCTGTGTTCAGGGATGTGGATGGGTGGGGTGATCTTCTCTTTTGTAGCCATGGATAGCAGGAGGGTAGATCAGTAAAAAAAGAGTTGGATGACCAGAGAGCTGAAGATAGGCATTGAAAGGGCTGAAGAGTGGCCACTGTTAATAAATAGATATTGGACACCTTTAACTTTCACTGAAGTAAAGTTTTCAGCAGATGGTAGACTAAGTTCTGACATTTTAATCAATTTCTCTCAGAATGGTGTTGCTCCATGAAGATTCTTTTGAAAATATTCTTTTCAAGTGTAAAATATCTACACCAAGGAGGAGTTCGTCATAAGGAGGTATCAATAGACATATTGAAGTGAGGGGTTCTGTGACAGCATGTTCAGATTTTGGGCAGGTTACCTCTATGATGATTCTCAGGGAGTTCTAGACCTGGAGCAGAGGGCAAAAAATGTGATGTGCCGTGGTGACATTAGATATGTTACTAAATAGAATAAAAGAAAACTAAATGTTGAGAAAGTGTGGTACCAGAGACCTGCAGAGCTATCTAACAATCTCCTCTGTCATTACAGCATCTGAGATCTAACCTCACTGAATACCAACCTAAATTATACCAAGTGCTAGATGATGGGAAAAGGCTCCTTTTCTCTGTTAGCTGTTCAGATCTCGAAAGTCAACTGAACCAACTAGGAGAACACTGGTTAAGTAACACCAGCAAGGTTACCAAGGAGCTTCACAGGCTGGAGACAATACTGAAGCACTGGACAAGGTAATGCTAATGTAATGGACAGTATAAACTTCTTCACCTGCACTATTCAGGTCAAAGTCATTCTGAACTCAGAACTATTAGATTCGACATTTAAAAGAAAGTACTTTGAGATGCATATGATGGTTTGACTACTCTACAATATCCTACTTCTTTTCCATAGAAGTGCTATCATACTCTCTCATTTGCAATAAAACATGTACCAGATAAGAGCTGGTGGGAGGAAGTTAGAAGATATCTTATTTAGATGACTAATTTAGAAGCTCCATGTGCATACAGGTTGATGAGAAAGGGTGTGTGCTTTGCTAGGTAGCATGAGTAGCTTCAGCATGTTTTTGTAGGGGCATTACCACTGCTGGGTTCTCGTGGGTCTGTGTCATTGCATATATGGAAGGAAGCTTTTAACTGCCTTTACTATACGTTTGTATAGCATTTAGAGAATTCATTTCAAAAGTAGCATATAAGTTTTGTCTATTATTCATAGTATCCCTGGTTTGTTGGCTCACTAGCCTTTCAAGAGAGATACATAAAGGGTTTGTACGTATAAAGGTTATGTGGAGACACTCTTATTCTGACATCTCATTACTTGTTTGGCATATGAAATGATATGGACATAGTTTCTGAAAAAAAAAATTAAATTTCTGCTCTGAGAGACCTTGTGGTAAAGCTTTTTGGAAGATTGAGCCTTCTAATGGAAAGCAAAAATCTGTTTATGTGTGTGGGGTGGGGTGCTGTTACAGCTTGCCCAAACAGATTTGTAACCCAGTTACTAGTTCTTCACTAAACTTAGTTTTTCTTAAGGGGTAAAACAAAGGCACTGCTAGGAATTATGGGTGTAATGGCTAAAATAATAGCTTCCTCATACCATGCCAGTCTTTAAAATTAAATCATGGTTTTTTAAAATTGGAGGAGAGACTGCTCAGTTGGAGGTGCGAAGCAGCGATGACTGTTTTAGTTTTCTTTAAACATCTTTACAGGTATCAGAGTGAATCAAATGAATTGACACATTGGTTGCAATCTGCAAAGGACCGACTTGAGTTTTGGAGCCAGCAGTCTTTGACAGTTCCTCAGGAACTGGAAACAGTCCGAGACCACCTGAACTCCTTTTTGGTAAGTCATTCATAGACCTAGGACACCTTTTTCTCTCCAATTACAAATAAATAGTTAAGCAATCATATGGTTATACTTTTTCTCATCGTTGAAGTAGTGACTATGCAAAAAAAAAAAAAAAATCCCCTTCTGTAGGAGAGCTGTCCTTCAAAAATCTGATGTGTATGCACATTAAGTACTCCTTTGCTATATGCAATGATTGTAAAGCTTGATGATTCTGAAAACAGAAAAATGATTTTATGATAGTAAACAATTTTTGCTCTCAATTGGTCTGAAGTGTAGCTGGTAAACACTAAAGTACACATTTTTAAAGGGAAGGGAGGATATTCTTAGCTTTCTGAGGTAAAGCTTTGAGTACAACAAATAGTTGATTATTTCCACAAAAATGGTTCTGCTTACAGGAGTTTTCAAAAGAAGTGGATGCTAAATCATCACAGAAATCTTCTGTCCTGAGCACTGGGAACCAGCTCCTCAGGCTGAAGAAGGTGGATACAGCAGCACTGCGTGCAGGGTTGTCCCACATTGACAGTCAGTGGACAGAGCTGCTCACACAAATCCCAGCAGTACAAGAGAAATTGCACCAGGTAAGGAAAGCCAGTGCTGGCCTCTCATATTCCAGAAAATTCAGACTGTATGGTTGGCACTGCCTTTGAGAGATATTTGCTCCCTTCCTCAATTTATCCATGTGAGGCAAGATAGGAACAAAGTTACTCCTGTTTTAATGTGGGAAAGCTTACACTTATGTCCAAATCCTGTACCCATACTGTCTAACACCAATTGGTGTTAATTTCAGACTTTCACAGTTACATTTCTTAAATTTTAACCAAAGAACAGATGAGGGTTTTTTCAACATGTTGGTATGTCTTTTGGAAAAAGGAAGTTCACATCCCTGTGCCCTGCCAGGTTTGGATGGTGGTTTTGTTCAAATTGAATAGACTGGGTTCATGTCTGTGCAAGACAAAATAAATCTAAAAACATTGTGCAAGGTTCCTGCTAGTGTGTGTAGGAGCAGGAGGGTTTTGGTTGTGTAGTTCTGAGGGGGGAGTTTAATGCTATAATACTGAAGTTAAAGAATTATACTGGTCTAAAAGTTGGTTTAGTATTTAGTTGCTAGGAGGTTATCAGTGTAAGCCATCACTTCAGTTTACAATTTGGAATGCTCTCAGAATTAGTAATATCATTGCGATGTAGGGGGAGAGAGGAAGGGTAACACATGTTAACTGAGTCTATTATATTAAAAAAATAATGTCGTTCAGTAGTTCTCTGAATTGTCTTGTAATGCAGAATATATATGTCTATCTAAAAATGTCATAGAAAACGTTTCTGAGTAAGCAAGCACTACTGTATCAAATGTTGAAAGTGAGTCTTTTAAGAAAAAAACAGGTACTACTCAAAATCAGCCCATTTGGAAATCACCACACAAGAGTAGTATAAAATTATTTTCCATGCGTCTATTCATTAGCCATTTACAAGGACAGGAAAAGCATAGGTTACAGTTGATCTTCTACATAAGTCCAATACAGAATTTTGGAATGAGAATGCAAAACCTTTAGGAAGTCAGAAATGGAATCTTTGTGTTTGTCCAGTTTCTTTGTACAAATAAGAGTGGAAATAAAAAGCCTTTAATATAATATTTTCTTATAAGGATGCATGCAGTTATACAATGTATCTCCTGTTAAAACCTTTCTTTTTCTTTTTTTTTTAATTTTTTACTTCTTTTTCTTTTTATAAACTTCAGTGATATGTTATGAATGTAGAATAACATGATAATAAGAGCAGGTAAAGGAAATGTACTATGGTAATGCAAAGCAAGGAATTCTTGTCCATTTTCTTCACAACATGCATTTTAAGTCTATTATCTCTACAGCTCCAGATGGACAAAATTCCCTCTCGCCATGCTATCACTGAAGTTATGAGCTGGATTTCCCTGATGGAAAATGTCATTCAGCAGGATGAAGAGAACATAAAAAATGTAGTAGGACAGAAAGTCATTCAGGATTATGTCCAGAAGTACAAGGTACTGAGTGGAAATGTTATTGATTTCCCTTTTGAATTACCCCCATTCAATATATATACATATGTAAAGTATAAGTGATTTAAGGGAAAAAAAACCCCCTTACGTTATGGAGTGGTTAGAATTGTACACAAGTTATAATTGGTTAATATTTGATACTGTGGAAAAGAAGCCCAAATTACTTTTACTCTGCTGTTTATTTATGGCAGGAATATAATTTTTAATATGCTTACCTTAATTTCCAGGTAAATCCAAACCAATATGCATGATTAAACCTTATTAGATCTGTCTTTTACCCAAAACCACAAAGCACTTTGCAAATTATATAAGTTGTTTTATGAATTCTTTGCATAGTGTCACCTTCTCCTCAAAGTGTAGCCTGTTCTTGAATGGAAGGTGGCCAGTGGTTTACAGATCAAGATAATTTTGATCGGTATCTGAAGCAAAAAGGAGAGATGCTATATATTGAGATAACTATTAAGGAGTATAGATGTAACACAATTTCACTTCTTTAACTATATCAGTAGCACTCTTGTAATAGATCTACACACAGTGACTTTCTTCTCAATGTCAGATTTGTTTCACTAGCCTCCTGAAAAATCATTTTACTTTTTGGCTATTATTCTTCATGTATAAGAATATTTTCCATCTTATCTGGTTTTGTATTAAAAATTGTGAGACTAAATAAAATAATATATAGCCAATTTTTCTTAAATCTGGTCCTTTAGACCAATATCAATACGTTTACAGATGTTGGGTTTTTTGTTTTTTGTTTTGGGGGGGGGGGGGGGGAGGCAGATTCTTTATTCCAAAGGCAGTGTATTGCTGCTTTATTTCTCAGTATTTAGGAAAAATTAACAATGTTTTAAATTGCCGGTCAGTTGCTAAAAACCCTTTTAGCTAAATTGTGGTAAAGCTGTAATTTGTGAACATTTTTCCTCTGCTTTGCAGGAAGGTGAGAAATTATGGTACTTATGTTTGGGGTTTTTTATTCCCTTCTTTTCTACTAGGGTTTCAAGATAGATTTAAATTGCAAACAATTGACAGTAGACTTTGTGAACCAATCAGTGCTACAAATTAGCAGCCAGGATGTTGAAAGTAAACGTAGTGACAAAACTGATTTTGCTGAACAACTCGGAGCAATGAACAGACGTTGGCAGATCCTGCAAGGCCTGATAACAGAAAAGGTAAAGAAAAAAACCTCACTGCTCTGTAGCGAACTTTCAAAATACATAGAAATATAAGGTTATAATGGTTGGAAGCCTCTGCAGGTCATCTAGTCCAACCTCCTGCTCAGACAGAGCTGACTTTACAGTTAAATCAGATTGCACAGGGATTTGCTTAGCTGAGTTTGAAAATCTCCAAGGACAGATTCCACAACTTCTCTGGACAGCTCGTTCCTGTGCTTAACCACTTTTGTGGGGGACAAGTTTTTGCCTTGTTCCCAGTCAGAATTTCCCTTGTTGCAACTTGTGTGACTGTTACCTATTCTCCTTTTACTGCACATCTCCAAGAATAGTCTGCCTCGATCTTCCCCATACCTCCCCATAAGGAGTGGACAGCACAATGAGATGCTTCCTTTGCTTTCTTTCCCCAGGCTGAATGAAGCCAGCCTCTCCTGGTATGTCATGTGCTCCAGCCCCCTAACGACCTTATGCCCATTCAGTCAATCTCTCCCTTGCACTGGAGGGCCCAAAATGGGTCACAAGTGTCAAGAGAAGGAAAGAACTCCTTCTCTTGACCTACTGGGTGCACTCTCAATAATCTAACCCAGGCTGCAGTTGGCCTTCATCAGCACAAATGCACACTGCTGATTTATTATGCTCAAGTTATTGCCCACCATAGCCCCTAGGTCCTTTTCTTCTATCCAGCCTGCTACCAGCCTCTGTTGTTGCACAAGGTTATTTTGTCCCAGGTGCAGGACTCTATATTTGTCTCTGCTGAATTTCATGAGGATTGATGAACCTATTCCTTCATCTTGTTGAGGTTTCTCTGAATGGCAGCCCTACTCACCAGCGTATCAACTACTTCTCCCAAATCAGTGTCATCTATGAATCTGCTGAAAGTACAGTCCGTCATGTCATTCAATTTATCGATGACAGTATTAAATATCAACCCCAGGCCTGACTCTAAACATGGATCTTGTAAATAACTGCCAGATAGATGTTGAAATATTTACCACTAACCTTTAAGCCTGATGACTCTGGTCAGTTCATTCATTTGTAAACCTCCCATCCAGCCCATGTCTCCTCAGTTTTGCTACCCTACTGGATACCATATCAAAAGTCTTGAAAAAGCCAAGGTAAACAGTATGTCCTACTCTTCACTTGTCCACAGGGACAGTCATATCATCATAGCAGAAGCAATCAGTCAGGCCAGGCACAATTTGCCCTTGGTAAGACCAAGCTTGTTCCTTGTTGTTCTTTATGCATGTGGAAATGGCTTCTGGCAGGATTTGTGGTAAGCCAGTCACCAGCAACTTCCTCCAACCTTCATGACCTTTTAAAGGTGATAGATGGCAACCTTGAAATGACATTGACATGCATCCTGTCTGGTTCCGTGGACTTTTGTATGTCCAGTTTACTTAAGTAGCCCCTAATTCTTTCCCTCTCTGCCATGACTAGTACCTCTGTATGCCAAAATTTGTTAATTGGGATGAAGACGTGGGAGGCATGAGAGGAGACCTTGTCAGTAAGACCAGAGCAAAGAAGACACTGTGTACTTCAGATTTTTCTGTGGTTTCCCATTAGTTGCTGATGTACTTGTGAAGAGTAACAAGAAGGGCTTCTGTCCCTCACTAGTTAGTTCCAGCCAAGATTTTGCTTTCCTAACATCAGCGCTGCATGGCCAGACCATGCTTGTAGGCCCATTCTTTGTAATCCACTTTTGTGACTTGAGGATTTGTCCTTGAAGATCAACCAGCTTCCTGGACTCCTTTGTTCTTCAGTACAACTTCCCATGGGACCTGAACAAACCAAAGTCTGCTATTCTAAGGATCTTTAGTCTGCTACTTGCTTTCCTTACTTCACTCACAACTCTCTCATTGTCACTGTGGCCAAGGCTGCTGTTGACCATCACATCCTTCCCCAGTTCTAACTAAAAGTACAGCTAAGTAAGATGGCTCATTCCCTGGAGTGGAGTTTGTCTTAAGTAATGTGAATGCTTTTTATGGCAATGCTGCTGCTTTCAAATTCTGCTTTGTTATTTCTTTCTTTTTTTTTTTTTTTTAAGAAGTGCTACCTCATTTGCCTTTGAATAATGCCTAGAACAATCAGAAAAATCTAAGTAACTTTAAAGCAGTCAGTTGACAAAGGAGGTAATATAAACCCTCATCTTCTTTACTGCATTTATATGCAAGGGATATAAAATGTATGTTTGCATGCTTAGTTTTATTTGGGAAAACCTGAGGTCCTTGATCTCTGAAAAGAATTCCACTTTATAAAAGTGTTCTGGTATAGTGCTAGCTTCTTTCAGTGTGTCATAATATTTTAATATGTTATCACTATATAATTATTTCTGGATAAAGCATGTTTTTTGTTATGAACTTTTTTACAAATAGCAGATATATTTAAATTTGAATGCATATACTGTTTTTAAATTCTGAAAGAATTGAATTCTGAGAAGGCACTGGTCAGCATTGGTCTTCACTGATTTATTTAATTGACCCAACAATAAAGGTAATTGTATGAGAAAGTATATACTCATATTTCTTTGCAGATCCAGCTGTTGGAAGGTCTGCAGGAATCCTGGACAGAATATGAAAATAACGTGCAGTGCCTAAAATCTTGGTTTGAAACTCAAGAGAAGAAGCTGAAACAGCAACAGAAAATTGGAGACCAGGCTTCAGTACAGAATGCTTTGAAAGACTGTCAGGTAATGTTCCCTTATAAATAACAATATTGTCTTTCCAACAGTTAGAAACAACACTTGATAAAGCCATATGAAATCTTCATATCAGTGAATTCAGTGACAGAACACCTCTTTACTTCAGTGAGGTAGAGATTTCTTTCCTAAAGTGCAAGCAATAAGAAAGGAGGAAGGAACAATAATGTCCCGAAGATATTTAA
This sequence comes from Haliaeetus albicilla, assembly GCF_947461875.1. Taxonomy (NCBI): domain Eukaryota; kingdom Metazoa; phylum Chordata; class Aves; order Accipitriformes; family Accipitridae; genus Haliaeetus; species Haliaeetus albicilla. Next base: position 14,861,022 of record NC_091489.1, on the reverse strand, counting down.
AAGCAACCAAAGTCCTTGTTCTTTTTGCATTGTGTATTACAGCATGGACATTTCCAAGCATGCCAGGCGTACTGAACTAGAAGGCCATCAAAGGAATATGTTCCCATTCATCTTTAGCCAGTCTTATGGAACCTGATGTCATGAACACCATGCTTGACTATTTGGAAACTTGTTTTTCTGCCTTATCAACACCTTTCCTCCGTGCCCCTCGCCTTTTTTTTTCATTCTTTTTCCACGTAACTATTCAAAGAAAAATGCTAGAATCCAAGAAGGTTTTATGCTTTTATTCAAAATGTGTTAGAAATCAATTTTTTTCAAATATTGAACTATCCAGAGAAGGAAATAGTGCTGGATTCCCTTTCACTTTCAGAAGATTGAAGGAGAATCATGATTACGATGGGCAAAGACGGGATGAGGCAAAGCGCAGCTATACATAATGCACATACATTCAGAACCACCTCAGTTTTGTGTGTGAAATTCATAGAAGAACTACACAGCAGTGAATAGGGTATCGTAGCTGACTCTGAGTATCTTACTTAGAATAGCACATATTTAAATAGTTAGAAGCTTGCTTCTGGACCTGTCAGGCTAGACTTCAAGCTTATAATTGTATAGGCAAAACAAATTTTTCTGAATTTATAAACAAGGCCTCTACATGGTATCAAGCATCAGATAATTTTTGCTCAAAAATGTTTTGTTCTACCAGACACCAAATAATAACCCTGTCAGGACAACTGTATGCCCAAAATCTTGGTGTTTTCATCCCCTTAAGAGGGAGTAAGAAAATGTGTTTATCTTGGTGTGGCTGTCTTTCCTGCATGCACTTAATGAATGGGATGAATCTGATCTAGCTTTTAAGTCTTCACAAACAGAACAGCTGGAAATCTATTCAAATGAAATGCATAAGAGAATTTAATCTATATTCAGTGTATTAAACCCATCTTTGTTTCTGTAAAGGCAAATAGTCGGTTAGGCTAGATATGATAGAAGTCAATTTTTTTTTCCCGAAATTCTTGACATAAGTTTTCAAACTGGTTGCAGTGCTTAGTTTCAATTCAGGTATCTTTATGGTTTCAGCACAATAAACCCATACGACTAAAGCAAGGGTAATTTACCATAGCCTGATATAATCAGCATGCTGTGGTTGGCTGGAGTTCAAAGCTGAACCTGATTTATCACCTTTATAGTTCCTTTTGGTCAGGGAAGTTAGCAAATACACTTGGGGAGTCAGTTATGAATGACAAGACTTTGATCAGCAGAGAAACAAATTGTTTAAGAAATAACTGTATCAGACACTCCCAGGTATCCAGTTCAGCTAGTACAAAAGCTGCAGTTTACTTATTAACCAATGTTAGTTGCTGTCTAGCGTCATATTAATCAGTGAAGGCAACCATTTTTTCCCATCACAGATCAGAAACAGTAATGTGTCTTTAATTCAGTTATGAGTTTAAAATGATGAATAGGAAACTCCTTTTCACAGAGAACCAGAAATATTTGCTATTCTTGGTGTTTGAAACTTTTGCCCATTTTACATTCTGAATTTTGGAGCAACCTTGTACAAACTTAAATGCCTTTTTTAGTGTTAAAATCCACTTTTTGAAAAGTCAGATTTACTAGGTACAACTTAGAAGTGTTTGCTTTGTTTTCAGCTGGTAAAAAAAAAGATGTATTATTCCAAGACTGTAGTCTGGAACAAGGTCATGCCTACAGGTTTGAAGAAATGTAAAATAATAGAGAAGAAAAAACTAAGAATAAACAGTACAGGAAAAATGCTCTCGTATATATATATATATATATATAGACAGAAGTGTGTTGTATGTGTGCAGTGACAAATTCTGTTAATAGAAAGTGTTTTGAAGACTGGGCACAATTTTCTTCTAAATACTCTCCCCACTACCTAAAATGTAAATTCTGTTACGGCAATGGTTCACTTGGTGTTGTTGGGTTTTTGGGGATTTATAGGCAGAGTAATTTATTGAAAGACATGGCTTTTCAGTTTGCCCGGAGTTTTGGTGTGTTGTTTTCTTTCCCTGATGATCCATCCCTCTCAGTAAGGAAATGTTTGCAGAAAATTAAAATATAACGTGAGACTGCAAGATGTACTAATTAATGTAGGGGCATCACAAGATTGCTCTCACCTCTGTCTGCTTTCCGTATCATGCTGATTACTTTATCTCCAGACAGGTAAACACAAAATTGTGCTGGCCTGAAGGCTAGAAGCCATACTTCCCTCCTCTGCTCAGACTCAATATTTGCACTATCTGAAGCTCCACAGCTTCCATATGAGTCAGAGCATTGCAGGAGATCCTTGGATCTCCCAGCACAGTGCTGTGAAATGATATAGGTAGTTTCCTTGCTAGCAATGAGCTTATGGGAGCGTGCTATATGACTCACAATTGCTCACCAAGTCTTCTTGTTCTCTCTCCTTCATTTTGTAACTTCATTCTCATGCTATTGAGGCATGAGGGAGATCACAGGCTTTGTGACTAGCGAATGTTACATACCAGAGCTTCTGCACTTCACTTGTTGATAAAACGTGATAAAACTGGCAAACTTTGAATCAGCATTTCCACGGCCAATCTAGGTTCATCTTAAGTCAACAACACAGTCAGCACTTGCCTGAAGCAGCAAAACAAGCCACTAACAAGTTGTCATGGCCTCAGTGCTTATGTACTCAGCCCCGTCGTCTTCACTTGTTTTCATGCCAACCGTTTATTTTCTTCCCATTTTCTTGGGCTAGTGTGTGGGAATGCTGAGCAGAGCAAAATGCTATTGAGCTCATTAATGCTTCCCAATGGCATGCAACCTTGAGGAGGCAATAAGGAAAATTCCTGCAGTCAGTTGCTTGCTGTCATTGGCTGGACTCCAATGAACTTGTCATCTGGAAAAGGGGAAGGCTCACTGTCCTCGGGCGAGGGGCTTTGCTGGGACCTGGCAAAGGAACAAAGACTCCACTTCATGTGGGGAGGCATGGCAAATTGACATCTTTCCCTAGGAAGTCATTTTGTCCTTTTCCTTGGGTGGCAAAATTCAGTTTTTTCCAGAAGCTTGAGCCAGCTTTGGACTAATTAAAAAGCCCTCTCAGTGTTCTAGGACAAACTAATACACACAAAAATTTTCCCATGTATTCAAACTGCTGTCCTATTTTTAATGAGTTTTGGACTCTTACATGAGAGCAGAAGATTACACAGAAGTTTAATCTAGAGGACATGCTTCTATTTAAATTTAAGACGAACAACTATGCCTTAAAGGGAACATAAAATATTATATAAAATTGCTGATAAGTTATGATTCTCTTGAGAATACAAAGTCAGAGTATGCAAGCATGACTTTCCTATTTTTTAAACTAAGGAGCTTATGGGCATTTTTTCTATCTCAAGGCATTACCTAGCCAATTAAACAAACAGGCAGACTCAGGTATCTTCTTTTTCTTTTCAGGAATTAGAAGAAGCAATAAGAACAAAGGAGAAAGAAGTAGAAAATGTAGAACAGAGTGGTCTGTCTTTGATACAGAACAAGAAGGAAGAAGTCTCTTCTGCTGTTATGAATACACTGCAAGAAATTAACCATTCCTGGGCCAATTTGGATCACATGGTAAAAGAACTATCAAGGGGCAAATTATAGTTCCAGGAATAGGGAACAGAGGAGAGGGAGAATTAGCAGTTTGCAGCTAGTGGATTTCTTCTGTATTGTAGGGGAAGAGGTTCTGAATTATGTCCCAGTTTCCGTCCATCCCCAAGT